>NW_028274816.1:112755389-113058419 GCF_037043125.1 Eumetopias jubatus | reverse complement strand
TATTTCTCATCTGGGTAGCTAGCTTTTACAATGTCTTAAAATGTAGCATGGAGTCTCTCTCTTGGTCTGTCTCTCTCCTTTTAAAAGATAAGGTGCTTCATAAATCAGGAATAAAGTTACTTTAGCCATTAAAATTAAATTAACATGAAGACACTCATGTGGTGACTTCTTATGGAAATTAACTCTAATAAATAGTTTTATTCTAAGCCATTATCTAACTCTCAGATTTTAAGATTATACTGTACCAACAAATTGTTCTGTAACTTCTATAATGCCCACTGATGAAAAGTAATTATAGCTAAACTTAGAACAACCTCTCTGTGGTCTTTGGTGCCTTGAAATCTGCTGTAACCCCACTGGAGGATAAAGACCACTCAATCTTACATGCATAATGATCTCTGGTTCCATGTGTGAAATCATGAACATGAATAAGAGAAATATAGAATATGTATCCCCTATCTTCATTGGTCTTTCAAACCTATGAAAACATGATTAACCCACATGTAAAACTGTAATAAAAATCAGTATGTAATCAATTGTCAAATAGTATGCTCTACTTATAAATGCTACAGAATTAGTATTCTTATTATACTGTATTGTAAATTTTTGTTTCCCACACTAGATAAAAGTTCCATGAAGATAGGGACATACCCATATCCCTTATTACTGTATTCTTAGTGCTAATATAGTGCCTAATATAGTACAGCACCCAATAAATATTTATGAGATTAAATTGAAGGAATACAATACAAAATTTAGAATAAGTAGCCAGGGAAAGGTGATTCAGATTCAGGCAGGCAGAAAGGAAAAGAGGGACTTTTCCAGGCAGAGAGCATACACCAGCTTTACACTAATGTTCCTTTTTACTACTATTATCCTTTACACTTAAAAAAAATCGTAATTATCTCAATTCATTCCCCCAGAAAACTATTTAAGTTTATGGGACACGATTTAATGAAGTAAATCAAAGTAAAAAGTAAAAAGATATAGTCTTGTTCACAAACAAAATCAATAACTCTGTAGATAACAAAACAGAAAAATGAAGAAATAAGTAGAGGGGTAAAGCCCTCCAGCTGAGCTTCTGTCTGGAATCAGGATGAGGAAGGACTAGAATCAGGGAGGACTAGGAACTCAGTACCTGTAAACTATAGTTTACTGGGGTTTACAAATGCTTCATGTCAAGTGGGAATCTGGAGCTAGGCTCACTGCATGAAACCAGGAGGTAATGTGGGAGAATGATGTCAAAGGTGAAAGAAAAAGGTTGATGTCACCTTTGCTTGGGACTACAGTTGTGGCCTAGGGAGTCTGCAGAACACAGACTTGGCTTTATGAACAGTCACTGAGCCAAATTTCACTAGCTTGAGGGCTTGGATTTTGGATATCTCCAGTATCACCATGGGACAGGAACATAAACCCCTATTAAAGATTTATATGGACTGGGGGTCCTGAGTGGGGGCTGAGTAGAGATAACAGCAAAACCTTTAGACAAGGAGGAGTGAGGAATGTAGGACGGAGGAAGGGAGAGAGAGGAAAGTCTCAAAGAAAGCAAGATATACGTAACACTTCCAAAGCACAAAGAAACCCAATGCTAGGTAAATATAAATAATATAATGGCAAAAAAAGAGGAAGAAAGAAAAAGAAAGAAAGAAAGAAAGAAAGAAAGAAAGAAAGAAAGAAAGAAAGAAAGAAAGAGAAAGAAAGAGAAAGAAAAACTTATAGGGCATTCTCATAAGTGAACATAAATGAAAATATTTAAATAGAAAACTTGTAGATTGTATATCAATATACTTTCAAAGACCACTGCCAAGTAGAGTATGCCTGGATTGCAATGATTGTTGAATATCAGAAAATCTAGGAATATAGGGGCACCTGGGTGGCTCAGTCGTTGGGCGTCTGCCTTCGGCTCAGGTCATGATGCAGAGACCTGGGATCAAACCCTGCATTGGGCTCCCTGATCCACAGGGAGCCTGCTTCTCCCTCTCCCACTTCCCCTGCTTGTGTTCCTGCTCTTGCTGTTTCTCTCTGTCAAATAAATAAATAAAGTCTTAAAAAAAAAGAAAATCTATATAATCTACCACATGAATCAATTAAAAGAAAAAAACTATATAATTATCTCAATAGATGCAGGAAAATACTTGATAAATTTCAACACACCATCCTGATTTAATTTGTGTGTGTGTGTGTGTGTGTGTGTGAACAGGAATGGGAAAGATGTTTATTAACCTAATAAAAATCATTTAACCAAAACATATAGCAAACATTTTTCTTAATAGTGTAATTTCAAATACTTTCTTATTAAGGTCAGAAACAAGCCAAAGATGGCTGTCATCACGCTGGTATTCAACATAACTGGAAGCCCACAAAAATAATATAAAACAAATAAAAAAACCAAAGACAACAAATTTTAGAAAGAATGATGCCAAATTGCACTTATTTAAAGAGTATATGATTGGATGTAGGGGTCGGAGCAAGATGGCGGAGGAGTAGGAGACCTGGATTTCGTCTGGTCTCAGGAATTCAGCTGAATAGGGATCAAACCATTCTGAACACCTACGAACTCAACAGGAGATCGAAGAGGAGAGTAGCAACAACTCTCTAAACAGAGAAGCGACCACTTACTGGAAGATAGGACGTGCGGAGAAGTGAATCCGAGGTGATATTCAGGAGGATAGACGGAGGGGGAGGGGGCCTCCCTCGGCCGCTTCTGGCAAGTGATAGAGCTGCAGAGCATAAAATCGGAACTTTTAGAAGTCGGCTCCGCTGAGGGACGTCGCTCCAGTGGCAAAGTGGGGGGTGGAATCTTCTCAGGACAGTGTGGTCCCAGGACCCTCGGGGTCCCAGGAAGACCAGGGGTGCCTGAGTGCGGCGGAGCTCCCAGGTATTGGAGCGGGGAAGCCGGCTGCAGAGACGGAGCCGAGGTGCGGGCTCTCAGCTCGGGGTTGCCATAGACTGTGATCCGCGGCCCAGTTGGGCCACTGCTCCTCCAGCAGGGACCCAACTAGCGGCAGAGCCGGGGAGACTCCCCCTCCTCCCCCGGGAGGAGTGGCGCGGGAGCGCACCGCAGGGATCTGCTGGGTTTGGAGACTCCACACGGGGTCGGGAGCCAGAGATAGAAATGCTCGGTCACAGGCCGGGTGAGCACGGAGTGCGGCGGGAGACCAGGGAGACGGGAGTGACTGACTGCTTTTCTCTGGAGGTGAACTGAGGAGCGGGGTCCCAAGTTCTCGGCTCCTCCGGGTGGAAATTGGGAGGCCACCATTTTCACCCTGGTCCTCCAAAGCTGTGCCGAGAGCTTGCAGGGAACAAAAGCTCCTGAGAGCAAACCCGAGCAGCTTGCTTAGCCGGGACCGACAAGGACGGGGCAATTCAGCCTCCGGCAAAGACATTTGGGAACCACGGCAACAGGCCCCTCCCCCAGAAGATCCGCAGGAACAGTCAGCAAGCCAAGACCAAGTTTACCCATCAAGGAGAATGGGAGAACTCCAGCGCTAGTGGAATACTGCACATAGAATTCATGGCTTTTTTTTAACATGATTCATTAGTTTTTCAAAGTTAATTTTTTTAACTGTTTTTTTTTTAATTTTTCTTTTTCCCTTTTTCAACCAACATCTTATCAATCCCTTTTTTAAAAAAACATTTTTTATTTTTCATTTTTAGAGTCATATTTTATCCCTTCATTGTAGTTACCCTTATTTTTGGCATATATACATAAATTGTTTTCTCTTTAAAATTTTAAGATACAGTTTCCTCTACAGATCAAAATATACCCTAAATCACTACTGTATGGCTTTGTTCTAGTCTCCTGCCTGATCACATTCTCTCCCTTTTTTTTCTTTTTTTTTAAAAAATCTTCTTCTTTCTTTTTTCAAACAACTTCTTTCTTATCAATTCCTTTTATAAAATCTTTTATAATTTTCATCTTTACAATCATCTTCCATCCCTTCACTGTATCAACCATTATTTTGTACATAGATAAGTCTTTCTTCCTTAAAATTTTAGGAGGCACTTTTTTCTAACAGACCAAAATACACCCCAAATCTAGTGTGTGGCACTGATCTATGCACTAGCCTGATCATATTTGATCATATTCTGCTTTTTTTGTATTATTCTGTTTTTGTTTTTATCTTTTTCTTTTTGTTTTTTTTTTTCTTCTTTCTTTTCTCTTTCTTTTTTCTTTCTTTCCCTTTCTTTTCCCCTGGTTTCAGGTCTTTTCTGATTTGTATAGAGTATATTTGCTGGGGACGTTGTTAACCTGTTAGCATTTTGTTCTCTCATTCATCTATTCTCCTCTGGACAAAATGACAAGTCGAAAAAAATCACCTCAGCAAAAAGAACAAGAGGTAGTACCATCAGCCAGGAACCTACTCAATATGGACATTAGTACGATGTCGGACATAGAGTTTAGAATCATGACTTTAAAGATACTAGCCGGGCTTGAAAAAGTGTGGAAATTATTAGAGAAACCCTATCTGGAGAACTAAAAGAACTAAAATCTAACCAAGTCGAAATCAAAAAGGCTATTGATGAGGTGCAATCAAAAATGGGGGCACTAACTGCTAGGATAAATGAGGCAGAAGAAAGAATCAGTGATCTAGAAGACGAAATGATGGAAAATAAAGAGGCTGAGAAAAAGAGAGAGAAACAACTACAGGATCACGAGGGCAGAATTCGAGAGATAAGCGATACAATAAGATGAAACAACATTAGAATAATTGGGATCCCAGAAGAAGAAGAAAGAGAGAGAGGGGCAGAAGGTATACTGGAGCAAATAATAGCAGAGAACTTCCCTAATGTGAGGAAGGAAACAGGCATCAAAATCCAGCAGGCATAGAGAACCCCTCTCAAAATCCATAAAAATAGGTCAACACCCCGACATCTAATAGTAAAACTTACGAGTCTCAGAGACAAAGAGAAAATCCTGAAAGCAGCTCGGGAGAAGAGATCGGTAACCTACAATGGTAGAAACATTAGATTGGCAACAGACCTATCCACAGAGACCTGGCAGGCCAGAAAGGACAGGCATGAGATCTTCAGAGCACTAAACGAGAAAAATATGCAGCCAAGAATACTATATCCAGCTAGGCTGTCATCGAGAAATAGAAGGAGAGATAAAAAGCTTCCAGGACAAACAAAAACTAAAGGAATTTGCAAACACGAAACCAGCCCTCCAAGAAATATTGAAAGGGCTCCTCTAAGCAAAGAGAGAGCCTAAAAGCAGCATAGATCAGAAAGGAACACAGACAATATACAGTAACAGTCACCTTACAGGCAATACAATGGTACTAAATTCATACCTTTCAATAGTTACTCTGAATGTAAATGGGTTAAATGCCCCAATCAAAAGACACAGGCTATCAGATTGGATTAAAAAACAAGACCCATCGATATGCTGTCTGCAAGAGACTCATTTTAGACCCAAAGACATCCTCACATTGAAAGTGAGGGGTGGAAAACCATCTACCATGCTAACGGACACCAAAAGAAAGCTGGGGTGCAAATCCTTATATCAGACAAATTAGAGTTTAAAACAAAGACTGTAATAAGAGATGAGGAAGGACACTATATCTTACTTAAAGGGTCTATCCAACAGGAAGATCTAACAATTGTAAATATCTATGCCCCGAACATGGGAGCAGCCAATTTTATAAGGCAATTAATAACAAAAGCAAAGAAACACATGGACAACAATATAATAATAGTGGGGGACTTTAACACCCCCTTACTGAAATGCACAGATCATCGAAGCAAAAGATTAACAAGGAATTAAAGACTTTAAATGACACACTGGACCAAATGGACTTCACAGACATAATCAGTACATTCCATCCCAAAGCAACGGAATACACATTCTTCTCTAGTGCCCATGGAACATTCTCCAGAATTGATCACATCCTAGGTCACAAATCAGGTCTCAATTGGTACCAAAAGATTGGGATCATTCCCTGCATATTTTCAGACCACAATGCTTTGAAACTAGAACTCAATCACAAGAGGAAAGTCGGAAAGAACTCAAATACATGGAGGCTAAAGAGCATCCTACTAAAGAATGAATGGGTCAACCAGGAAATTAAAGAAGAATTAAAAAAATTCATGGAAACCAATGAAAATGAAAACACAACTGTTCAAAATCTTTGGGATACAGCAAAGGCAGTCCTGAGAGGAAAGTATATAGCAATACAAGCCTTTCTCAAGAAACAAGAAAGGTCTCAAATACACAACCTAACCCTACACCTAAAGGAGCTGGAGAATGAACAGCAAATAAAGCCTAAACCCAGCAGGAGAAGAGAAATCATAAAGAGCAGAGTAGAAATCAATGAAATAGAAACCAAAAAACAGTAGAACAGATCAACAAAACTAGGAGCTGGTTCTTAGAAAGAATTAACAAGACTGATAAACCCCTGGCCAGACTTATCAAAAAGAAAAGAGAAATGACTGAAATCCACAAATCATGAATGAATGAGGAGAGATCACAACCAACACCAAAGAAATACAAACAATTATAAATACTTATTATGAGCAACTATATGCCAGCAAATTAGGTAACCTGGAAGAAATGGGTGCATTCCTAGAGATGTATCAACTACCAAAATTGAACCAGGAAGAAAGAGAAAACCTGAACAGACCTATAACCACTAAGGAAATTGAAGCAGTCATCAAAAATCTCCCAACAAACAAAAGCCCAGGGCCAGATGGCTTCCCAGGGGAATTCTACCAAACATTTAAAAAAGAATTAATACCTATTCTCCTCAAACTGTTCCAAAAAATAGAAATGGAAGGAAAACTTCCAAACTCATTTTAGGAGGCCACCATTACCTTGATCCCAAAACCAGAAAAAGACCCCATCCAAAAGGAGAATTACAGACCAATATCCTTGATGAACATGGATGCAAAAACTCTCACCAAAATACTAGCCAACAGGATCCAACAGTACATTAAAAGGATCATTCACCATGACCAAGTGGGATTTATCCCTGGGCTGCAAGGCTGGTTCAACATCCGCAAATCAATCAACGTGATACAATACATTAACAAAAGAAAGAACAAGAATCATATGATCCTCTCCATAGATGCAGAAAAAGCATTTGACAAAGTCCAGCATCCTTTCTTGATCAAAACTCTTCAGAGTATAGGGATAGACAGTACATACCTCAATATCATAAAAGCCATCTATGAAAAACCTACAGCGAATATCATTCTCAATGCGGAAAAGCTGAGAGCTTTTCCCCTAAGGTCAGGAACACGGCAGGGATGTCTACTCTCACCACTGCTATTCAACATAGTATTAGAAGTCCTGGCCACAGCAATCAGACAACAAAAAGAAATCAAAGGCTTCCAAATCGGCAAAGAGGAAGTCAAACTCTCACTCTTTGCAGATGATATGATACTGTATGTGGAAAACCCAAAAGACTCCACCCCAAAAGTGCTAGAACTCATACAGGAATTCAGTAAAGTAGCAGGATATAAAATCAATGCACAGAAATCAGTGGCATTCCTCTACACCAACAACAAGACAGAAGAGAGACAAATCAAGGAGTTGATCCAATTTACAATGGCACCCAAAACCATAAGATACCTAGGAATAAATTGAACCAAGGAGGCGAAGGATCTGTACTCAGAAAAGTATAAAATACTCATGAAAGAAATTGAAGAAGACACAAAGAAATGGAAACACGTTCCATGCTCACGGATTCGAAGAATAAACATTGTGAAGATGTCAATGCTACCTAGAGTAATCTACACATTTAATGCAATCCCCATCAAAATACCATCCATTTTTTTCAAAGAATGGAACAAATAATCCTAAAATTTGTATGGGACCAGAAGAGACCCTGAAGAGCCAGAGGAATGTTGAAAAAGAAAAGCAAAGCTGGCGGCATCACAATTCTGGACTTCCAGCTGTATTACAAAGCTGTCATCATCAAGACAGTATGGTACTGGCACAAAAACAGACACATAGATCAATGGAACAAAATCGAGAGCCCAGAAATGGACCCTCAACTCTATGGTCAACTCATCTTTGACAAAGCAGGAAAGAACGTCCAATTGAAAAAAGACAGTCTCTTCAACAAATGGTGTTGGGAAAATTGGACAGCCACATGCAGAAGAATGAAACTGGACCATTTCCTTACACCACACACAAAAATGGACTCTAAATGGTTGAAAGACCTAAACGTGAGACAGGAGTCCACCCAAATCCTAAAGGAGAACACAGGCAGCAACCTCTTCAACCTCAGCCATAGCTACTTCTTCCTAGAAACATCGCCAAAGGCAAGGGAAGCGAGGGCAAAAATGAACTATTGGGAGTTCATCAACATAAAAAGCTTTTTCACAGCAAAAGAAACAGTCCAGAAAACCAAAAGACAGCCGTCAGAATGGGAGAAAATATTTGCAAATGACATATCAGATAAATGGCTAGTATCCAAAATGTATAGAGAACTTATCAAACTCAACACCCAAAGAACAAATAATCCAATCAAGAAATGGGCTGAAGACATGAACAGACATTTTTCCAAGGAAGACATCCAAATGGCCACAGACACATGAAAAAGTGCTCAACATCGCTCGGTATCAGGGAAATCCAAATCAAAACCTCAATGAGATACCACCTCACACCAGTCAGAATGGCTAAAATTAACAAGTCAGGAAATGACACATGTTGGCGGGGATGCGGAGAAAGGGGAACCCTCCTACACTTTTGGTGGGAATGCAAGCTGGTGCAACCACTCCGGAAAACAGTATGGAGTTTCCTCAAACAGTCGAAAATAGAGCTATCATAGGATCCAGCAATTGCACTACTGGGTATTTACCACAAAGATACAAATGTAGGGATCCGAAGGGGTACGTGCACCCCAATGTTTATAGCAGCAATGTCCACAATAGCCAAACTGTGGAAAGAGCCAAGATTTCCATCGACAGATGAATGGATAAAGAAGAAGTGGTATATATACACAATGGAGTATTATGCAGCCATAAAAAGGAATGAGATCTTGCCATTTGCAACGACGTGGATGGAACTGGAAGGTGTTATGCTGAGTGAAATAAGTCAATCAGAGAAAGACATGTATCATATGACCTCACTGATATGAGGAATTCTTAATCTCAGGAAACAAACTGAGGGTTGCTGGAGTGGTGGGGGTGGGAGGGATGGGTGCTGGGTGACAGACTTTGGGGAGGGTATGTGCTATTGTGAGCGCTGTGAATTGTGCAAGACTGTTGAATCACAGATCTGTACTTCTGCAACAAATAATGGAACATATGTTAAGAAAAAAGAAAAAGAAGAAGTTAGCAGGAGGGGAAGAATGAAGGGGAGTAAGTCGGAGGGGGAGACGAACATTAGAGACGATGGACTCTGAGAAAGAAACTGAGGGTTGTAGAGGGGAGGGGGGTGGGGGCATGGGTTAGCCTGGTGATGGGTATTAAAGAGGGCACATTCTGCGTGGAGCACTGGGTGTTATGCACAAATAATGAATCACGGAACATTACATCAAAACCTAATGATGTATTGTATGGTGATTAACATAATAAAAAAATAAAAAAATTAAAAGTAAAAAAAAACAAATAAACAGTATATGATTGTCTTTGTAGAAAAATCCTTGGATAATCTACAGAGATATCATTAAAACCTTTGGGGAGATTAGTAGGGTTTCTGGATTAAAAAACAAATATTAAAATAAAATAGATAAAAGAGCAATCACACAGCAATTAAGTGTAATGAGTAGTAAATATACCAAGTGATATATAGGCATTTTGTAGGAAAAACAAATAAAATATTTTCAAGGTTCATAAAACATCAAATATTGTGCACAATGTATCATGCTCACGGATGGGAAGCTATACTATAATAATAATAATGTCAACGTTCCTGATTAATCCATAAATTCAATGCAACTGGTATAAAACTTCCAATAGAGATTTTTGTGGAAACTGAGATAATGAACTCAAAATTCACTTGAAAAAGTAAAAGGTAAAAAATAGCCTACACAATATTGAACAAAAAGATTAAGTTATAAAACCTTGCCCTGTCAGATACTAAGAGTCAACAGAAAGCTACAGTATTTAAGACCATGTATCTCAGGTACAAGGATAGACCAAAAGACTACTCGACAGACTTGGATTTCCCAGAAACAGATCTAGACATATATGGAAACCAAATTTATGACAGAGATGGCATAACAATTCAATGATGCCCCCTTTCTTGGTCCTATTCTGCTCTATCATTCTCCAGAGAAAAACACAGTCCTGGGTGTTTGTCCTGTGTGTGGGAAAATCAGTACTATTTATGAGAGTACAACTAGTTTTCCATACAGAAAAATTTAAATTTGGATCCCTACCTCACACCATATATAATATAAATTCCTTATGAATCAAAAACATAAATTGGAAATCAAAACTTTATAACTTTTAAAACAAAATACAGAAGAATATGTTTACAATGTTAGAATAGGAAAGAAATAAACCCTAAGTGAAACGTTCAATAATTTACATGCCATTAAAATATAAATATCTCCATAATAAAAATTAGTAGACATAAGTAAAAAGATAGGCCAATGCTTGGGAAAAGACATTTGCACATAACACACAAAAATTTACCATCAGAATAGACAAATAACTTCTACAAATCCATAAAAATAGAATAGCAACTAGTTTAAAAATAATAAAGGATGTGGATAGGCAATTCACAAAAGAGGAAAGCTGAATGACCAATAAACATATGAAAAAATGTTCAGCTTCACTAGAAATTAGGGAATTGAAAATTAGAAAAATCAGACCCCATTTTATACCTATCAGATTGGAAAGTATGAAGTTTGAAAACAACCATGTTGGCAAAGATTTGGGAAGCAGGAACTCACAGGGACTGCTCATACGAATGCAAGCAGGAGAGCAACTTGGCATTATCTAGCAATGTTTATGAGGTATACACCTGATAACGCAACAATTTCACACCTAGGTACCCTTGAGAAAAATTCTACTCAGATGCAAAAAGGCTACCAGAATAATCATTGAAGTACTTTTTTTAATAGCAAAAATTGACAACAACCTAACTGTTCATCAGTAGGAGAATGAATTAATATACAGTATTATATGTATACAATGGAATATTATCTAGAGGTGTCCACTTGGATAAATCTCAAAAACAAAATGCTGACTGGAAAAAATGTGCAGAATAGCACATCATTTATGAAAACTTAAAAGACTGTGAATATCAATAAACTCATCAATAAACAAAATGTGGACAAACACCCAGGACTGTGTTTTTCTCTGGAGAATGACAGAGCAGAATAGGATCAAGAAAGGGGGCATATGGAAATGTAATGATATTTGTAACAATTTTTTTTTCAAATCCATAAAAATCAGGGCCAAATACTGGAAAATGTTAAAATTAATTAAATGTGAGTGATAGTACATGGGTATTCCTTACAGTCGATTCCTGTTTATTTGAAATAACACTTTCTCTTTTTAATGAAGGAATTTAAAGATACTGCACTAAAAATGTCAATTGTGTTTGTCTGTTCACTGCTTTACACTGTGGGTGCTATCCTTGCCCATACTCCTTATCTTACTCTGCAGCTTCTCACAACCCTGCTGGAGCCTTAGCTAATGGAACTAGAGAGATGTTTTCAACTGACAAATCCCCTTTATGCTGGCCAGTGGCTTACTGAAGAACAAAGACCTGAACCACATAGATTTCTTTCCTTGATGTTTGGAATTGATGTGTATTCCCCAAGTGGGAAGCAGAAGTAAAATGTCCTCTCTTTGATGCCTGTGCCTGCCATTTGGGGCCATATGCAATCTGAGGAGTAAGATGAACCTGGTCTAAAGAAGTAGGCAATACCATGAAGAGAAGCCTCGGTTCTTGATAGCTCTTCATTTTTTATGGAGCTCTCCAATTCAAGTTAGTGTAAAGTCCAATTAAACTTTGTTTTCTGTTTCTGGATTTCATTAAATATCTATATTCCTACAATTATCTCCTCCTTATTCCCTTTTAACTTGGGCTTCTGACTTTGTCGTCTAAAAAGTTGTTTAGAAAAGATAGAATAATAGAATCTTTAAGTCAATAATCAATATTAAAGGTAAAAACATATTTTAATGGTGAGGGAAGTAGAAAGTGGCTTCTGAATACTTAGAAGATAGTTTCTGATCTTTTGTAAAATTAAAACAGATTTCTAAAAAAAGAATAACATCACTTGGGAAAAATTTTATTTGTCAATAATTCACAGCTGTACCTTACCACTTTCACCCATTTGCTAACCCCCCTGCTGTCTAAAGAGAAAGGGCCAGTATTGATTTAGAAATGGCTTGTGCCAATTTGCAAGTGGCAATTGTTAGACTTTCAGGAATTTGTGAGTTATTTGTTAAGAATGGCCATTCTTAAAAATTGAATTATAAAATCTTATAATAACATATTAAAAACAAAGGAAATATATCAAACTTCTGCACAGCAAAAGAAACTATCAACAAAATGAAAAGGCAACCTACTGAATGCAAGAAAATAGTTACAAGTCATATAACTGATAAGGGGTTAATATATCCAAAATAAAGAACTCCTAAAACTCAATAGCAACAACAAAAAAACACCCGAAAAAACAACCAAATAATTGAAAAATGGGCAGAGGATCTGAATAGACATTTTTTCAAGGAAGGTATACTGAGGGCCAACAGGTACATGACAAGCTGCTCAACATCACTAAGTATCAGGGAAATGGACAGCAAAACCACAGTGAGATATCACCCTTGTGTGTTACTGGTGGGAATGTAAATGGATGCAGCCATTGTGTAAAACAATATGGAGGTTCTTTAGAAAATTAAAAATAGAACTACCACATGATCTAGTAATTCCACTTCTGGCTATTTATTCAAAGAAAACAAAGACCTAACTTGAAAAGATATATGTATCCTCACATTCACTGCGTTATTTATAATTGCCAACACATGGAAACAACCTAAGTGTCCATCAATAGATGGATAAAGAACATGCAAGATGTCTGTCTATCTATCTAGTGGAATATTATTCAGTCACGAAAAAGTATGAACTCTTGCCTTTTGTAACAACACAGATGGGCCCTGAAAGTATTATGCTAAGTGAAATAAGCCAGACTGAGAAAGACAAATATTGTATGATCTCACTTACATGTGGAATCAAAAACAAAACAAAACAAAACAAAAACAACCAAACAAAAACCAAATACAGCATTCATACATACAGAACTCTGGTGGTTGCCAGAGGCAGGGATGGGGGTGGTGGGGGAAATGGGGGAAGGGAATCAAAAAGTACAAAGTCCCAGTTGTAAACTAAATAAGTCATGGGAATGTCATGTATAGCATGGCAACTATCCTTAATCATACTATATTGCATATTTGGAAGTTGCTAAGACAGTAGATCTTAAAAGTTCTCATCACAAGAAAAAAATTCCGTAACTATGTATGGTGATGGATGTTAACTAGACTTTCATAGAGATCATTTCATAATACACACAAATATCAAATCATTCTGTTGTATATCTAAACCTAATATAAGGTATGTTAATTAGACCTCAATAATTAAAAAAAGGAAATACTCAAAACTCATCCCTTCCTGATTTTTTTTTGACAATTTATTTTACCTATGGCTTCTGAGCTTATTTGCATCTATTGTATTTGTATGGTGGAAATATCATATTTAGGCACCACTGCATATCCCTTATTAATTTTATATTCAGTAGTATCTACCATGTTAATAGCTTGAAATTGGCCATGGCAGGAAGATTTACACCACAGATATCAGCAAATACCACACATCAAGGCTTGATTTATTATTTTGTTGATTGTCTAGATTTAAGAAAGTTATAGAGAAAACTGAATTCAGATTAAATAAAAAGGAGTGTTGTTTATAGCTGTCATACTGTAAATAGTACAGAAACTTGAGGAAATATATTCAAAAACTATTATCCAATTTAGTAAAGAAGTTGCTCACGTTGTGGATCCACACTTACATATAAAGTACATTTATTCATCAATTGCAGCCGTAGGTTGACTATAGATACCAAGAGTTAAGCAAAAATCAACGAAAGCATTCTCTGAGAATCAGTTGGCTACATGGAATTTACAATAAAGGGTATTATATATTTTGTTATTATTTGTAAGTTGTGTGCTACACATCCATTATATCAGTAAGATTACATATATATGTGTGTATATATATATATATATATATACAGTTTATTCCAGAAGCAACCTAGAAGGGTCATATCGCCATTACATAAGAGAGGGAATTAAGACAGAAAATAATAGACTAGCAATTTATTAATCCTGGGAACTGGGCATATTTGAAAGAGAAGAGGTAAGTGAGGAGAAAAGCAACACAAGATAGCATTTAAAATTTTTTTTTTAAGTTTTATTTATTTAAGTAATTTCTACATCCAACGTGGGCTCGAACTCATGACCCTAAGATCAAGAATCACATGCTCTTCTGACTGAGCCAGCCAGGCGCCCTGTTAGCATTTTGTTATAGAGAGCAGTAGGGAGAGAGAGGGGCAAGATTTCTGAGCAGCTACCATGAAAAATTTGGCTAATGGTCTTTAGAATATTTCACTGTGGAATGTAATATAATTCCCCTCTGAGGGACTTTAATAAAAATTTACATTGTTTTCATTTGTTTAGATTTTTGTGTTTCCTTTGAATATATACCTAAACTTAGAGGGCCATGGAGCAGTTGAGTTATATGTAGGTTACACAAACATTTTGATCATAAAACTATTATTTGGAGTCAATATGGGTTCACTATGAATAAATTATGCCAAACTGCCTTTGTTCCTCTTATGTTAGGGTGGTTATACTAGCGTAGCTTGACAAATACAACAACAGTGACAACAATACAACTATCACTGCCACTAATTACTGTTTTTATATTACTGATTGCTGTCCTACATTCTTTACACGGATTAATTTGCTTAAACAACACAACAACCTTATGCAGCAGACACAAATAATTTAATATCATCATTTTACATATCAGCACACGGACCTGGAGGTAACTTGCTCCAAGTCATGTAACTAGCAAAATCTAGTAAGATTAGAGTCTAGGCAATCTAGCCCTGAAGATCATATGCTTAGTGAACTACAGAATGCTATAAAACTGACTAACATTAGCAACGTAGTGTAAAGTTTGTCTTATTCTTAGTTTCCAAAGGGCACTGATATCAATCTAAAGATAGCTCTATGTCAGGATGTTGGAAAGCTGCCTGTACCACATTTTGTTGAGTGATTTCATAAAAGCATTTACTGAGCATCTGGTTGTTTAACAGAATGTCACAGACGTTTCAGGAGAGACAAAGATGACGATGTATAAAACATGATTTCATTGCCAAAAAGCTTAAAACCCAGATAGTCACTGTTTTTATCAATTTTTTGAATGAAGTCAAGAGGCAAATCAAATATATCCCAAAACTGAAACAGTTAGGTTTAAAGTAAAATTCAAAAAGCTCCTAAGAGTTTCCACTAGTATTCTGAAACTAATAAGTGTCACAGGAATAAATGTACAGGTTTATGTAGTATTCAAAACCAAGTGCATAAATATAGGACTGGAAAAAATCTGTTTTTATAGCAGCTTTTATATAGCACAACTAGAGGCTTTAGGATTAACCTCAGGACTAAAGTGCTATTAAAATTTGTGTTATACTCAGGTTATAGTAATAGAAATAACAATGTCTGGAACGAGAACTTTTTTTTTTTTTTTTTTGCCCTTCTTGGAGCTCTGTGATGGGCAGCCATCTTGGTATTACTATTATTATTATTATTATTATTATTATTTTAGTTCAGTCCGTAATTTTAAGAGGGACACTGAAAAATGTGACTGGGGCAAATGGAAAGGGTAGCTAAACCAAGTCATATGAAGGATGGCTGAAGCAATGGGGGATGTTTAGCGTGGACAAGGAAAGCTCAGAGAGAGTACATTGGATCAGATTCCAAAATATTTGGAGGGTTGTCATGTGGAAGAAGGAGTCAACTTCTGAGCTGCTCCAGAAGGCAAAACTAGCAAGAACCACCTGAAGGTTATCTCAGGTTAGTAAAAGAAAGTTGGAAGTGTTGAGCTATTTAAAAATGGGTTGGACTTCCATGGACTAGGGAGTGGGTGCTAAGGAAGATGGGAGGAGGATGGCTTGGGGTGGGCTGTTAAACTGCATCATGTTGAACCATCCTCCCCAAAACGAAAATCCTGTGATTTATAATGGCACAGCACAAACCATTCCCTAAACTTTTAGAATACATAGACCGGAAGATCATCTTTGCCCCAAATACGCGAAAACTACCATTAACATATGAGTAGCAATTATCTTTATATTGCTCCTAGAAGCAAAAGAAGCGGTGACATTTGGGTCATGAAAAGAGAGGAAATAGATGTCCTGTGCAATTGCCTCTGTGCAAAGAAAGCCTGGGAACTAGGGGCATAAGCCCAGGGGATCTGCACAGGGGAGAACAGTGGGCTGTTTTGATACAAAGAAGTGAACAAAGAAGGAATACAAGGTTTATGCTGGATGCAGCTTTAAATCCTTCAGCACAGTGCCTAGCAGTCATAAAAAAGCAAATACAAGTCAGCAAAACCTTTCCAGAGGTGATGAATAGAAACAGAACATATCACTCTGGTCTAGATAAAGGCTACATCAGCGCACTACAGACCTTCCTCTGTAAAGAGGATTTCAGCCTTGGGGAAGAAGATGATGCAACTGGAATTAGGGCAAAAATCCTGGCACATGGATCTTCAGGTAATTTACACAAACCAAGTTATTAATGCAATTGGCAAGTGGATGCCTAGAGATGGAGTATTTAAAGGGAATCCCACCAAGGACAGGAGAAGCTGAAGGGAGCCAGTAGAAGGCACCAGGCTAGTTGAATATAGGGAAAAAAAAGAAGAGATGAGGTTGAGATTGCAATCCAGACAAAGCTCAGTATAGTCAAGAAGAGCTAAGGGGAAAAGACCTGTGCCCAGCCGACAAAAGCCCCAGATAAAATCCCAACCACACCATGCAATTTATTAAAAGTTGTTTCTTCCCCACTAACCAACCAGCTTCTACTAGTCTAGAGCATTCTTTCTGACTTATTTCATTAACATTTCCCTCTTTTCCTGGAGTGGCCAGAGCCCCAGGGAATCTCTCTCTCTCTCCTCCCCCTTCCCCCCAACCAGTGGGGCATTGAATGAGAGCCAGAGTGTTGTCTGTGTAAAGAGAAATTGCAAAACCACAAATTGCAGAAAATCGTTACTGCCAAAAATCGAAAGGAACACACAATATCACCATGCCTCTTAAAAAGCAATTGCGCATTTAACAGGCCTCTGGATAATTCAGGTTTGTTTGGCAACTTTCTCATCCATACCACCCAGAAGACAATTCTCTTCCACCAGAGGCAGTGGTCCCAAAGAATATTTGTAGTTAAAAAGAAACAAAAAATGTGGGTGCAAGTCTTTCCAGGAGCCCAATTTGGCCCAATATGGTTCTATTTTACTCTATTATGTAGTATTGATTTTAAGGCTTAAATGTGCCCGCCCCACCCCCCCTAATCCAGGGATTCCTGCTGAGACAGAGAGGGCCTCTAGTAAGGATGGAACAAGAATCCCTTAAAGATACAAAGCACTTTTAGATGGCAAACTCCTTCCGAAATGTTACCTTATGTGATTTTCACAACAACCCTTTGACAGAGTCAGGAAAAAATGCTTTTCTTTTTCTTCCTCCAACCCATAATAAAGATACTTAGAAACTGAGGGGTTAACTAACATTCTCAAAATCATACCATTTCAGAGGGAGTACCTGGGACTCAAACATAAGCCTTCTGAGTTCTCATCCTGAGTTCCTTCCATCACCCACCCCCTTTCTCCATGGGGGCATATCTTCCCTGACTTGGCTATGGCTGCCCTCCTTCAGCAGAGCTGGGATTTTATGTGGCCCATACACATTTCCAGGCCCTTGACTTGGAAAGCCTCCTGCCATTCACTACAGATCAAGCCCTGTCTGAATGCATGCTGATTAGGGTCGTTTTCCATTTGTATTGGTTGTATAACACAATCATCATTAGGACATAATGCCAACTCCTGAGGGGCTGATGGAGTCTGGTTGCCAAAATGAAACCGAGTCACAATTGCCTGGTGATTTTAATGTGTTTCCATGACTCCATGGGTCAGACCAACTTTCCCCCAGTTGCTCAGAGATGATGTGGAGAGGTGTAGAGACCTGTTTTTGTCTGGATAGTGCAAAACTTGGTGCAAGGTTACTTCTCAGAGTATTTACTGATAAAATTGGTCACCAAGCACTCTGTATGTGCTTGAGAAAAAAAAAATGCCAAAATAAAGTGATCACAAATTAACCTCCTAACATGAAACAGCGAGCTGTTTCCACGCCCCGCCCCCGCCCCCACCACGGACCAGGAGATACAAGGTACTTTCAGACAACATTTTGATAAAGAGATCTGAAGGTAATAGTCACATATGCTTATAGTTGCACACTTGCAGTTAATGACTGAAAATGCTATCTTAAATTGCCTTTCATCCAATTTTCACCATGAACATAAACCGAATATCTTTTAGTATTTAACATTAAATCATTTAAAATCAGTGACAAACCTAAATGGACAGATATAGTGAGAAAACTCCCGAATATGAATATGTAGGAGAGTAAACACAGACTGTCTTCCCAAACAATTTCTATGTCCAGCAGAAAGAATACAGTCAAAAGTTAACGTTTGTACAAATAAAATACTTAGGATAGCACATGAAAAGGGAGACAGCTCATAAAATCTAACTTGACTTTATAGGTAGAAGCTGCTTAAAACATTCATAACATGCAGGTGTCTTGATAATGCAATAAAGACCAAGGCAATATAATCCAGAAATTGACATTTAAAAAAATTCTGGTGAATGCATAATACTTTGACATAAAATCTGAATGGTTTTAAGGGTGAATGTTGCTTGTGCTGATGTTTGAATATTTGGTGTATAGCAATGGGATCAATTTATTCTAGAGAGCAAACAAAAGATATCATCCCAGGAAATCAGCAAAAGGTAAGTTTTTCTTGCAGTTCAGCTGAATATCTAGTTTTCTCAGGGACTGAATGATTCAAAAGAGAATTTATTAAAAC
Organism: Eumetopias jubatus; assembly: GCF_037043125.1. Taxonomy (NCBI): domain Eukaryota; kingdom Metazoa; phylum Chordata; class Mammalia; order Carnivora; family Otariidae; genus Eumetopias; species Eumetopias jubatus. The sequence goes on along the minus strand of NW_028274816.1, from coordinate 113,039,318 downwards.
CTGCATAATATGTATAATTAGAGTGAGACCTTTGGATTCTCCTGGGTCCAAGAATGTCTAATTAAATCTTTCAGTGACTACTCACATGCATCCTCCATTGGAAACTCTGTATGAATCAGAAGCTGGGAGTTGATGTACATTCTTGGTTTACCTGGCTTGACCTTCTACCTTATGGTTGTTGATCTCCTGCTTACTTATCTGTAGTGACAAGCAACTCACTACCATTTGAACTACATTTGAATAGCTAGAGTCTTTATTCACATCTATCCCGTTTTTTTGAACTCGGGTATTATCAAATTATTCCAGAGACAGATGTAACATTCATATTTCGAACTCCCAGTTTGGACCCGTTGTAATTTTACTTGGTTTTTTAAAATAGAGGGGGTTTCTAATTTGGCTATAGACACTAAGAGTACCAAGAGTAAAGAAACATAATACACGGGAGATTCGTTCCAGAAAGAACATGGGTTTACAGCGTGGCTGCAATGCAGTACACACAGAAAGGCATTATTAAGATAACTACCATGCTATTAAATAGGAAACAGTCTGTGACTGTGACGAACAACTGGGCAAAGAGTGATAAATTAGCCACTTGAGAGAACCTGAATATTCAAATGTTTGGTGTCACATGATCATCATGTCTAGAAGAATACCACCTAATTTTTCTTCCTGACTTTTTTTCCAGCTTTTTAGATGCAATGTAGTAGCAGCCATGATTGGGCTCAATCTGCTTCCCAAAATGGTTGGTGAGATGCTGCACGATGCTAGACAAACCCACAGTGTGAAGTGGAAGATTCACACTGTGGCTGTCTTTGTTGAGCCAGACTTTAAAAAGGCAGCAATGTGAGATGGGAGCCGTGAAGAGGAGGAGGTTTGAGGAATTACAACTGAGAAGTAGATATCATTTCAAGAAGGAAATGTACTTACATTTTGCTGCAGGTAAAATGCCTGTCTTTAAAGGGCAGCTTCTGAAACAAAGGGGAAAAAATAAGCGTGTTAAAAAAAATAACAGTAATGAGTAACCCATTCCAACTGAAAAAGGCATTGGATTGCCTTTGAAGGTACACGCGCTGACTGAAAACATTGTAATTGGGAGAAGGAGCCCACAGAGCAAAGATGGAGGTCAACTGCCATGTCTCACTGCATGCTCAGGAACCTGCCCCAGGACATCCTAGAATTCTGAGATCCCTTGACAGTCAACTTTGTCTCCCATGCCTGGTCCTGGGGAGTGAGAAGTAGGAGGGGTCTAGTTGCCTAATTCAATGACTTAGACTCAGCATTCTCTTGCTTCTGGTTCGTACTGACATTGTACCTCATTCTCATAGGCCCAGTTCTGACACATTGTTCCATTAAATTAAACTCCTCCTAAAAATTATGATCTTCTCAATTCATGCTTATTTGGGTAAGTGGACAAGTTTTCTTCTCCAAGAAGTAAAAAGCTTTTCTGGGGAGCATTGGGGTGGGGAGTTTGAAATCAATGCCAGATTTTTCCTTATTCAAGATGGCAGTAAAAGAAGAAACAATTAGACCATGCCTATGCTGGGAAGGACTGTGCCAATTGTGCAGGCAATTTGTTCAGTGTGGCAGCCCACCAGACAATTCAGCTTGCTTCCAAATCCTTTTTTTTTGGAGAAGGGGAGGTTTGGGGGGCATATTGTGGTTATATCCAAAGGGGTCCTTTTCAGGGTAGTAGATTTAATTGGGAATGGCAAGTAAGTCCCCATGATTGGTATGAACAATTTGCATGCTGAGAGTCACATGATTCTGGGTCATCTCTACGACTGAATATTCAAGTCATGGTGTCCTCAGACCTACAGAAAGATCTTGCCATGCCACTCACATTAAGTCAGATTAGTCACTTTGGTGAGCAGTATTTTTCCAAGCTCTGCCATTTTTTGGTAATAGTGTGACTTTGGCAAACTAACTCAATGCTCCAGGATCAATAGAAATAATAATGTGGCTATTTCAAAGAGTTGTTGTAAGAGTTAAATAAGATAATACATATAAAACAGTAATGTAAGGTTGGCCTATCTAGTGTTTTACTGTGATTGTTATTACCAGAAGGCCAATTTGGAAAGCCATATTAAGAAGATACGATAAATCCATGAAATTGGAGCTAAAAGGGTGGCTATGGAGAGAGTTTTGCTTGGGTAAGATGTCTCCTCTCTCTGCAATCTGCGCCATACCATTGTCCCAAATCTCTCTCTCAGATTGCCTCCTTCTACTCTTCATTTCTCCAACCAGTGAGTACAATTTGGGTTAGATCAACATCCACACTGGAATATTCCTAAATGTTTTGGCAAGCCACCTAATTCCTCATTTCCTCTCCATGGAGATGGTTGGGGGTGAGGTTTCTAGATTGACAAATTGTTAAATTATAGAACTACTGGACCCAGAAAGAATTGGCATAATTCTTCTTTCACAGTTCTTTACACGAGGTAGGTGCTTGATGAATTTTTATTGAGTTGATGTTTTTAGACAGATCCTATGGTGTAATTCAACAAGATGTCCTATGCGTCACTGACTGGAAGGAGTTAGGAACACTGCTCTGACATACAACACCCACCCCCACCTATCCTCCAAACCAAATAGTATACTGAAAATTCTTCTGAAATTGTGTGCCTTTCATTTCCTTTGAGGAACTTGTTGCTAAGAAACAAATTTAGACAGTTCTCACCTGCTGAGAAAAGTTTTTACTACTGCTGCAGATAACAGGTTCTTCTTTAGCCACAAAAGTGTTAACAAAGAAAACTGTCTGTTACTTCACGGAGTCATTGGACAAGAGCTCTTCATTTGGGTGACAATTTCACAGCAATATCATTGATTACTTTGAAAACTATTCAGAGCTGTCCTTGAGACTACATTATGAAGCTACCTAATGCAATGATACTGATCATTTTTCTTGGGGTACAAAATAAATAAAGCATTCAAGAACAGTGTGGGTGGTAGTGAGGTTTTACAGGCCACAGAGGACTATAAAAGCTTGCTTTAGCTTTTCCAAGCTTACTTCCACATTAGAAAAATAAAAACCTGAATTTCTAAAGAAGAGGGCCTTTAAAATTATTAATTAATTCATTTGCTAAATGTGTATTCAGTGCCTAATTATGTGTAGCACACTGTGCTAGGCCCTAAGAACGCATTGCCTGCTATCATGATAATGCCTGTCTGATAGGGGAGACAACTAGACATTTTGGAGGGATTGCACGATGATGTAATGCAAAATTACAGGGTGGTCAGTGAGGAGGGGAGATGGTCTTTGAAAGTCTAGAAAGAGAAATCAGGGAAGCCTAATTGGGGGAATGTTGGGATAGTATCTGAAGAAAAATTCATATTTAATAAAAATGACTGTTAACATTGCTGAGCCTTAATGCATCAGTAACTGTCTTAGATGTTTCTGATTCACCTGTTACTCTTAACCACCCTGGGAAGGAACTAGTCCCACCTCAGGGTAGGAGTTAAAAAAAGCAAAGGGACATCATCAAGGGCACGGGCCCTGGATGGGAGAAACTGGCTCCTTTGAGGGACTGACACACCAACAACACCATTTGCCTTATTTTGTACACTCTTCCACAAAATCCATTCTTCCACCATGTAGGAGTCCTTAAAGAATCATAGATACGGCTCTTCTGATACCAATCCCAGATAACTTAAATTACAGAAACCTCGCCTCTCTGTTCCCACCTCAGGAGGATACAAGGTCCATCTTGGCTCTCTGCCCTAAACCACACCCACATAGTACCAGGCCAGCATCTCTGGGTCATGGTCACACATGGGCCTGATTCAGTAGTCACGTCCACATGGAATGGACCTTGTCCAAAGCTCCTGGATCGCCCTGTTAGGAATGCAGATTCCTAGGCTCTGATGATCACTGAAATCTGTCAACTGATACTCCTGGAGCAACTGATCTCTGGGCCAAAGTGTTCAACCAAGGGATTCTATGTACCACCTATTTATCTCAAGTTCTTACCCTGGTTCCTGTGGCTCATCCCATCTGGCTATGATGTGTAACCTACAATTGACACTCTATTAAAAAACAGACTACTTAAAAATTTCAGAATGTTCTATGCTGATTGAAGTACCTGGTTTGAGTTGCCCACTATCTAAAGTTTTCACGACATGCAAAAAATTGCATCAGTGCAAGTATAACTTTAAATAATGTAACATATAGAATTAAATCTCCTATATATCTATTCTCTATAAGGCACAACAAAAATAAACTACTTCCTACATGTCCAAGATGATAAATTTTGAGATGAAGTAGCTACCACTTTCTTATTCTGAATACTGAACAAATTCTATTTTATGTTAATTTTACCTATTTGCTTATTGCTATGGTAGGAATACTTATTCTCTATTTCACATATTCCCAGGAGTGCTGGGAACCAACAGTTTTTAAATTACCTGGAAAGTTAATTTAAGAATAAACAGATGCCAGTACCATGTTCTTGTAGATATGTTTCCTTAGGCAAGGGAAACAAAAGCAGAATTAAATTATTGGGACCACACCAAAATAAAAAGCTTGTGCACAGCAAAGGAAGCCATCAACAAAATGGAAAGGCAACCTACTGAATGGGAGAAGACATTTGTAAGTGATATATCTGATAAAAGGTTCATATCCAAAATCTATAAAGAACTTATAAAACTCAACACCAAAAAAAACAATCTGATTAAATGGGCAGAGGCCCTGAATAGACATTTTTCCAAAGAAGACGTACAGATGGCCAACAGACACATGAAAAAATGCTCAACATAACTCATCATCAGGGAAATGCAAAGCAAAATCACAATGAGATATTACCTTACACTTGTCAGAATAGCTAGAATCAGGGGGCAGAGCAAGATGGTGGAGGAGTAGGAGACCTGGATTTCATCTGGTCTCAGGAATTCAGCTGAATAGGGATCAAACCATTCTGAACACCTACGAACTCAACAGGAGATCGAAAAGAAGAATAGCAACAACTCTCCGAACAGAGAAGCGACCACTTACTGGAAGGTAGGACGTGCAGAGAAATGAATCAGAGGCGATATTCGGGAGGATAGACCGTGGGGGAGGGGGCCTCCGTCGGCCGCTTTTGGCAAGTGATAGAGCCGCGGAGCACAAAATCAGAACTTTTAAAGTTGGCTCCGCGGAGGGACGTTGCTCCAGTGGCTAAGCGGGGGGTGGAATCCTCGCGGGACAGTGTGGACTCAGGACCCTCGGGGTCACAGAAAGACCGGGGGTGCCTGAGTGTGGCAGAGCTCCCAGGTATCGGAGCGGGGAAGCCGGCTGCAGAGACGGAGCCGAGGCGCGGGCTCTCAGCTCGGGGTTGCCATAAACCGTGATCCGCGGCCCAGTCGGGCCACTGCTCCTCCGCCAGGGATCCAACAAACGGCAGAGCCGGGGAGACTCCCCTTTCTCCCCCGGGAGGAGCGGCGCGGGAGCGCACCGCAGGGATCTGCTGGGTTTGGAGACTCCACACGGGGTCAGGTGCCAGAGATAGAAATGCTCGGTCACAGGCTGGGTGAGCAAGGAGTGCGGCCGCAGACCGAGGAGACAGGAGTGACTGACTGCTTTTCTCTGGGGACATATTGAGGAGCGGGGCCCGAGGTATCAGCTCCTCTGGGGCAGAAATTGGGAGGCCGCCATTTTCACTCTCGTCCTCCAAAGCTGTACCAAAAGCTTGCAGGGAACAAAAGCTCCCCAGAGCAAACCCGAGCAGATTGCTTAGCCGGGACCTGGCAGGGGCGGGGCAATTCCGCCTCTGGCAAAGACATTTGGGAACCACGGCAACAGGCCCCTCCCGCAGAAGATCAGCACGAACAGCCAGCCAGCCAAGACCAAGTTTACCGATCAATGAGAACGGCAGAACTCCAGCGCTAGGGGAATACCGCACATAAAATTCATGGCTTATTTACCATGATTTTTAGTCTTTCAAAGTTAATTTTTTAACCGTTTTTTTGAATTTTTCTTTTTCCCTTTTTCAACCAACATCGTATCAATCCCTTTTTAAAAAACATTTTTATTTTTCATTTTTTAGAGTCATATTCTATCCCCTCATAGTAGTTACCCTTATTTTTGGCATATAAGGTGTTCTCTCCTTAAAATTTTGAGATACAGTTTCTTCTAACAGATCAAAATATACCCTAAATCTCTAGTGTATGGCTTTATTCTAGTCTTCTGCCTGATCACATTCTCTCCCTTTCTTTTTCTTTTTTCTTTTTAATCCTCTTCTTTCTTTTTTAAAACAACTTCTTATCTTATCAATTCCTTTTATAAAATTTTTTATAATTTTCATCTTTACAGTCATATTCCATCCCTTATTGTATTAACCCTTATTTTTGTACATATATAAATTTTTCTTTCTTTAAAATTTGGGGAGGCACTTTCTTCTAACAGACCAAAATACACCCAAAATCTAGTGTATGCCACTGATCTATACACCAGCCTGATCATATTTGATCATATTTTTTTTGTTTTGTTCTGTTTTGTTTTTATCTTTTTCTTTTTCTTTTTTCTTTCTTTCCCTTTCTTTTCCCCTGGTTTCAGGTCTTTTCTGATTTGTTTAGAGTACATTTTCTGGGGACGTTGTTACCCTGTTAACATTTTGTTCTCTCATTCATCTATTCTCCTCTGGACAAAATGACAAGACGGAAAATATCACCTCAACAAAAAGAACAAGAAGCAGTACCGACTGTCAGGGATCTACTCAATATGGACATTAGTACGATGTCAGATCTAGAGTTCAGAATGATGATTTTAAAGAAACTAGCTGGGCTTGAAAAAAGCATGGAAGTTATTAGAGAAACCCTTTCTGGAGAAATAAAATAACTAAAATCTAACCAAGTCGAAATCAAAAAGGCTATTAATGAGGTGCAATCTAAAATGGGGGCACTAACTGCTAGGATAAATGAGGCAGAAGAGAGAATCAGTGATAAGGAGGCCAAATGATGGAAAATAAAGAAGCTGAAAAAAAGAGAGATAAACAACTACTGGATTATTAGGGCAGAATTCGAGAGATAAGTGATACAATAAGACGAAACAACATTAAAATAATTGGGATCCCAGAAGAAGAAGAAAGAGAGAGAGGGGCAGAAGGTATAGTGGAGCAAATTATAGCAGAGAACTTCCCTAATTTGGGGAAGGAAACAGGCATCAAAATCCAGGAGGCACAGAGAACCTCTCTCAAAATCAGTAAAAATAGGTCAACACCCCAACATCTAGTAGTAACACTTACGAGTATCAGAGACAAAGAGAAAATCCTGAAAGCAGCTCGGGAGAAGAGATATGTAACCTACAATGGTAGAAACATTAGATTGGCAACAGACCTATCCACAGAGACCTGGCAGGCCAGAAAGGACTGGCATGATATATTCAAAGCACTAAATGAGAAAAATATGCAGCCAAGAATACTATATCCAGCTAGGCTGTCATTGAAAATAGAAGGAGAAATCAAAAGCTTCCAGAACAAACAAAAGCTAAAGGAATTTGCAAACATGAAACCAGCCCTACAAGAAATATTGAAAGGGGTCCTCTAAGCAAAGAGAAAGCCTAAAAGCAACATAGACCAGAAAGGAACACAGACAATATACAGTAACAGTCACCTACAGGCAATACAATGGCACAAATTCATACCTTTCAATAGTTACCCTGAATGTAAAAGGGCTAAATGCCCCAATCAAAAGACACAGTCTATCAGATTGGATAAAAAAACAAGACCCATCGATATGCTGTCTGCAAGAGACTCATTATAGATCCAAAGACATCCTCAGATTGAAAGTGAGGGGGTGGAAAAACCATTTACCATGCTAGTGGACACCAAAAGAAAGCTGGGGTGGCAATCCTTATATCAGACAAATTAGATTTTAAACTAAAGACTATAAAAAGAGATGAGGAAGGACACTATATCCTACTTAAAGGGTCTATCCACCAAGAAGATCTAACAATTGTAAATATCTATGCCCCTAACATGGGAGCAGCCAATTTTATAAGGCAATTAATAACAAAAGCAAAGAAACACATTGACAACAATACAATAATAGTGGGGGACTTTAACACCTCCCTCACTGAAATGGACAGATCATCTAAGCAAAAGATCAACAAGGAAATAAAGACTTTAAGTGACACACTGGACCAAATGGAATTCATAGATATATTCAGAACATTCCATCCCAAAGCAACGGAATACACATTCTTCTCTAGTGCCCATGGAACATTCTCCAGAATAGATCACATCCTAGGTCACAAATCAGGTCTCAACTGGTACTAAAAGATTGGGATTATTCCCTGCATATTTTCAGACCACAATGCTTTGAAACTAGAACTCAATCACAAAAGGAAAGTCAGAAAGAACTCAAATACATGGAGGCTAAAGAGTATCCTACTAGGGAATGAATGAGTCAACCAGGAAATTAAAGAATTAAAAAAATTCATGGAAACCAATGAAAATGAAAACACAACTGTTCAAAATCTTTGGGATACAGCAAAGGCAGTCCTGAGAGGAAAGTATATAGCAATACAAGCCTTTCTCAAGAAACAAGAAAGGTCTCAAATACACAACCTAACCCTACACCTAAAGGAGCTGGAGAAAGAACAGCAAATACAGCCTAAACCCAGCAGGAGAAGAGAAATCATAAAGATCAGAGCAGAAATCAATGAAATAGAAACCAAAAGAACAGTAGAACAGATCAACGAAACAAGGAACTGGTTTTTTGAAAGAATTAACAAGACTGATAAACCCCTGGCCAGACTTATCAAAAAGAAAAGAGAAATGACCCAAATCAACAAAATCATGAATGAAAGAGGAGAGATCACAACCAACACCAAAGAAATACAAACAATTATAAGAACATATTATAAGCAACTCTATGCCAGCAAATTAGATAACCTGGAAGAAATGGGTGTATTCCTAGAGATGTATCAACTACCAAAATTGAACCCGGAAGAAAGAGAAAACCTGAACAGACCTATAACCACTAAGGAAATTGAAGCAGTCATCAAAAATCTCCCAACAAACAAAAGCCCAGGGCCAGATGGCTTCCCAGGGGGAATTCTACCAAACATTTAAAGAATTAATACCTATTCTTCTGAAACTGTTCCAAAAAATAGAAATGGAAGGAAACCTTCCAAACTCATTTTATGAGGCCACCATTACCTTGATCCCAAAACCAGACAAAGACCCCATCCAAAAGGAGAATTACAGACCAATATTCTTGATGAACATGGATGCAAAAATTCTCACCAAAATACTAGCCAATAGGAACCAACAGTACATCACAAGGATTATTCACCACGACCAAGTGGGATTTATCCCTGGGCTTCAAGGTTGGTTCAACAACCGCAAATCAATAAACGTGATACAATACATAAACAAAAGAAAGAACAAGAATCATATGATTCTCTCTAATAGATGCAGAAAAAGCATTTGACAAAGTCCAGCATCCTTTCTTGATCAAACCTCCAGAGTATAGGGATAGAGGGCACATACCTCAATATCATAAAAGCCATCTATGAAAAACCCATAGGAAATATCATTCTCAATGGGGAAAAACTGAGAGCTTTCCCCCTAAGGTCAGGAATGCGGCAGGGATGTCCACTATCACCACTGCTATTCAAGATAGTATTAGAAGTCCTAGCCACAGCAATCAGACAACAAAAAGAAATCAAAGGCATCGAAATTGGCAAAGAAGAAGTCAAACTCTCACTGTTTGCAGATGATATGATACTTTATGTGGAGAACCCAAAAGACTCTACCCCGAAACTGCTAGAACTCATATAGGAATTCAGTAAAGTGGTAGGATATAAAATCAATGCACAGAAATCAGTGGCATTCCTATACAACAACAATGACAGAAGAAAGAGAATTCAAGGAGTCGATCCCATTTACAATTGCACCCAAAACCATAAGATACCTAGGAATAAATCTAACCAAAGAGGCAAAGAGTCTGTACTCAGAAAACTATAAAATACTCATGAAAGAAATTGAGGAAGACACAACGAAATGGAAAACATTCCACGCTCATGGACTGGAAGAACAAATATCGTGACGATGTCAATGCTACCTAGAGCAATCTACACATTCAATACAATCCCCATCAAAATGCCATCAACTTTTTTCAAAGAAATGGAACAAATAATCATAGAATTTTTATGAAACCAGAAAAGACCCCGAATAGCCAGAAGAATGTTGAAAAAGAAAAGCAAAGCTGGCGATTTCAGAATTCCGGACTTCCAGCTCTATTACAAAGCTGTCATCATCGAGACAGTATGGTATTGGCACAAAAACAGACACATAGATCAATGGAACAGAATAGAGAGCCAAGAAATAGACCCTCAACTCTATGGTCAACTAATCTTTGACAAAGCAGGAAAGAATGTTCAATGGAAGAAAGATAGTCTCTTCAACAAATGGTGTTGGGAAAATTGGACAGCCACATGCAGAAGAATGAAACTGGACCATTTCCTTATACCACACAGAAAAATAGACTCCAAATGGTTGAAAGACCTAAACGTGAGACAGGAGTCAGTCAAAATCCGAAAGGAGAACACAGGCGGTGACCTCTTCGACCTCAGCAGCAGCAACTTCTTCCTAGAAACATCGCCAAAGGCAAGGGAAGCAAGGGCAAAAATGAAGTATTGGGACTTCAACAAGATAAAAAGCTTTTGCACAGCAAAGGAAACAGTGAAGAAAACCAAAAGACAACTGACAGAATGGGAGAAGATATTTGCAAATGACATATCAGATAAAGGGCTAGTATCCAAAATCTATAAAGAACTTCTTAAACTCAACACCCAAAGAACAAATGATCCAATCAAGAAATGGGCAGAAGACATGAACAGACATTTTTCCAAAGGAGACATCCAAATGGGCAACAGACACATGAAAAAGTGCTCAACATCGCTCGGCATCAGGGAAATCCAAATCAAAACCTCAATGAGATACCACCTCACACCAGTCAGAATGGCTAAAATTAACAAGTCAGGAAATGACACATGTTGGCGGGGACGCAGAGAAAGCGCAACCCTCCTACACTCTTGGTTGGAATGCACGGTGGTGCAGTCACTCTGGAAAACAGTATGGAGGTTCGTCAAAAAGTTGAAAATAGAGCTACCGTATGACCCAGCAATCACACTACTGGGTATTTACCCCAAAGATACAAATGTAGGGATTTGAAGGGGTATGAGCACCCCGATGTTTATGGCAGCAATGTCCATAATAGCCAAACTGTGGAAAGAGCCAAGATGTCCATCAACAGATGAATGGATAAAGAAGAGGTGGTATATATATATATATATATACAATGGAATATAATGCAGCCATCAAAAGGAATGAGATCTTGCCATTTGCAACGACGTGGATGGAACTGGAGGGTATTATGCTGAGCGAAATAAGTCAATCAGAGAAAGACATGTATCATAGGACCTCACTGATATGAGGAATTCTTAATCTCAGGAAACAAATGGAGGGTTGCTGGAGTGGTGTGGTTGGGAGGGATGGGGTGGTGGGGTGACAGACATTGGGGAGGGTATGTGCTATGGTGAGCGCTGTGAATTGTGCCAGACTGTTGAATCACAGATCTGTACCTCTGAAACAAATAATACAATATATGTTAAAAAAAAAAAAAAGAAGAGGAGAGCAGGAGGGGAAGAATGAAGGGGAGTAAGTCGGAGGGGGAGATGAACCATGAGAGACGATGGACTCTGAAAAAGAAACTGAGGGTTCTAGAGGGGAGGGGGGTGGGAGGATTGGTTAGCCTGGTGATGGGTATTAAAGAGGGCACGCTGTGCATGGAGCACTGGATGTTATACACAAACAATGAATCATGGAACACTACATCAAAAACTAATGATTAGCATAAGAATAAAAAATTTTAAAAAATAAGAATAGCTAGAATCAAAAAGACAAGAAATTCCAAGTGCTGGCGAGGATGTAGAGAAAATGGAGCCTTTGTGCACTGTTGGTGGGAATGTAAATTTGTGTGGCCACTGTGGAAAACAGTATGGAGGTTCCTCAAAAAATTAAAAATAGAAATACCATTTGATCCAATAATTCAACTACTGAGTATTTACCAAAGAAAATGAATATACTAATTCAAAAAGATATATGGACCCTATGTTTATCACAACCCAAGTAACCTAAGTGTCCATCTAAGGGTGAATGGACAAATAAAATGTATATTTAAATTTTATATTAAAATTTTTATTTTATTGATGTGTATATACAGATGTGTGTGTGTGTATGTATATATATGGAATATATATACAATATATTTATAAACATTGTTCAGCCTGAGAAAGAAGGAAATCCTACCATTTGTGATTTGTGACAACATGGACTGAGGGCATTATAGTACATGTAATACGTCAGACAGAAAAAGTATCCATCAGCAGAAGTATGAATAGAGAAGTGGTACCTACACACACACACACACACACACACACACACACATACACAAACACACTCACATACAGGACTCTTGCTCCATCATAAAAATAAAGATGCAGTCTTGCCATTTGCAACAACATGGATGGACCTAGAGGGTATTATGCTAAGTGAAATAAGTCAGACAGAAAAACAAATACCATATGATTTCACTTATATGTGGAATCTTAAAATAGAAAAGAAACAAACGAACTAAAAAAGCAGAATGAGACCCATAAATACAGAGAACATTCTGATGGTTGCTAGAGGGGAGAGGGTTTGGGGGGTAGGGACAAAATGGTTGCAGGGGAGTGGGAGGTATAGGCTTCCAGTTACAGAATGAGTAAGTTGTGAGGATAAAAGTTACAGCATAGGGAATGTAGTCAATGGCATTGTAACAGCACAAAAAAAGAAAAGAAAAGAAAAAGAATGAACTGGTGCACGTTTTATATAAGGTTGAATATGCCAATTATCAGGTAATATGTTATAAATGGTGGATCTCCTCTTCACTTTGATCAAGTATTCTTTAAAACCTGAGACTATGTGCTATAGGCGCAGGGATCTGATGCTGACCTCGAGAGCCTCAGCCCACAGCTCCCACTCTGGAGGTGGAGGCAATGGTATCAGATGGCCATGAGTTGGAGTCTTGGTTCTTCCACTGACTTCCAGTGTGACATACAGCCACTTATTGAAAAGTTACGCTTTTTCTGCTTATGAAAGCACACATACAAACACCAGCTTTTGTCAAACAATGGCTTTGTCTATAAAATGCAAATAAGAGTAGCACCTGCACCTCCTCTGAGACTGGGGGGCTTTTTAGAAGAATATGCATATAAAGTACTTGGCAGAGACTTTGCCCATTTTAAGTGTTTCACATATGACAGTTGTGATGATCTTTATTGAGTCCAAACTGAAAAATTAATTTACCAAGAATTGCCCTTTCCATCTGGATCAAAATATTCTGTACTAGTTCCTTAAACGGTTATAAGATAAGGTCATCTCCAACTTCTGTGTCTGACTTAAAGTAGGCTCCTCTTTAAAAAGTCACAGTCAACTGGTTTTTCATGATTCTTTGTTTTTTAAAGATTTATTTGAGAGAGAGAGAGAGAGAGAGGGCATGGTGGGGAAGGGTGAAGGGAGAGGGAGAGAGAATCTCAAGCTGACTCCCCACTGAGCATGGAGCCTGATGCGAAGCTTGATCTCACAACCCTGGAGATCATGACCTGAACTGAAATCAAGAGTTGGATGCTTAATCAACTAAGCCACCTAGGTGCCCCAGTTTTTCATGATTCTTAATAATTTTGCTCACAGTAGTTTTTAAATTTTTCCCACTAGTGTTTTAAGAATTTTGTAAACATTTCTGTTTCTCTTATGGTATTGGAATTCCACTGTTTTTTTTCCTTCTGTTTCTAGTCTTGACTCTGCCAAGACCTCAGCAAACCTTTCCATAGGCTTGCCATAGTTACTTACAAATGGCTTCTTGTGTTTTGATTTTTTTCTAGCTTTTTAACAGTTAAAAATGTTAAAGAAGCAATTTTTATTATAGAAAATTTGGAAAATACACAAGATTACTAAAATGAAGTGAAACAGTTCACAACCTCACACATTTATTCTGAGTATACAAAGAAGTGAACATCTTGCCTGACTCTCTAGCCCCATTTCCCAGAGATAATTACTGTCAGTAGCATGTGAGGGTATTATTCTAAACTGTTTTTTATGCTTATGAAAGCAAACGTACACACATACATAAACCTTTACACCTATACACACATGTTGTTAAAATGTTTTCAACAAAAACAAGGTCATGCTGTGTAATTCTCTATGCTACTAGTATTTTTGTGGAACTACATTCCAAGTTGGCATATACAGATCTCATTTTTTTAGTGACTAAATTTATGGACGTGCCCTAATCTATTTAACCAATCCCATATTGACTGATGAACACCTAGGTTTCTTGTGATTTCTGCTGTGACAATGAGCTTGCAATGAGAAAACATTTTGAACATTAGTTTTTAGATTTATGCTCTTATACTGTAGGGTAGTTCTTAGAATTGTGAATACTTTATAATAGGGTATATGAAGCTTGATATTAGATGGAGAGTCCCAGATTACTCTTCAAGAAGGTTGAACTTATTCACCCTGTACCAACAATAAGATGTATCCTTTATACGTTTCACTTTGCACTCATAATTTCTATTTCTTTGAGTTTTTCTTCTCCATGTGATAATTCTTCCATCTGAGTTTCAAGATACTTAATTCCATTTTCAGCAATGTTTTTGAGTTCCAAGAACTCTTCCTTTTCCTCAGATTGCTCCTTTGTAATAACTTCCCTAGTCTCCCCAGGAATTTACATAACTGAGAGTTCTTTTTATTTTTTCCTTTAAGGACACCTCATAGAGAGCTACCTATTCTGATTATGTTGTTCCTTCTCCCTTCAAATGCTGAGTCATTTTAATGCTTTGCGCATTTTCTCTCCCAATGAGATCTGTTACTTGTCTGCACACACCCAGACCTCCTGACCCATGAGGGAGGAGGGCCCTTGGCACATATGCGTGGAAACTGTGGGGGTCTCCTAAGTAGTAGTGGCTTTGCAAATGGTAGCAGGTAAAGGAAGAATCTTTTCTTGGTCAATGGGCTGGTAGGTTAGGACCCCTCAGCTGAGTGGTAGAGTGAGAAAGGTCTCCAAGTTTTCAGGATCCTCCTGGCAAATGGAGACTATGAGTTCTCTTCAAGGGGTGCCTGGGTGGCTCAGTCGGCTCAGCATCTGCCTTTGACTCAGGTCATGATCCCAGGGTCCTGGGATCAAGCCCTGCGTCAGGCTCCCTGCTCAGTGGGGAGTCCCTCTGACCCTCACCCATGCTCATGCTCTTGCTCTTTGTCTCTCTCTCTCTCAAATGATAAAAAAAAGTTCTCTTCAAGTTATATTCAATTGATATAATCTTTAGTTATGGTCTTCCCAAAAACAAAACACAAAACAACAATAATAAATCAAAGAAATGCCTCCTAAACAACAAAGAAATTTCTATACTAAAGCCAAGTTGACATGTCAAACAAAGGGTATACTCTCTTCTTTAGGATAAGGACATTAAGAGACTCATATAAATATGGCACTGGCAGAAAGCATGCCAATAATATTATGAACTGTAATCTGTCTTGCATATGGCCACATTTTGGCAAAATCATTCTATCACACACTATTCAAATAATGTATGTTAATTATCAATAGCAATAAAGTAGGTGGTCCTTTTTTTAGTCAACAATATACTTGTTTATCAAATACGTATCAGATATTTAAAATGTATTCTAGGTGTTAGATATAAAACACTGACAAAACATAGTGATTATTTTATCACCAAGGCATTTGCAATCTTTTTGTTGCATGAAAGACCTATCAGAAAATGACTCTCCAATTATAGTGACATGTGGTAACTACTGTGATAGAGCTAGGCCTGAGGTACTATATGAGCAAAGGAGATTCTTTCTAAATCAGATTAAGGCAGATTTTTCCAAAGAAGGGTCAAAATGGGTTTATGAAAAAAGAAGTTAAATATTCAAGTAAGTTTGGAAAACACTGGGTTAAAGATAGTTAAGTAGATCTTCCTGCTGTAGTCTTTTTCAGAGCCTTTAATAGTTAAATATTTATTACAAATTCCAGGGAGTGGTAATGTCCCAAATGTATGGGGCTGAAGAACCTTTCTTCCAAGCATTCTGAGGGACACACTTGGGGAACAATGGCCTCAGTGATCCAAGGGAGCTCTTCTAGACGAGGAGCGTCAGAGCTGAGGGTCTAAGATGAGCAGGTGCGAGCCGGAGGAGGCGGGAAAGGTCACTCTTGGCAGAAGAACAGCCTGTACAAAGGCATAGGGACAGCATGGGCCATGGTAATACTAAGTAGCCCAAAATAGTGAAGCCAAAGAATTTCACGTGACAAACTACAGAGATAAACAAGAGTCAGTCAGATCATTCCATCCAGGTAAAGGGCTGAATTTTACCCTGAAAGCAAGAAAGGTTAAGTTCTGACCCAGGGGAGAAGTATGAATGGATTTGCTTTGTCAAAACCATCACCGTGGTAGCAGTAGGGCTGCACACTGCAGTCAAGTCAGCCTGGAGGAAGGAAGAATAGGCAGGGGGAGTTCTGGAATTAACCAGTGTCAGTGTTGAGGGAATGAGCTAGGGGAGGGCCATGTGCTCCCCAGAATATATTACCGAGTTTGCAAATGCACCGTTGGCCTAGACCTTGAGTAGATGGTGTGGGAGTTACATTGTGCTATAGGAGAAAGTGAGGGGGACCGAATTCCTAAGTGAGAGGGGGGCACCTTGTGGAGCAGCAGGGGGGCTGATCTCTTACAGAAAAAAGAACAGTGAGAAATTCCTGCCGGCTGGGAAGATGGAGGGCCTGGAATGAAAGGGATGCTTACTGTTCAGTCCTAAACTAGTCACTGTTCTGCAGTGGTGTCAGACTCCTCCATTGTCCCCCAGTCTTCAAAGGGGACCCCATGCTGGATGTGGCTGTGAGAATGTTCTCTCCTGGGGTCTGGCAGGTATTCACAACATGGGGCTTATGTCACTGTCCTCACCTTGTCACCTCCTACCCTTTCTTCTTATATTTTCCTTCTTTATTCCCCTCTTCCTTTACCACATCCTACAGCAAAATCTTTCCTTCTTTGAGGTTAATTTCTTTGACTGGAATTACCAGTGAACTTAGTATTTCTGTGGGATGCTGGATTCCTGAAGTGCAGGAGGCTAGACCATTCAGACTGGACTGCACAAAGGTCAGCATAGAGATCCTCTCACCTGGTATCGCTCTTTACAGATGGGTAAACTGAGGTCTGGAGGGCTGCAGTGCTTTGTTTTAGGAACAGAGCTTATTTAGATCTTTTGGCTCCTGGTTCTGCTTTTTCTAGCAGAGCACACTGTCTAGGAAGTCATCTCTTTCTGATTAGCTGATACTAGTCTCTAGAAAGTCCCCGATTTCTGCGGTAGTGGCTTCAAGGTAATGACCCTGCCAGAATAAAAAAGCAGAATACAAGCTATTAATCTAAGGGTTCACTCCAAGAATGTCTTAAAACTCCAGTTACGCTCAGATCTTACCTCTATGACATCATTAAAATATTATCTGCTTTGGAATATTTTCTACTTCTAAACACTTCTCAAAGTTTGATCTTCTGTCAGCTGACAATACAGACTCATAGAGCGCTTTCATGTCTCATAGGCTACTGTCCAAACCCTATAATTAAATAATGAATTTCTAAGGATTAATTATTCACATGTCAAAGAGATGATTTTTGGTGAGGAATTAACTATCCTTCAAATCTGCTGTAGAGAATATGAAAGCCGATCAATGCCCAGTGTTTACATATCTAGCCATCAATTTTAATGAAACATTTCCTTTGAAGTCACAAAAAATCATGAAGTCCACATACATAAAATCTAAAAATCGCGCCAAATTTCTTTCTTATAAAAGTGACCTCAGTTGATACTGATCTAAAACTCTTCCAACAGGAGAGCCATGGCTCAAATTCCTGTTAATTGAAGCACGAACCCGAGCAACTTCTTACTCATCTTCTTATCCTCTGCAGTGTCTAGCAGAATATTCAACACATGGTGGCTCTTCAGTACTTAGGGGTTACAGAAGTAAACCTCCAGGCTTTCCCGGCCAACAAGATCCTGTCTGGCCAGCAGCCTCTCACGCCCACGCTGCCTCTACCCTTACCTCAGGTGCTCCCCATGTCTCATGTCTCGCTCCCTTGGACTCCAACATGGGGCCCTCAGCTTGTCCCTGCCTCCCACCATCCTCGGTATTTGTAATGTGTGCATGCATGACCCATCTGGCTCCCTGACCTCAGGCTGCTGATCTTACCAGTCACTCACTGGCATATCTCAAACCTCATTATTACCTGGAACTATTTCACTTGTAAGATGGATATTCCAATCACTGGACAACTTGAAAAATACAAAAGGCAAAAAAGCAAAAACAAATAATATCAAAACCAATCAACCAAATAAAAAACAACCACAGTTCTATCATTTAAAGGCATCCACCATCAGAATTTTAGAGCCCCTCCAACACCAGTCTTTTTTCTATGCAAGGAAAATTGTAAGTTTTGATGAGTCTTGTTTACAAAAATACAGGATGTTGATCTCATCTGGGGTACCAGAATAGGGCTGTTTATTAGGAAGGGCTATTTAAGTTGAAATCTGGAAGCTGGGATGGAGCAGTTTATGGAGAGGGAGAAAATGGAAGGTCATTGTAGGCAGGGGCACAGCTGATACAAAGGTCCTGGGGTAGGAAAGAGCATGTCTTGTTTGAGGACCTAAAAGAAAGCCACTGAATAAGAACAGGGTGAGATGAATTACCTGGGTTCAAACCCCAAATTATTTACTTCAGCCTAAATTTTTTTCTCTGTAAACCAGAGATGGTATTAGCCTTCCCCTAGGATTGTTGGAAAGATTGAATATGTTCCTCTCTGGAAAGCACTTAAAATAGCATTGGCACATAGTAAAACTTTCTTAAAACAGAGGAATAGTGTAGACAGACTAGCCAATATGGAGAAGGAGAAATGTCTCTTCTGCCCCTGCCATGTTCTCCTAGAGGAACTCCTATACCCACACCTATGAGTGACGGATATCAGAGTAAGCACATCTAGCTTCTCTTCACTCCCTTTCTTCTCTGACCAGGAAGAGGTTGACATGCTAGACCGTGGGAAGCTAGACATCTACCAGGCCGTGCTTCCATACTGGCCCATGGCTCTTGTGTGCACAGAGTTCTGGGGTCCTCTGTGGAGGCAAGGCAGGTATGTGCTCTCTCAGGTCCAGCTGTGACTGGACAGGTGAATTATGTGAATCTGACACCGGGCACACAGTCGCTTCAGTTCAGTGAAGGGTAGTGGGAAGCCATGGTTTGGCTTCCCCAGTGAAGTTTCCTACTTGTCCTATACTTTAGATTTACTGGACATTCCCCAGCTCTCAATGAAGTTGATACTTTGATACTTATTTAGTGAGGAAGAGGATGTGAAGGGCTAGAATCCTGATCCCTAGCACATTCGTGCACTGTCTAGAAACCTTAAGATTAAATAGAAACATCTGAAGAGCAAAGGACTTAGACATGAGACCACAGATCTCGGTACAGCTATTGTGATGGGCTTTCACATGAATGGTTTCTGACTTGTTTTGGTGGCATTGGCTTGCAGTAAATTGCTGCTGAGGCCAATAATGGATGATTTGGACTTTAAGTAGCAAACAACCCAAAAATAAATAAAATAAAATAAAATACATCCAGCCAGATACTATCCAGGGTAGAGAGAATGGGAGTGAGTGCTCTGGCCTTCAGGTTTAGTGCCAGGCACTGGTAACACTGCTCAGTTGATCAAACTTGGGATCCTTTTTATCTTGTTTGGAATTGCACAGGCCCAAGAAGGACTATGGATAGACTGGTTTCCTGATTCATGTAGCTTGCCCACAGCCTCCTGGGGCTCCCTACCAATGGTCTCAAATTGGCTTCTTTTTCATAAAGCTTATGTCTTAAACAAGATATAATTTTTAAAACCCGCCCAGACGATGGTTAAAGAGGAGTGTGGCCCCTGGTTCCTTTCTTCAGGCATTTGGCTAGGAAGTTTTTTTAAAAGGCTGTTTTCTTGAACTATCTGTGTCTGGGATAGATGAGGTGTAAGGAAGAACGGAACTGGGTTGAAGTACAGGCTTCGATCTTGCATTCAGAACACAACCTGTTGGAAATGAAAGAAAATGAAGAAAGATGCTATGACTGAGTGGAAGGAAAAGAATTATTTCTTTAGGGGAAATGCAGAGATTTTAGAGGCTAGGTTGGACAGACACAAACCTAAAACATCTTAAATGCTCTTAAAGTTGGAAGTCAGAAAAGAGGCATGACTGGGGCTTTAAAAAGGCAACAAAAAATTAAAGAAAGAGAGCAAAGGAGACTAATGCCCCAGAGGATGCCCAGATGTAGGGGACCATTAGAAGCTGCTTGAATGGAAGGATGGGAGAGTCATGCTGGATGACTAGGAATCTCAGGATGGAATCCTGCAGTGATTATTTCAGTATCACCAAAGTAACACAGTTGTTGAAGTGATGAAGCAGGTGCAGTGGGTTGCCATTAGAAATAGAGCACATCAGTCCTTAATGGACGGTTCAGGCCTTAAGTGAACTATACCCTGACCCACAAGGGAACATCTTGCAATGCCTGGAGATATTTTTTGATGATCATGATTTGGTGAGGGGGAGCTACTGGCCACTAAACATCTTACAATACACAGAACAGCCCCATAACAAAGAAATACCCAGGCCAAATTGTCACTAGTGCCGAGACTGAGAAACTGCCTTAAGGAAAGCCAGGCTGGGCTACAACATTTGAGTCTGGATGGTGTCCGATGTTGGGCCGATGGGAAGAATTATCCAACTTGGAGAACTAGCCATGAACAAGATTTGTTTAACTACGGATATTTTGGCAGCTTCTGAAATCGCTGACTTCACATCTCTCATTAAGGAGGATCTCAGAGGACAAAATCTAGAGTAGTATTTATGAGGAAAACAAATGAATGGGACTGAAAGCAAAGAGAAAGAGAATGGCGGGAAGGCGCTGTGATCCAGCCAAGGGTATGAGCGCCACATATGGAAAAGGTAGGGAGCCACGTTAAGAAGCATACACTTTTTTTTTACTTTAAAATTTTTATTGTTATGTTAATCACCATACATTACATCATTAGTTTTTGATGTAGTATTCCATGATTCATTGTTTGTGCATAACACCCAGTGCTCCACGCAGAACGTGCCCTCTTTAATACCCATCACCAGGCCAACCCATCCCCCCACCCCCCTCCCCTCTAGAACCCTCAGTTTGTTTTTCAGAGTCCATCGTCTCTCCTGGTTCGTCTCCCCCTCCGACTTACTCCCCTTCATTCTTCCCCTCCAAGAAGCATACACACTTTTAAAAACAGCTGAGTTTGTTTGAAAAGAGTGGAGAAAGAGAAAGGCAATGAAACACTAGAATCATTTGCTACTGCAAGAGGGATAAGGTGAGACAGATGAATGTTCTCGTTACCAACGAAGTAGCATAATTCACTCAAAGTCTGGAGGTTTAAAAATTAAGCAAAGGCAAGTTTTGGGGGACGAGCACATGGTAAAAGATGTCCTTCCCACTTGAGTATGCAAGCTACAGCTGCATCATCAAGTCTTAGGTGATCTGTTGGGGACAAGTGCCTAGTAAGAGAAATATGCAAGCAAGAAAGATGTATCATTCAGAGATAGGTCCACAGCAGTGGTTCTCAAACTTGGCATGCATTAGAATCACCTGGAGGGCTTATCAAACCCAGATTTCTGTGTCCCACTCCCAGGGATGCTGATACAACAGATCTTGGTGGAGCTTGAGAATCTGCATTTCTAATAAGCTTCCAGGTGATGCACCCATGCTGCCACATTTAGAGAACCAATGGTGTACAGAATTCCAGCGCAGGAAGCAAAGACAGTAGACAATGCTCCCTGGGATCCTGCAACAGATGGAGAAATACAAAAAGCAGAGCAAGACACTGAGGTCCTGGGGAAGGCAAAGCACTTGTTTAAATAGGTACCTCTCCCTCTTGAATACCTTGTTCCAAGAGGGAGAAGAAGCTGAATCATTCTAAAAAGCCACCCAGGATTCAGCACCGGGGAGGGGGCCAAGTGTGGGGCTCACACATGGATTGAAAATTGAAAGGATACACAGCACAGAGCAGAGACACGAGAAGACCTGGAAAGGAAGGCCACCACTGAAATTTCTTAACTTTATGAGTATAGGAGTGTCTCAGATGCCAGTCTCTGAGAGAGGAAACAAGGGGCATAGGGAGAGTTCCTTTGCCCACCTTGCCTCCAAGGATACAGGAAGCACGGTGTTACAAAGAATTTCTTCCCATCTCTTGACACAAAATTTCTATGCTCAATTGTTTATGCTCCCAGGTCATGAATTCTAGATGGGCATTCTTAACAAAGCTGAAGGCAAGAACATTTTCTTTTTTCTCCAAATTTTTCTGTGAACACTTTTCCCCAGACAACATTTAGCATTCTGCTATGATCCATGGCGGATAACCACAATGTGGGTCCAGTATTTTGTATCCCCTCTGCTTCTGTTGTTCTCTGTGCATATTTTCTTTCTGCAGGAAGAGGGATCAAGTAATCAGATTCAGGCATCGAACTCCTTCCTAAGCTTCTCTAATTCGTAAGAGGTGGTTCAATTAAACCATGATGCATCTGTCTACTAAGAGACTATCATGTAACCATCAAAAAAAAAAAAAAAAACCAGGTTTATGAAGAGTTGTAATTATATCAAGGAAATGCCTATGGTATAAAGGTAAATGAAAATATAATAACAGAATTGAATATATAATATCACAATTACATGAACACACAAAAGCAAATAACATACTATTCAGTGATGAAACTATAGATGGAACTACATCAGAATGCATACTGAGGTCATTCTTAAGTGGTAGGATTTTTCTCCAAAGTTCTTCATTATTCGTTTGAGTGTCACATATAACAGAAATAATAAGCTTTATCAATTTTAAGTATTTTAATGCCAGTACTAGCATTAGAAAGTCATAGGGAACTTTAATTTTTTAAAAGATTTTATTTATTTGAGAGAGAGGGAGAGAGAGAGAGAGTGCATGAGTTGGGGGGGAGGGAAAGGAGCAGAGGAAAAGGGAGAAGCAGCCTGATGTGGGGCTTGATCCCAGGATCCCGAGATCACAACCTGAGCTGAAGGCAGATGCTTAACCAACTGAGCCACCCAAGTGCCCTGAGAACTTTATTTTTTGAAGACAAGAGAAGAAGACAGGTAAACAAATTTCAAAATGGTAAGGAAGGTATGAGTGAAGATGTGCTTTGAGGTGGTTGAAAGACATATGACTGGAGAAAGGATTTATGGGTGGGGTGGGGGAGGAGGAATATTCCTCCAGTAGGATATTCTTGACATTTTAGGACTAGCATAGATTTGATGTGCAGTCGTAGGAAAAAATGTCCAAACGCTGGGCTGATATTGCTAACCAATTGCAGGAGTGTGAAAGAAAACACTCTACAGATAATAATGAAAATCAACAAAGTTAGGAATTGCTTTAATGAATACCACATGGGAAAATAGAATGAATTGGCTATGAAAAAAAATCAGAAATGTCCCTTTGAAAGGATGGCTACAGTATCACTTTCCATGACAAATGAGGAATATAAACACATTGTCAAAAATACACATTGTCAAAAGAATTTGAACAAAAATATTTTAGCTTTCTGTCAGTTGACTAGAATAAGTTTAGATTTTAATTTAAGCATCAAGAGACATGATCTAATGGTTTATGAGCAGCTTTGCAGAGAGAAGTGATAAAAATTGCAAACAGATGATATGTAAACAAATATTTGCATCAACTGGTATAAATATTTAGAAGTGCTGACAACTCCCAATTATCTTGTTTTAATTGGTTCACATAGAAACTAATTTTTGACAATTGTATTTGGCCAATTAACACTTCAGTAGCTCAGCTAAGGTCTTTGATCTTAAGAGTGCTTTTGGAGACCAGTCTCTGGGTAATCACCTTTTTGTATGTTAGAGAAATAAATTCAGTCATGAAAATACAGTGGTCTGTGAGCCTCCTTCTGCAGCCAAAATCATCTTTGTCCAAGAGAATGGAGCCAGAAAGGGTGTAATATTAAATTGTCAAAACCAGTGGTGCTGGGATTGTGAGTAGGAAGGAGAGAGAGGGACAAAACTCACAGGAGGCACTGGATGTGGGCTTTGAAATGTCTATGTCATGACAGTGATTTCCAGAAAGTTATGTATGATCATAAACAGTGCCTGGTTTTCTGAGAGGGACAACTTAGGTATCATTTCAGAGAAGAAATCAGGCTTAGGCTGAAAGCTCATCTATTTCTTGTCCCCCTCCCTCCCAATTTGTATTTCACTACTAGTTTCCTTTGCAAGTTATATACCTTTTTTTTTTTAATAGATATGCTTGGTTAGATTGTGCCTGTCTTATATTCTAAACCAATATCTTTATTATTTATTTTACCCAATAACTTTTATTGTGTCCCATAGTATGCTTTCATGCTTTTTGCCAAGTATTTCTGACTCTCCACTTTCTAAGCACATGGAGCGTTGCTTTCTTGGCTCCTTTGTGGATGAATAAAGTCATATGACTAGTACTAGTTTCAGCAATTTTATCCCTGTGAAACCAATCCCCTCGATTAAATTCCCCATGTTAAAAATCCTAGACAGGTTTTTCCCTACCCCTGGCTGGTATGAATAAAACATTAAGTCACAACTATCAGAGATGAATAGAGAATTAGATATCCTGGTTAGCTAAATTTTTGTTTTTCACAAATAACTTTTGATTAACCAAAGTGCTCATTAACTCTTAAAGCTTTGGCACATCTTTGTAAAAGGTATGAGTAATTTTTCCTAGTTCATTAGTAATTTAATTAACAAATATTTATTAAAAGTATATTACATGTCAGGCACTGTGCCAACCTTTCATGGAGTTTACAGTTTGGTAGGGAAGGCTGACAATGATCACGTAAGTATACAGACAAGCGATGGAGAGGAGGATATGGAACCTTATGCCAGCTTACAGTAGGGTGGGTCTCTTCAGAGCTGAGGAAGCAGAGCTTTGAAGGATGAGCAGGTATTGACTATGAAAAGAATGGGACAGTTCTTCAGGCAGAGGAATAGCATGTGTAAAGGCCTGATGGTGGAAGGGATGTGGGTTTGAGGAGCAGAGAAAGTGCCGGAAAGGTATGCAGGACGTGGTAGGTTTCACTGAGAACTGTATACTTTAAGAGCAATGGAGAGTCAAACTGTTGAAGGTATTTAGGCAACAGTAGTGGTAGAAAGGCTGTAATGAGTGTGACATGACCCAGGGTACATTTAGGAGGGGTCATTTTTGAGGATGCAGAGAAGCTGGATTGTGGGGGCCCCCAGTGGATACACAGGTAGCCCCACTAGGAGGCAACTGCAGCAGTCCGTCCCACAGACTGGGGCTACTCTGGAGAGATACAAAGGGAAGGATGGCATACACAACAGGAGTTAATCTTCTTTGCAATGCTTCAGAATCTTCTCATGATCCCAGATCACCATTGTGACTACCTATCCTCAATTAGATAAGTGTTAACTACAGAAAATTGAGATGCCTTCAGACTAGTAGTCTTCCTCCTTTTCATCAAAGAATGCAGAAATGAAACATTGGTTGCTTTTGATGTTACTGTCCATATATGTGTATACTTATTCATTCTCAGGTAATCTGTAACTGGATACTATACTATGGTAACACACACATACATTAAAGCAGGATGATATGCTGGCCTTGAAGTCTCTCCAGCCCAGGGCTGTCCAGTTATAGAGTTGCTTATGGACTACTCAGAAGGGCAAGGAGGAGTTAAATTGAAGATGTTGGACCTGCTATGTCTTCAATCAGAAGAGTTCTACCTTTACCTGCATTAGATATTGGGGTTCTGTGTAATATTTCATTTTTAAGTGGCTTTACCACTAAAAAGAGTCTGACAGCCACTTCGATTCTTCTCTTCTTAGGATGGAGAAACTGAGGTCCAGGGAAGTGAAGTGATTTGCTCATGGTAAAACTGTCAATTTGTGGTAGGGTCAGAATTAGATCCAAAATCTCCTGACTCCACTCCAGTGCTCATGCTCCTTCTAATATCAAAAGTAAAGTGATATATTTACTTATCTTCTGGATTAGAAAAAATTCTAGGGGCACCTAGGTGGTTCAGTCGGTTGAGCGTCCAATTCTTGATTTTGGCTCAGGTCATGATCTCAGGGTCATGAGATCGAGCCCTGTGTCAGGCTCTGCACTGGGCATGGAGCCTGCTTAAGGTTCTGTTGCTCCCCCTGCCCCTCCACTCCCCCCAACACTCTCTCTCTCTAAAAAAAAAAAAAAAAAAAAAAATTCCAGTTCTGGAAATCTGGGAAAGTGGCTGTACTTTTTTCTCTTCCCTGGATACTTTAACACAGAGTACAACCACACACCTGTTTGTTCCTCTATTTAAGTTAAAACTTTTTACAATCCATGTATTCAGTAATGCTAACTAAATGTTTGGTGATCCGCTTGCCATCATTCATGCATTTTTAAGATTCATTTAAGAAACATACATTAAATGCTAGGATATGTCAGCTACTACTAGGTTCTGGGAATATGAGGTACCATGTGAACGTATCGTTTTTGTAGAATATTAAAGAAATGATCATAGACACCTATACACATGAGCCCAGAGACATGGGATCACAGAGGTGAACTTGGCTTAATTGGCTGAGCAACTGGCACTGGCACCAGGGTTTCTATATTTACCAAATAAAAACACAGGGTTCCCAGTTAAATCTGAATTTCAGATAAACAACAAGTCATTTTCTTACTATAAGTTGTCCCACATATTGCATGTGACATACTTACACTAAAAATGTATTTGCTGTTTATCTAAAATTCAAATTTAACTGGCTGTCTTTATTTTATTTGGCTACCCTAGCTGGTGCAGCTGGGCTGACTAGTAGATGAAGTTCCATGGGGTCAGCATGGGAAAGTTACCAAGACACCAAGGGATGTTGAAATTCACTAAGGAGAGTCAAGTGAAAATGCCAGGAAAAGTGAGGATATTTGGGGGTAGATGCATCAAAGTTGGGGAATCAAAGTTGAGTTTGTGATTTCACATTGTTCTGGAAGATCAAGCCAATGTAATGAGAACCAGAACAGAAATGAGGTATATGACCTTTGCCTACTGGAAAAGAAAAAAAAAAGATCACTATTTTCAGAAAATATCCTCTTAAGAAACCCATGAGAATCAGCCAAAAAAATACTGGAATAGATGAGTTCAGTAAGGTCATTAAGTACGAAATAAACATTAAAAAGTCTTATTTTGTAACAGCAATAACCAGTTAGAAAATATAATGGGAAAAGACTGCATCTGGAAGACTCTCAAAAATATAAAGCAACTGCGAATAAACTACAAAACCATGAAATGTGTTGGGCTTACATAAAAAAAAAATAACACCATCAGAGACATAAAAAGAGATGAAAATCTGAGGAATCATGCCATATTCCTATACGAGAAAACCAAATATTGTAAAGATGTAAATTTTCTCAAATTTTATTTTTAGGACTAATGAAATTATAACCAAGATCTCTGCAGGATATATAGAGAATCATCAAAAATGACTCTAACACTTGCTTAGAAGAAAAAACTAATACTAATAAAAAGAGCTAGACAAATGTAAGAGACTGTATTAATGAAGGGGGTCGTTAAGCCTACCTGAAATTAAAACAGTGCAAAAATGACCTTCCTTCCATCAGAATTGCATTTGGGAAGAAAGAAGCAGACAACAGAGTAGAGCTGAGAGCCCAGAAACAGACACCCTAGTGTCTAAAACACTTACTTAAAACCATGAGAGAAAACAAAGATTAGAGAAGGAAGAGAAGGATGGATAAAGACAAGGAGCTAGAGAGTTGGATTACCTATTTGGCAAAAAACATTTTTTTTTTCATCTCAGAGGAAACACTAATTGCCAGATGCACTAAATAGTTAAATGTGAAAATTCAACCAAACAGAAGAAAATAAGGGCAAATGTTTATCTGATCTTGGGGCTTAAATTATTTTCCATGTGGTTTAAAGGACTTGGAGCCATGTAAATCCAGCCAATCAGGAGACTTCAGGGTTTGTTTGTTTTTTTTTTTTAATGTAGATTTGTCGTTTGCAGAGTGTGTACCGACTGCAGAGGAAGGGGTGCCTGGAAGCTAGTTAGAAAACCATTGGAATAATCTGGACCAGAGACTTCAGGACTCTTAACTAAATGTTGGCAGTGGGGGAAAGAGAGCAGAAGGACATGGAAATGAAAAGTAGCTGCCCTGCATACTATGCATCTAGACACAAAGGGGTATACTGGGGATATGTCAGATGGTTCATAAAAGGGTAGTTTTTTTAGTAAAACCTATTTTTATTATTCCCACATACAAGACCTCCCCACAATTCAGGTCTTTTAAACTCCCTGCCTAGCATAATCAAATTCAGTGTTTCCCACTTTCTATGTTTTCTTTTCTCAGTCCCAGGAAATATGATATAACTACGTTTCACTGTAATCGATAAAATATTGTACAGTGTGTGTGGAATCAGATATGTCGGTGTTTTTATAAATGCACATTAGAGAGGGACAGGAATGGGACTGAACAAGGCAGACTTGTTCATGCTTTTTAATATAGATATGCTGTACGAAACAGCATGATCTGTCATAAAATGAAAGCTAATATTTGAAAATGAGATTGCAGTCTCTCCATGTTTAAATGGTTTTCCTGGGAGACAAATCTTCTTTCATTTGAACAAACACACACAAGTGTTTTTTATGGAGTACTAGGAAATACCCAGCAGCAAAGTTGTGGCGGGGGGGGGGGGGAGGGGCAGTATGAACGGCTGGCCGGCAGCTTGCTTGACGTCCACTGATACAATTCTGATCAAGACACACTTCGACCTGCTCCCAATATCATGTCCAAGCGTCGAGTCATCTGACACAATGTGCATGGCCCTGCTGATTGATCCACTTTTCTCCAAGTATTTAATATTCTATTAGGTGTCCAAATAGCTCTTGGTGGCTTGAAGAGAAAAAGGGTATCAGGGATCTCTACCTCAGGGATGAAAGGCACTTGATCCGGTCTGACTGGATCTGACTTTGATTAAACCTCAAGGTCCCACACTTTGCTCCCTAGTACAATTCCTTGAGTGGGTATAGAGAGGAAATAATCATTTCTTGCATTTACATGCTCCCCAAATGGAGTCATAATTACAAATTTTGGATGCCCTACTTAATACCATATTTTTCTTATTAAGTATCCACTTTTATTTTAATAAGAGGTAGTGTTAAAATATCGAGGGTGGCACTAACTGAAATCTAATGTGATGTATCTACATACTATTTGTAGGTAATGCCCATGCATTTGTTTCTTCTCTTTGTTTTGGTAAGATATGCATGGAAAGATCCATTGTATGGACGGAGACATATGCCCCATTACTGAATGGGAGATGATAAAGTTGTAGGCGGAGCAAAGAGAACAGTATGACAAGTGAGTCACTCTTCTCTGAGTCCGGCCGCTGCCACAGACCCTATAGTCTGCTTCGGGAGAATGAAATTAGCTCAGAATTATTCTTTTTGCTTTGAACGTAGAAGCATCTGCTTCCTCTGGTCCTGGGTTTTCATACAGAGCCACCCGTTTAGGTAAAGACTAGGTATTTGGCAAGAGGCAAAGGGTCATAGATAATGGCACAGCTGAAGTGAGGGACCTGGAGGTGAAGGCCGGGGGAGGGGCGGTGCTGAGTTTCTCTTCTGGTACCAGGCCTACGTGCAATAACATTCTCTCAAACACACTCATCCCACAAACGTTTATCAAAGGCTGACCTGCAGGAGCTAGGTAGATCCCTGGACAGAAAGAGATAAACTAGACACAGCCTGCAAGGAGCACAGAGTCCAACGAGGGAGAAAAACATGATTTCCAGATTACAAGTCAGTGTTGTGTTCCAAGTGCCCAGAAGCACCAGAGAGGGCATCCAACTTCCTGGGAGAGCTGAGGAAGATGCTAATCTAGATGGCAGAGTCTGGAGGCCAAAGGAACATTAGCACTCTTGGGGTAAGCTGTCAACATGTGCTGATGAAATATTCTTTCCTATACAAAAAAGAGAGGCTAAGGGATGCAGCTTATGTGCCTGCTCCTCAGTTTCTAAGCTGCCATCTGTCCCACCCTCTCTTATCATGAAATGTCTTCAGCTGTCTGCATGATGCTTATTCACAGAGGACATAGGTGGACAGTGGAAAGGGTGGCTCATTTATACTGCTGAGCTTTATCATTCTACTGATGAATGACAGAGTGAAAGATACAAATTCAGTCTCAAATTGTGTTAACTCCAGCTGCGGTAGGTTGAGTAATGGCTCCCCAAACATGCCCAGGCTCTAATCCCTGGGGACTGTGACTGTGTTCCCGTACATGGTAGAAGGGACTGTGCAGATGGGATTAAGTTAAGGATCTTGAGATGGCAAGATTATGTTGTATTCTGCAGGTGGGCCCTTTGTGATCATAAGGGTCCTTGTAAGAGGGAGGCAGGCGGGTATAGTAGGAGATGTGATAACGGGATGAGGAAGGGGCCACAAGCCAATTGTCGGTGCTTCTAGAAGCTGAAAAGGCCAGCCCCCAGAAGGATTGCAGCCCTGCTAACACCCTGATTTTAGACTTGTGACCTTGAGAACTGTAACAGAATAAATGTGTGCTGTTTTAAGTCACTAAGCTTGTAGTAATGTGTGACAGCCACAATAGGAAACTAATACATCAGGCTCCTCATTAATATGGACAGAAAAGTGGTGTCAAAGCCAGTGAGTTCTTAGAGAGTTTCAACAGACAAAATAACTAACATTGGCTGCATGTGATCTTTAATGATGCATCCTGGAAGTAGGAGGCCATACTGTGCATGTGTGTCTCAAGGGGACACACAGCTGGCCTGTGTCACAACTGGGCTGTATGAAATCTTAGTTCCATGCTTTTCTCCTGGTGTAGACCATTTCTCTGTGGTCTAGGGTGACAGATGATAAGTCCATCTCCTGTGTCAAGTATTTTTCTTCTACAGAAAGTGACCTTAGAGATCTTTGCTCAGATTCATAGCACTGCTCCCGTGCGTCACAGTGGACAAAGTGGAATGCTCCAGAGCCACAACATTGTTGGAAGTGCTGACTGACTCCTAGGAGCTCCATGACTTGGGCGAACCACTTAACCTCTCCTGAACTGTAAAATGGTATAATCACACAGATCATTCCTGACTCACCGGACCATTGATAATATACGTGAAAGAGCTTTACAAATTCTATAATGCTATTCAGATGTGAAGAATTATTATTTTTATGTGCTCAAAAGGCTGGCACAGCCCCTCTCCCAGGTGACTAAAAAGCATATGTGATTTTATTTGCCCCAATAATTTTATTCTTATTAGTACTTGTTCAGTATACTACATGGGCATACACAATGCACAAAGCATTTATTCTTCTTCTGGCTGCAGTAACTACGCCCCTCTCCCTCCAAATTTACCCTTGTAAAAACAAATAAGACTCATAAAACAAAACAAAAGCAAAAAAGGGGGATGGCGGGTGGCATCATTCATGAGAACTGTGTGTCATTGAAAGCACTCACCTGTCACTTTGCAAATGAGCTGCTTTTGAGTGTGGACAGTTCATTCTTTTAACCAAGCAACTCCCTAAAATCATGGATCTATTTCTTTCTTCTCTCTCTCTCTCTTTTTTTTTTCACTTTAATTTTTAACATGGTTTCCTAAACCTTCCACTTCAAGAGGTAAATACAATTCTGGCAGAGTCCCGGTCTAATTTAGTTTATTAGGGCTTTTACTACAAGTTTTTAAGCACTCGCTGATTTTCAAAAACATATTAAAATGGCCATGGCCAATCTCGTAGATTGGTACAAGTCCACATTTCCCAAACGACTTAATAGTCTGCAACTGTGCCAGACAGAGAATGATTTCACCATTCTCTTTCCCACAACCTAAAGACTGGATATTGTTTTTTAACTCTGTGGTGGGAAGAAGCAGTTTGCTTTGCCACACTGGTCTCCTCCTTAGAATTCCCTCCTATAAGTTTTATAGGCTCCGCTGTCCTGGAGGGCACATTAAGTCCCCAAAGAACTTTTTTGTAGGTCACTTCTGAGACTACCTACCCTGTCCTGGCCTGTT
This sequence comes from Eumetopias jubatus, assembly GCF_037043125.1. NCBI lineage: Eukaryota > Metazoa > Chordata > Mammalia > Carnivora > Otariidae > Eumetopias > Eumetopias jubatus. Next base: position 113,007,174 of record NW_028274816.1, on the reverse strand, counting down.
CTTAGAAGGTAGAACTCCTAGGAATTTTTCCAAAGTTTGGTATTTTGGGCAGGGGGATCAGAAAGGTTATGGAGACCCTGTCCTATGGAAAAGTAATTAAAATCAGGATTTATGTCTCTAATTTTTCTCCCCTTCTCTTTCTCTATATCTTTTCCAATTGCCAATGACAAATTCGGCAAACATTTACATAAAACAAATAAATGAATGGATAAATATCTGAGTACCTTCTACTGCCAGCCTCTGTGCTTGAACACCGGATTATGGAGGCAAACTCATAATCTAGTCGGGGGGAATCACATCAATAGTGACAATTGGGGTTAGAGTTTTGGTCAGGTCCCAAGGAGACGTACTTAGCCACATGGTCAGAAATTGAGGAAAACAAAGATGGTTGATTCCTCAAGAGTGAAACTCTACTACACAAACACTGTGCCTGAGATTCATGCTGCATTTCTGACTCGTAGGTTGTTATTTTATTTCCATCTGTTTAGCTTCTGCATAGTTGAGAGAGCTACTGTTTGTCTGATGGTCTATGAAAGGCAGCATAGCACTTTGATATTCTTAACAGCTGGAGTCAGGTTCTGGTTTGAGTTCGGCTACAAGTAGTGAACTCACATGGGATCAGTCACTTCACTGCTAACCTAAGCCAAAGAACACAGGATCTGTCAATCTCTCAGGGTTGATGTAAGAATCAAATGAAATCATAAGAACAATGATTTATATGAAAATGTGTATGAAAATTTCTAAAATGACATCGAAGTGGTGCCTGGGTGGCTCAGTTGGTTAAGTGTCTGCCTCTGGCTCAGGGCATGATCCCAGGGTCCTAGGATCGAGCCCCACGTCGGGCTCCCTGCTCGGCGGGGAGCCTGCTTCTCACTCTGCCTGCCGCTCCCCCCGCTTGTGCTCTCTCTGTCAAATAAATAAATAAAATCTTAAAAAAAGTAAAATGACATCAAAGCATAGAGGATTATGTGTATATCACCTAAGTAATTATAGCTATAAATATAATGAAGTGGTTTTGAATAGCCAAATCAAAGTTACTGTTATGTTCTTTCCATGTAGTTATATGAATGCATATAACTACAGATATGCATACCTAGGACACACATACATGCGCATATATAATGTGTGTTTGTTGATGCTAAGAAGAGAAAGAGAACCATGGGGAAGGAACAGGCAATGGTCTGAGCAATGGAAATTCACTGTGACTAGTCTGCAGCTGTAATGGGCAGGCAGGAACTCCTCAGCCAGCCGGCTGCCGGAGCTACGGCTCATGGCTGTGTCCTCCTGGGTAAGTCACTTCACCTGCCTGCACTTCACCATCACATCTATTATGTGAAATAGACACGTAATAGGGTGGCCTCCTTAGGTTGTTACAAAGATGAGATGACATAACATGTATACTTTGCAAAGGGTCTGGCACACAGTAAGTGCTCAATAACTCCTGGCTAGTACTATTACTATGAAATTTTACTTTTTTTAAATAAAGCTTTGGGGGAAAAAATTCTCCAATTTCAGAGACCAGGATACAAAAAGAATACTACAAAGATGGGTAGTATGGGCTCTAAAACCATCCAGATAAAAAGACATTTATGTAGAAAAGATGAAAATTCTTTGCTATGTTATGCTAGAGATGTTATCGACATTATACAGAATCAGCATTATTTTTCTAATAATAAAAAAAAAGTATCACTCATTCCCTAGACTAAAATAGCCAACCAGGCTCTGGGGAAAGGCATATATTATGTTAGCAAATTGGAATAGAAACTCCTTTGAAAGCTGCTCAATAAAGAGCCCTTAATGTACTATATATAATGTAGGGCAACAAATTTTGTAGTTAACGAACCCAGAAGCTAAAGCCAATGGTGTTGCTTAAAATCAGTGCTCGTTCCTTGATGCTACAAGGTAAATTAGCGTCAAGTCCTCTGTCGTGAAACTTTCAATAAAGAACCGATTATATAAGGCATTAAGCCTTTCTCTAATTACAGCTATAAATATAGATAACCAAGTCATTCTGAGTACTAAAATCAATTTCACTGTTTATGCTCTTGCCATGCTATATATTTAGCTGTTGACTTTTAACTTGAAGACATAAGCAGCTGGTGAAAAATATCCTTAGAATACTAATTATGTTGTCATGGGGGATACCAATAAATGTTGCCTGTAGGAGAGCTAATAAGGACTGAAAACAGTATAATTGTTTTACCAACTAAAATACTAAATATGGGGAGAACCTATGATTTCATTTCATAAATTAGATGCGAACTACTTTTCTCTGGCTATTTTCAAAAGTCTCATCTCTACAGTAAAGCTGTCTTTAAGTGCTTAGTTGCATGTGCAGGCCTGGGGCTGAGATGGAGCTTTTGACCTTGAATCATGGTGTTTGCACATTTGGGTGATGGAGAGTAAGAGTGGGGTTACAGAGGACACTTTGATTCCCCTTTACCCACTCACAAGCACGGACAGGACCGCGGGCACGTTCCCTCACCTACCCACAGGCAGTTCAGAGAATGGTGGTCCTGCTGAGGTCAGCTCTGTCTGTTCTTACATGTCAGAGGCAGGAAGTGACTGCCCCCTACAAAAATGTTATCCAGCATACTATCAGAGGGACTACCTTCTTCCCTTGGGGAAGATCAAATAAGGGATAGAGAGACCAAAAGAATTTCTCCTGTTGGAGAAGAATAGAAGACTACCTGAGTCCCCCATTAATCACTTCTTCCTCTGTGAATCTACGGTTCTTAATTTTTTCATTCACATATAATCATTCAGTCACACAAAAATATTTATTGAACACCTTCTCTGGTCAGGTGTCATGCTATGGGCTGAGCTCAGTCTACTGGTTCTCATATGATAGAGTACACCAGGAATTGAATTGAAGTCAGGTTAAGGGAAGTTGCTTTCATCTTCAGATTTGTGGGAAGAAGGAAGGAACGTTTTATTTGGCTAAGTCAGTCTCTACCAAGCGCTGGGCTCTAAACTGGGTACCTTAAAACCTGATTTCATTTTTTCCCCAGAGACTCCCTACGTAGGTAGGTAACTCAATTTTATAGATAAAGTGACTGAGGTTGAGAATGGTTGAGTGACTTGCCCAAAGTCATACAGTTTGTGAGAAACAGAACAGATGAAAATCTGAGTCTCAGAAGGCCTTCCTTCTTAACGTTCAGCTTTCAGGTCTCTGCGTTTTCCCAGGCTGGTCTAGTGGCAGAAAACCCAAAGCCCATACTCCTGTCCCTACAAATGGCTCTTGTCCTGAGTTTTCCTTTTTTTTTTTCCCTTGGTAATTTGGAAAATGCATTCTCTTCTTGAAGTTGTCAGGACTACTGAATTCAGCATTTCCAATAGGCCAGGGTCTCCTCCCTCAGCACCCAGAGAGCACGGGAGACCTGGCAAAAGTCTGGCCTGGTGCTTCTGGAGAAGGGAACACAAGGGGTTTGCTTTCCATTCCCCCATGTTACTAAGAGCTCAGGAAGTGTTAAGAGGGAGTTCTCTCCATTTTGGCCTCTCATTTCCTTAGCTTAGAGTTTCCTAAACTATGTTTGAAGGGACACTTGTTTAATACCAAGGAACTGAAGTTCAGATAGATTTGGGAAATGCTACATGTTATACTCCCATGATGATTCATGATGCTCATCAGCATATAAAAGATTCTGAGAAGTTCTGCAGCAAAAATCAAGCAAGTAAAACACATTCTCTTTCTTTAACCCATGACTTACAACCAAACCAGTATGCTCCTTGGAATGCTGTTCCTCCCTACTCTGAGGATAAAAACCCTACTCATCCCCCAAGGTTGGGTTTGAAAAATACATAGTTTTGCAGCCCCACCCTCAACAAGTCTGATTTGGGAGAAGTCCAGAGAATTTTAAGCACCTTCTACAATACATATTTTAAACAACTTGTAGGTAATTCTAAGAACCAACTGCTGAATTCACAGACAAAACCTCAAATCTGAATCTAGTTTAGCACTCTATTCAGGAATCCAGGGGCTGAAATGTGTTCACACCAGCAAATTTAGCTTATGTTGTCAATTATTTATATCAATAACTTTATATATATCCAGTGATAACAGTTTATAGTGGGGCATGTTTAAATGTCCTCCAAATAATAACTTCACATAACAATTTTGAAGAGGTTCTGCCGGTTCTCTCCATGCCCTCAATAATCACAAGATATGTGAAGCAGCCCAAATGTGCAAACTGCTGGGTCAGATGGTCCTGGGTCTCATGAGAATGCAACCCACGCCTAGTTTACTTAAGTCTGCATATTTCCCTTTGAAGACTCTTATAACCTTTTTGGATCTTTTCACTTGGTTACAAAAAAGTGGTTGAGGACCTGCAGGGGAATGGTGAATGATATCCGGCCACCCCCAAGAGACCAGTTATCAACCAATGTCAATGGTTATACTAATATACAGGGGAAAAGTCTGTAAATAGGAATTTCTTTAGTAGTTGTTCTGTGTTCATAATCAATTCTATTGTGACTTCCCCTAACTAACAATGAAATCCCAACTAAATCATGAACTTAACTGGAAAACACTGCCTTGGAACTTTAATATTAATAATGTGCTGAAAAAAATTCCCAGCAGCTTAAAACCAAAAACAAAACCTGTGCTGGCAGCCATGGTAAAATTAGGAGCTTAGGCAGTTTAAAAAATATAACACCAACATCACAGAAAATAATATTTTCACAACTTGATTCCTGTTGTTGCAAACATCATGGACTGCAGCCTATAAAAGGTATGTGTTTTTTTAAACAAATGTTATAGTGGTCTTTTATCTTGTGAGGCAGTTTCTGATTGCAGCAAATAGGTCCAGACAGAACACTGGAGTGGCCCACCGTGGGCTTGAGCACCAGCCAAAAGAGGGAAATTAATTGTAGGCGGATTACGAAACAAAACAAAACAAAAAAACCCTCCTGCAATCTCCTTTTCCAGGGAAAATGGGCCAGTAATCTCCAACTTACTCTTGGCTTATGCTCCTGAGCAGCTAATCAAGCCCAAGGTGAGATGGTTTTCCACCTTACACATAGCATCGTGAAAAGATGGGAACTCATTCCCACGTTGGGAAACCAAAACTCCAGCTGCATCGTGGGGCAGCAGCAGCAGAGTGTGCACACGTGGCTCGTGGCCATGGCCCTCGAATAGGGGCCCATGTTCAGAAAGGTCATGGAGCTCCAGCACAGGTTTGTGGTTGGATGAGGACCTTCTTAGGAAAACCAAACCAAACCAAATCGTTAAGTGGCACTCATGATGGCCGGTCAGCTGTTTGTTCTGCCAGTCAGTCTGGAATAACACTGTTCCTCACCAAAGAGAGAAGGTCATGTGGGTCATGTCGCCTGGGGGCTCTGAGGAAATGTGCCCTTTTCTGCAAAGAAGACAAGGGTGGCCTGACTTCCTGGAAATTCTAATTGAGCCTTCTTGGAATTACCTAAGGCTTGCTTGTTTTGCTCAAGGGGTGGTAGGGTTGGGGTGGTAGTATTTAGGGGAATATCAAGAGTTCCAACTTGGGCAAGAAGGATTATGTCCTGAGAGAACCATATTTCAAATGATAGGATGAATCTTTTCTCCTACAATTTGTAATCACAGCTGAGCCAGTAACCTTATAGGAAAATAGGACATAAGTTCGAGTGCCTAGATTTCCCCAGCTCTATCCCCTCTGCCTCTGCTCTTTGCTGTAGGGCTCCTTCTCTTCCCTCAGAGAAGATTTTCCAGCATATAAGGCAGGTGACGTAGTTCAAGGCTTCATCTGCACGCAAGTCTTGAGAAAGTGCTTTGGGTACTTTGGGCCAAACGTCCCCCCTCATCCCTGTCATCTAATGTTTTGTGACGGCCAACGATGTTCAAAATATGGGATGAAGCACAGACTTTGACACAGTAACCACAAGGAATGGTTAAGACATTCTGCTTTGCTATAAATGGAGTTCTCTTAACTCCTTGTGCACATTGAACGGGGTCCAACATATAACAAACACTCCAGTCCCATGCATTCCCAAGCGCATATCCATCAAAATCCAAACTTTAAACTTGAGTAAATATATCTGTCTTACAAAGTCCAAGGTATTTATTACAGGGATCACCCACTTCAGGAATTTAAACAATGTTCAGACCAAGGAAAAATTTCTTACCAGGGGTTTTAAACTCCATTTCCCCTTGCTGCAGCTGGCTAGCAGAGCCTGGCATGAAAGCAAGTGAGCCAAGCAACCCTCACTCTCCCTTCCTCAGTCCAGGACTCTCTGGTCTCTTTAACCCCTCCCTGCTCAACCACATGGATTTGCATCATTTGCAAAAAAAATGTGGTGGGTGGGTTGGTGCCAAGCTGGCTGAAGCCCCTCCGGGGACTCAGTAGGGTGGTAAGAACACACACACACACACACACACACACACACACACACACACACACACCTGCCACTTCACACTCTGCAAAATCAAATACAGAGATTTAAATGAGAAGATCATAAAAAGGTATTTTCTTGTCTCTCCTTCCCCTCCCCCCACACCATCTAATAATAGGCTATTAATTCCAGCCATTTTAGACCGTCTAAAGTGTGGTGTGTAAACTGTGGCTGCATCAATCAGAGTTGTGTGTCTAATTATTTCAAGCATTCCCTGTTGGCATAAAGAAAGGCTGGTTTGTCTGCTCCAGCCCAACTGCAGCTGAGATCTGCACTGATTGATAACTGAATACATGAGGTGCAAACTTCTACAGCTAGGGCAGCAGGAGCAGAGCAGGAGTAGTTGAGTGATCAGAGAGGGGAGGGAGGGAGTGGTGGGGGCTGGTGCCTGCGGGGTGGGGAAAGGTGGAAATGGATGCTGACACAGGGTGTTTTACCCAGTGAAAGCAGGTGGGGGTCTCGGCTTCACTGTCTCACTCTTGCCCACCAGCCTGGCTGGCTCTGATGTCACGAGCTGAGTTGCCTGTCCCTGATGATGACCATGGGTACCTGAGACGTGTGTGACAAATTCCCCAAACAGCTCAACCCCCGAGTGCCCAGCACCAATGTCAGAGAGGCATTATCTTCTTGACACCATGAAGTTTCAGCAGGGAATTTAAAAGTACTAATAGCTGCAAGTGGCAGTGTTTTCACTACGGACAAGTTCTATCCAGGTGTTTTTTCTTCAACCTCTCTCTTCGCAAAAAGTCTTAATTGACTGGAGCTCAAAGGTCCTACCCTGTCATATCTTTAGCACCTTTTCTAGACTAAAAATGACAACATGAAGGGCAAAAAAAATTACAGAATATTCATATTTTGATATCTGGCTACAATCCTGCAGATCTCAGAAGATCCCAGGTTTTTCCCAAGAGAACAGCAGTAGAAAGTAGTCTGAATGTAAAAATTAGAAAACACTTATTTTATAGTAAGTATAAAATAATACTTATTAAATACTTAATATGGATATGGATTTTCTTTCTCTTATTACTCTTCACCTCAAAATCTGGGTGGGGGGTGATAAGGGCACAGGAGAAGAAATAATGGCACAGAGGGAGGTAATTAACTCCCTTTCACTTAAATAAAAAAAGAGATGGTCCATTTAACTGTATGTGCTTTATAGACTCATTTTGACCTGAGTAAAACCCACCCCTGCTACCACCTGTTAAATCCCCAAGCTTAAGCTTGGCTTTTGAACATGGACATTCAGTCTTGGGGAGGGGAAGGATGAAGTGGGCGTGTTGATGGGGGACGTCAATCTTTGTTCATCCTTGTTCTCTGACTTGGGAGTAAATGAATAGATTTGAGAGGGGGGTAGGCAGGGATCTGAGTGTTCCTGGAGGCTTCTTTGGGCAAAACCCAAGCAAGGAGCTGCAGGTGTTGGGTTCTGTCTGATTATAGGGTCCTTAACAGGAATGAACAGCTGATCTACAAGGCAGAAATCAACCACGAATCACCAAAGATGATAGTGAGACGGGGTAAAGGCTGTCCCAAGGGCATGGAGAGACGAAGGGTAATGCAAATAATTGCATCAGGTCTAGCTAAGAAGGCTTCAAGCAATTCACTGAAAAGATCACCCGCTAGGGAGGCGAGCCAAACTCAATCTCTCCTCCCTCCTCTAATCCAGCTGTCCCAGAACGTGACTGCACAGTACACTTGCTGGGGATTCCAAGCACTGTCAGCTCCAGCGTCCCCTGGCTGAGCTGCCAGAAGACTACAGACAAGTGTCACTAGTGGGCTGAGGGGGCACACACACCTTTGAAGGAGTGCTGGCAATGGACTGCTGTCCTGTGAACTTCTGTGGCTTTTCTGGACAGCCCAGGAAATGAACAAGGGAAGGCAGAGATGACAGTATCTAGCAAAAGAATGCAGTCCCTTCCCTCCCAAATGCACTGCCCACAATGTGAGACTGACTTAGGGATTCTTGGAAGGCAAGCATGGGGGAATCTAGCAGGTGGCACAGAGAGATAAGCAGCTCACCTACTCTTCCCCAGGACTCAGGTGTACAAGAGAAAAGAGGGAGAAGTCTGCTGTGACCAAGAGGAAGCATTCAGACAGGTTGTGGAGAATGTCAGACAGGAAATTCATCTTCAAGATCAGAATCTCTGTAGTGGGTCCCAGAAATCTATATTTTTACGTGCCCCAGGTGATTCTTGTATATTTGCTCATTTACCAAATATTTCTTGAGTACTTCCTTTACCCTAGGCATTGTTGTAGGTGCCTGAGGTACAAAAGTAAGGAAAACAGACAAAGACTGCCCTCCTGGGATTGACATTCTAGTTGGGGAGACAGTGAAGTGTGTGGCAAGATGGAAAGTGCTGAGTTCCACAGGGAAATAGACAGTAGTGGGAAGTGCAGATATCCACACAGTCTAAAATAGGGTGGTAGGAAGGTCAAGGAAAGCCTCAATGACAAGGTACAGTTAAGCAAAGACTTGAAAATGGTGAGAAAATGAGCCATGCCAACATCTGGGAGAAATACATTCTGTGCAGAGGGAACACACAGAGCAAAGGCTGAAGGCAGGAGCATGCATGAGTAACAGTCAGTTGGCAACACGGCAGAGCGTAGGAGCCCCGAGGAGGGTCCCAGGTGAGAACCCAGAGGAAGCACAGGCCCAGATTCACTGGCACACTGACATCTGAAGACACTATTCTAAAACTGGGATTCTTAGAGGAGCTGATAAAACATTGACAAATTCCCAGCCTGTTTAAGAACCCAGTTTCACCGATTTTATCCACGGTCAGACAGAGGCCTCGGGAAATTGGTGGAGTACGCTGATCAACATTTGTAATTGGAATTCTTGCTGTGGGCCAGGCTCTGGGCTAGATGCTGGTTATATAAACCCCAGTGAGGCAGCTCCTGCCCTCTAGGACCTTTGATCACAGTGGTAGGGTCCAAAAACTAACTAACCACACAGTGCAGTGTTTGCCAAGAGCTAAATGTGTGGTGCAGACAACAGATGCTATAAGCACTCGGAGGAAGGACTTGTCCCTCTTGGTTGGCCTGCTTACAGACCACTTCCTGAAAGGGGCCGTGCCTGACCAGTAGTGTTAGGTGTCAGGTAGGGCCTGGGAGACAGCATGGGACAGGGGCCAGCTGAGAAAGTGCTCCCTCTCACATACTCTCCGAAAGCCCCAGATGGACCAGCCTGGCCAGTTTGACACTTGTGCAGCCCTGTCTCTAATTCCTTGGCAGCTCCCCTGGTTCCTAATCCTGGGCTTGGCCTCTGGACTCTCAGCTGGCACCTGTCAGGTCCTGCTCTTGGGTTCTCACTGCCACCTCCTAACATTGACCTTGGAGGGTTCCATGGCCCTACCCTTTGTATCTGACTGAGCTGGTCACCTGTTTGTTGCTTCCCAGACCAGAATCTGCTGGATACAGTTCTTCCCCATGCGATGTCTTGACATTTCATTTGGCATGATAATTAAGACTCAGGTAAGTGAAAGGTGGGAGAAAGAGACTGCTTACTATCAAGGATGCAGAGGATGAAAGCTGTAGGAGTTTCTGAGGGCATGAGGAATATACCATTCTCTCTAAAGTTAAAAAGTAAATAAAGGAATGGTGTACCTCTTCTTGTGGCCTCTTCTGAAAGACCCATTCTTTCAAGTCAGATAGACCTGGTTTTGAATCCAGGTTCTGCTATGTTTAGGTATCTGATCAGGAGCTAAGAGTTACCTAATCACATTTAGTTATTCTTCTCATTTGTAAAATACGGATAATAGTATTCACTTTTTAGAATAGTGGAGTATAAAATAGATAATCAATATAAAATACCATGGATTTGATAAGAACATAGTAAGCATACAATTAAAACCAGAGTCATTTTTATTTTGTTACTGCTCTAGGCTGAATGTTCATGTTCTCCCAAACTTCGTATGCTAAACCTTAATACCCAGTGTGATGGTGTTTGGAGGCTGAGTCTTTGAGAGGTGATTTGGTCATAAGGGTGGAGGCCTCATGAATGGAATTAGTGCCCTTATAAAAGAGGACTCAGGGAGTTCTCTGGCCACTCCCTTCGACCATATGAGGACACAGTGAAGACAGCTGTCTGTGAACCCAAAAGGGGTCCTCACCAAATGCCAAATCTGCAAGATCCTTGATTGGACTTCCCAGCCTCCAGAACTGTGAGAAATTAATTTCTGTTGTTTATAAGCCACCAGTCTATGGTACTTGGTTAGAGCAGCCCAGGCGGACTATGACAACTATTATGATTATTCTTGGTACAAGTACAAAAGGATGCTGGGGGTCAAATTCTGGAAGGTCTTGATCAAGGAGATTCAATCGTAGGATGATAAAAAACAAAGCTGGGACAGAGACCCTCCTCCATGTTTCCTCCTTGAGACCTCAGTGTTGGACTGGGTGGGGTCTGCATTTCAATCACATGCTCCCCTGCTGTTTTCTGTCTTCTCCTCTGCTCGGACATCTGTGTGCCTGGACAGTCTTGATGGGTCCATGTGAAGACCCAGACTGGGAGAGATGTGACCCAGCTGGGGACAACCTCTTGTTTCAGAGACTTGCCCTCTTCTCAGAAGGTTGCCAAAATGAAGAAAATAACTTTTCCTTGCCAGTTTCCGCAAAGTGAAATGCCAGTCCCTAGCCTTCAGATTTTTTTTCCTCTTCTGTTCACCCATCCTGTTTATGGAAAATGAACCATACGACTCATTTACACACAAATGGAGAGGTAGTTTGGGGATAAACAACAGAACTTCCTGGAATGCCCTGGATGCTCATCACACTGCTGTTACAACCAGTGCTGTGGACTCTGGTTTGTAGAGCTCCTACTGGGGTATAAGGTGCCGCTTCGGTCAGAGGGAAAAACAGGCTCCTGGCCCGTCCACTGGGCTAATTAATGCTGGAGACAGGATTCCGGTCTGCACAAGGCTCCTTCCCTGGCGTGAACCAGAAGCACTCACTCCAGACTCCCCAGCTCCAGTCCCTCACCTCTGCAGGAGGAGAGGGCAAGTATAAAGGCCCAGGGGAAGGACAGAAGACAATGCCTTGGGCTATTTCTACTTTCCAGTGGTGGCCCCACAGGGAGGCCCCTAAGTCCATTTCCCATTTAGTAGGTTTCCTGGGGCCAGTCCTGCTTCCTCTGTTGAGTTTCTCACTCCTGCAAATCTCTTCCTTGGGGTCCAGCCCCTATAATGCTTGGGTCTCAGGAATTCCTCCTGTTCTCCATTCCCTTCTAGATGCAGAAGGTAAGTTTAGGAGTGATTGTTATTTCCAAAGGGACTTATAACAACATGAAAAAACAGAAACGTGTGGTGGTAGCAGGGGCAGGTGAAAAGAGATATAAATATGGGGATATTATGATGATTTGAGGACATTTCATGAGACTGGCCTTATACAAATCCCTGTGCCTCTCAATGACCCACCCGCTCAAACATCCCATCAGCCTCCTGCATAGTTTGTCACTTGCTCCTCTATGTTTTTCTAGCTCTTACAACTATTTCTATATTTGCTTTGGTGGTTATTTGCTTAGGTATGTATCTCCCACTCTGGGTAGGTAAGCCTGTAGGACAGGGAGCCTGCCTTATTCTTTGAATCCCCAGCAGCACCTGGGATAGAGTAGGAGCTCAACAGATGTTGGCTGAATGAATGGGTGGGTATCATTATTTCCTTTGACCTCCAAGATCATTTTTTGAAGATACTTCCATTTTTGTTTTTCACGATGGAACAAGGAAGGTATGTGAATCCCTGAGTCTTAGAACAGAAGCAAACTCTCAGAACCCAGAATGGGGACCTGAACAGTTTCTTCACTTACTGATATATATGGATTCTCCAGACTGGCCTGATTGGGCCCTCTCTCCTATTAACACAATTCCTGCAGTCTAAGCTTCCTGACAGATCATTAGACGGACCAAAATCAATGGGTGACACCACCGGAATTACCCCCAACTGCCTCCCCTGCTGCCTCCCAGCATAAGCATCTTCAGGGTTCACCACCGAGGCTGTCAACAGGGCACAAACTCACCACTGGAGCAGGGACAACAGGGCAGCTGTTGATTTGTTATCACCTTCAAGCTGTGCCCTCAGCATGGCTTGGCAACATCCCCAGGGACCTTCAGGAGAAGCCTGCTCTACCATTCCAGCCGATGATTATTTTACTTGTCTGCTCTCCTCTGATCTCTTATTCACCCTACAATCTCCCCTCCTTTTCCCCCTCACTCTTTGTGGATGCCCCTCCTCACACTTCATAAAGAAATTAGGAACTCCCAAAGGGTCCACACATCTCCTGATCTCTGTACTTTTCCTCTGCTCCTTTCCTTTAGTTACAGACGACAGCACAGCCAGACCCCCAGATTGATTCTGGATGTCATCCCTTTGCCTTTCTTCAGGAGCCATTCCTTCCGCCTTTCTCTTGCATCTCCAGAACCCCCACCTCTTTCTCCTGGATAACATACCCTGTTTTCAAGCAGGGTCTGTTATCACCCTATTAAGACAAAAACACAAACAAGACCCCCTTGAGACCACTACTGTAGTAGAGTGGAAGGTCTACCTTTATTTTTGTTCACAGTCAAAATTCTGGAAATGGTTCTCTAAAGCCTGCTATGTCCACTTAGCCATTGACTCCTCAACCTCTCCAAATAGTCCTCCCTCCTCTGAAAGCAGCAGCTCTGGCCACTGTGGCAGCTAAGAGGCATTTATACACAAACGGAGAAGCAATTTGCAGTCAGCCAGTGGAGCAATGATGGAAGCTCGCACCAGGATGGGTTACAGTGAAGGGGACATGGGAAGTGGATTAAGTCTGAATAGATTTTGGGGGTGTGGCCAAATGCATGTATTGAAAGACTGGATAAATAACATAAGAAAAAGAGGAGTCCACGATGACTCTAGGGTTTCTGGGCAGCTCAACTGGAAGATGATGCTGCCATTTACTGAGACAAGGCAGACTACAACGGGCCCATGGTTGTGTCCCTTCAGTACCACAAGCTCTGAGGGGGCTGATGTTTCTTACATATTTACCACTATTTCCCAAACACCCAAGCCAGTGGGCTCTTACTTATTTAAGGAATAAGTCTTAATAGATAATGGTATTAGTTTTAGTTAGGATGTTTTCAGCTGGAAGTAATGGAAAACCTTGATTCCAATTAGCTTAAAAAATAAGCAATTTATCACCTCACAAAACAAGGAGAGCAAGCTCTGGGCCTGACTGATACATCTCTGCATCTCTCTGCTCTGTGGACCTCAGCCTCAGATTCATCCTCAGGCTGGTGTGTGGCAGCTTCTAGAGTCACATCCAACCCAATCATAGGAGAAAGAGGCAGTTTCTCTCTCTCTCTTCCTCTCTTTCTCCCTCTTTCTCTCTCTCTGCCCTGATCCCTCGGTCTCAAGAGTGAGAACACTTTCCCCACAAGCCACCCAACACACTATTCCTTTCGTTTCAAGGAGCAAATTGGGGCACAACCTCCTTCCCGAGCCAGTCACGGGAAAGGAAGCATGTTGAAGTGACTCGGGCCCTCCTCTGAAGCTTGGGTGGGGCCTGCTTGCCCCAGCACCTGGCTGTAATATGGTTAGGAGGATACCTGAACCAAGTCTGGATCTTGTTGAAAACGAGGAAGAAGGAAATTGGCACCTCTATGAAACCAACGTTGTCATGCTGACAAGATGCCTCATAATAATAATAATGAAACTTGGCTTATAAGGAAGTTATGTGAATTCCAAAAGTGTTTTTTAAAAGACAAAACAAAAGCAAGTGCTTTGATGCTTATGGATATTTTAGATATAACAATTACTCAAAATGTTAAATGAGTCTTGTAATTAATCATCACTCTACAGCCACAAAACCACATTTCCTATGAATTTAAGACAGCTTATGAAAAATAACTTCAAATTTCTTATTGAAGTTATTTAGTAAATATTTCTTCAGCACCATGTGCAAAGACTCGAGGTGGAAATGGAAAAGGTATATATATATATGATATATATATATACACAACTTGTCCCAGTTCATCAGGAGGAAAAGAGGTAAGGCACCAACAGTTGCTGGAGACCTGACCCGCTTGGTGAGGTCATTACATTTATTTCTCCAAAGAGGCCTACAAAGTAGTCATTATTATCCTTAACAGACATTTCTAATGGTCATCAATGTCCAGTTCACCTCTCCTTCTGACTTCATGAAAGGCTGCACTTCCAAGGCCCACTGAGGTTGGCTCTGTGACTAGAAGTCACATAGGTCACTTGTGTGTTGGGCATTAATTGCTGGTGTGAAAACTTCTGTTCTCTTCCACTGCCAAAGCACCTGGAGTTCCATGTGTCCAGGATGGGGCAAGATGGGGAAGCCAGCCTCCAACCCCCTGAGACCCTGAATAATTATCGTCTGCAGTGAATGTGTAGCAGGAGTGAGACACTTTTGTCAGGTTCTACCGCAGAGAGGTTTGGGAGGTGTTACTGCATGATAGTGCAGGATAGTTAGTCCGCACATAGTTTATCCTAACAGAGAAAAATGAAGGTACAGGAGAGTTAGGTAACTTACTCAAAGTCACCCCACGTAGAAGAGAAGGGCGATGAGGACACAGGCTTCGTTGGCTCCAAAGCTCGTATACTCTACCACACCATGCCAGCTTCCAAATTATGTATAGTTCTTGTCACAAAATCGGTACTCAATAAATGTTTATTATTAATGATAACTGATATGTTTTATTCTATGTGTTTAACATTTGAGCCAAGGTTTTAAAATAAATATATATATTTCCCCCCTCTCATTGAGCCCTTACACTAAGCTGATCAGGTAGGTCTTAGCAAATTTCTCTCTCTCGGTCTGTCTCTTCCTCCTGCTAAACAAACAGTTACTGATTTTGCAGGATGACCCAGCACTCTGTTAGTTGCTGGGTGTCCAGCAGATGATGTCTAAGAATTAGATTCAATGACCTGCCTGTGCACTTACAACTAATAGAAAGAACTAGAATTTAAACATAGCTTGTCTTAAAATATAGGAGTTTCTGTCTAGAAGAGGGCCAAGAGAGCTACGTAAGTATCATTAAATAGAGTAGTCAAGAAAGTCAGAGAGGTGGTATAGTGTTCTCATGACTGAATGAAAACCTACTGTGGGGACTCAGATATGGAGGGCATGATCATAACCAGCAGGGGTTACTACTAACGTTTTCAGAAGGCTCACCTGAACTTTGTAGAACGGGTAGGATTCTGACTGAGGACTGTGACTCGAAAGGGCCTTTCAGTGACCTAAATGCTGCAAATGCATTCAGAGGAAATGTTCAGAGTGCTGCTGGCCTTAGTGTGGGTTCTGCATTGCAGCAGTGGGTGGGTGAGGTTGAAAGAAGGGGGTAGGACTGTGGAAAGTTAGCACAGGAAGCAAGAGGGAGGTCAAAGGGTTCTGATCTCAAGGGTTAACTCTGGTTTGCTGGGCGTGACTGCATGGATGATTCTGAAGCTCACTGGTGCTCATTAGGAAAAAGCCAAGGACTGATGAATTTGAGTTCTAAGGGCACTATAGGAATGGAATGGTGCCTGAATGCCACTCATGTTGCCTCTCAGATCTTGTCCAGTCACTTGATTTCACAGTCAAGGGAACTATGATCCAAGAGGGAAAGCAACCCTTCCAAGGTCACAGGGCTCCACTGCAGCATGGCTTGGACTAGAACAAAGACCACCTGATTTCTTCTCTTGTGCTTTTTTGTCCCCTCCACACTAATCCTGGAAGACCTTAATGCATCTGAACTATTATGTAGGTGAGAGGGAGGCTCTGCAAGTTTTTCAGCAGGTAGCTTGCACTGAAACAACAGTGAGAGCGTACTACACAGAGGTGCATCCAGAAGTGAGAGGCAGGGAAAGGGTTAGGTTAATTCCAGGGTAGAATAAGGAGTCCTGTAAACACACCTGAATCAGGGCAATGGAAGGGAAAAAGGATGGAGGAGCATGATTATGACAGAGGAGAAAGAGTTCTCATTGGTGTTAACAATGCTGACAATGCTGTTCATAAACAGGATCAGATCACGGTTCTAGAAAGTGATGTTGAAAAGGACATTTCCCCAGAGAAAGCCCAGACTAATCCCACGTTTAAACAATCCTTGGATGTTGTATTCCAGGCTAAAGTGAGCTGTTTCTCTGAGTGCCAAATACCCATATGAAAATTAAAAAAAATGAGTCCAACATCTGAATGTTTGGGCTATATGACGCCAAGCGTCCCACACAGCTGATTCAGAGGCAACAGGAGGGCATGTGGTGCTGACTGCTGGCACGGGCATTTCATAGATTCCACTAGGACTTTGAAAAGTTGGGATACGTAGAACACATTACCCAGACAGCGCTCATTTGTATTTTCTTGGCAGATCTACTTTACTTGACAAGGAGATGAGACATAGGGAATACCCACCCGATCTCATGCCAATAAACTCCTGCTTAGCATAGTGAGTGGTCTATAGAACACTGGTCTATATACTACAGAGCAACAGTCTCGAGAATAGCAAATTACAATGGCATGCAATGCTCACTCTCTGGGTAATTTTGAAATATTTTCTAAAAAATATCTGTAATTGTTAAGCCATGTGATGGAACAGAAAGAAACCGATCCCATATGACTTTGAGGAAAATCTGTATCTTTAAAATGCTTAACAGAGTGACAGGAACATAGTAGATACTTAAGCAATATAAATTCCATTGACAGAGAACTTAAAGTTCATAAGACAATTCAAGTGAACCCCATTTCATTTGATGAAAATCAGGTTAGGTGGGCCCTGAAAGATGAACAAACTTTGCCCAGCGCCACCCAACTAGCAAATGGTGAGGACCAGGTTTGAGTCTATGCCTTTTGGCTCGAACTCCAGTGTACTTTTCACTACACCATAATAATGAACATATTATGTATATTACCATTTCTTCTTAGCAGACTATAATTTTGGCAGTCCATACTGGGTTTTATTTTCCACTGTGGCTTGTGCAATAGTTACCACCACTGAGTATTTTTAACTGACAGAACAGATTTCTATTGAGAAACAAATTTATGCATTATCCTGAGAAATGGGCTGAACTCTGTAACATGAGGCCCCAAGAATAAGCTGGGGATCACAGACTATTTTCAACTTGGAATGTGGGGGACACTAGCCCATGTTAAAGGAACTTTGGTACTACTTTCAAATAAAAAGTCTTTCAGAACTTCTAGATTGTTGATATTAAGAAAGCTGTGTCTCCAATTGTTTGTTTCTTTTTTCATTTTAATTAACTCATTCATTCATTCATTCATTCGTCTATCCATTAAGCACTTATCATGTGCCAAGCACAGTGCTAAGGGCTGGAGAATAAGAGGTCTACACAGTCCCCACCTCAAGAAGCTCACAATTTGGGTAGAAAGAGACACAGTAACAATGATACAGCATGAGAACAGGTATGATATGATACAGCATGAGAAGGTATAGTGTAGATGCACAGTGTGCCATGGAATGTTGAGGAGGAGCATCTGACTGAGACTAAGAACCAGGGAAGTGGGCAGGGAAGGATTCCCAGAGGATCTGCTTTCTGGGCTAGGCTGCAAAACACTTTCAGAAGTTTTCAGGATGAGAAGTACATGAGATATGATGGAGGTCTTCCCCAGAAGAAGGGTGGTAAAGCATGGTAAATGGAGTGTGTGGCCATAGTGGAAGAGAATAAAAAGATGTGGGTGGGAGACAGATTATGAGAGGTCTCAGAGTCCAAATTTTTACTGTTTAATACACATGGAAGGTACTTTTTATACCAAAGATATCCCAGCTACTGCTGGTGAAGGTTCATCCAAATTTTGTGTGATTATGTCATTATGTGTATAAACACCAACACACATACATCCCACAAAACACATCCCATTATGCCGATATGCTGAGGGAAGATAATAAACAAAGCTGTTTTAAGTTTCTAGATGATCTCTTCCTCAGAGATGGAATTGGAGCTTTCAATCATGTAGCTTGTTTGTTTGTTTGGCTTGCCATCTAAATCCAGTGGATTAATATTCTCAGACACTAGAAGTGAAGGCGAAGGAGGGCAGACACTGTTTGGCAAAGCTGACTGGACTGACTGGACAAAGTCCCACCGATGTCCAGGCCTTGATGGCACTGAGATGCCATCTCACCCCTGTACAGATGTAAACAATACAGACCACCTCTAAACTTTCAGGAGCAAACTACCTCTCGGTTCCTTGGTCAATGGAGTACGTCTTTCCAAGGAAATATGGGTATGGAGGATGAGGTCTAGCAAGAGTAGACCATGGGCGAAGACCACAAATGCGTGTGCTGAGAAAATATGAATCACAGGACCATAAACTCTGAGAGCTGGGAGTTTTAGGAAGCAAGTTAAATAGCCCAGGGTCCAGCCAGGGCTTTCTGCATCACTACATGAATATTGTTTACTTCATTTATTGCTCAAGGCTGGACAGAGTGAAGTCTGAACAGTGGCCAGAGTCGAAGAGAAAATCTGTATGTGTAGTGGAGGTAATATGAGTCATTTCTGCTTGGCTCTGCTCTCAGAAAAATCTCTGAAAAATTTTATAGGCAAAATTGGCATTTCAGAGATAAAGTGGTTACCAGTTCTTGTTTTCAAGGTTCAAATGTGTCTTTATTTCAATTTTATTTTTTTTCAAGATCAGAAAGCTAAGCTTTATTGTTGCTGCTTTTAATTCTTTCCCAAATAAATATGTATGGTATTATAGTAGTGCCCAACAGCAACTCTGTAGTTGAGGATCAAATGTGTTCCTAAAAGAAAAATAATGGATGGGATAAAACTGTTTATCTCTGTTGTAATTAGCTCAACCAGAAAATCTGGAACATCAAAGATCTTTGCAGACTTTGCTAAACCATTACTCCATTTTCACTAAAAATTGCTACAGACAACACAATGGGTGTTTGTCCACTGACATACCCACTCATTTGATTACTTCAATAAATTAGTATGTTTATAGCATGCAATTATGGGCTGAATTAAGTCACACCCCCCCCACCGAATTCATGTGATAAAGTCCTAACTCCCTAACCCCCAGTACTTTAGAATGTAATTGTATTTGGAGATAGGGTCTCTAAAGAGGTAATTAAAATGAGGTCAGTAGGGTGGGCCCTAATCCAAAAGGACTGGTATCCTTATAAGAGGAGGAAATTTGGACCTAGACATGTACCGAGGGAAGACAATGTGAAGACACAGGGAGAAGATGACCATCTAGAAGCCACGGAGAGAGACCAGGAACAGATGCTTCCCTCATGGCCCTCAGAAGGAAGCAACCCTGCCTACATCTTGGACTTCCAGTCTCCAGAACTGTGAGACAATAAATTTCCATTGTTGACGCCAGCCAGTCGATGGTACTCCATTAGAGCAGCCCTAGGAAACTTAATACAACATGCATATTTATTCTATCTAGATATTAGTAAGTTTATAATATGAACATTTATTTTCTGCCATCTGTTCCTTTTTAGTTTGGCTGCAGCATTCTTTTAGAATGACCTCTCCTCATTTTATGCATTCTTGATGGGATTGTAAATAAGACATTTGGGGGTGGCATGGACATGTGACCCACGTTAGGCCAATGAGACTGTCTCCTGGGACTTTGACTCTTAAGAGGAACTAGGATGAAAATAACGGTAGGGCTCATTCATGGTGCTGCCAACAGCCTGCTAAAGTGTCTGCTCTACAAATCAGTGTTGTTACTAGAGTCTTGCTTTTTTTGTAAGTATGCTTGTATGGCATTCTCATGGATTCTAAGAGTTGCTCCAAATTTTCTAATAAAATGTTTTATCTTAGACTAGAAAGACATATTTCTTATAGCTTGCAAACAATTATTATAGTTGATGCCATTTTTTTCTATTGAAGTCTAAAAGCTAATAAAATCTTTATTTAAAAACATTTCCTTGGGTGCCTGGGTGGCTCCGTTGGTTAGGCGACTGCCTTCGGCTCAGGTCATGATCCTGGAGTCCTGGGATCGAGTCCCACATTGGGCTTCCTGCTCAGCAGGGAGTCTGTTTCTCCCTCTGACCCTCTTCCCTCTGTGCTTTCTCTCATTCTCTCTCTCTCTCAAATAAATAAATAAAATCTTTAAAAAAATAAATAAAAACATTTCCTTGCTTGGTTCTCTTATTCTCTTATGTAGGTTTCATGCATTCATTTGTTATTCAATAAATGTTTTACTGAGCACATATTATGTGTCAGATATTGCCTTAGGTGTTTTCATCAAACTGGGAGCTGGAAGATGTTCTGTGTGATGTGGAGTATTATTGAGTATTTGGAAATTAGATATTTTACATATTTTGAAACTGCACTTATGTAGAGCCTGTATGTATTTATATCAACAGCTTAAATTAAGTACATAGAAAACCCCATCTAAGCTTAGGGAATTTTTTGTCAGAAAGTGGTTAGCACCTGCTTTGTACAAAGATCCACATCAAGTATTACAGGGTGGGGTACCAAAAAAAAAAAAAGGTAAGGTTGTCCACCCTAAAGGCACTTAGTAGGGCCTCCTCAGATACATTTAACAGTTAACAAATAGGAACAAGTTCTATGTTGAACATCAAACCTTAAGAAAATGAGAAAAGTCAATCTGAATCCTCTGATGACACTACCACACGAGAATCTGTTGTGTTTACACCATGTTACATACTTTAATGCCTGATCTCATTTAATACTCATAGCAAACCTGTGAGGTGGGCACTATTATCATCCCATTTTAGAGATGGAAACTGAGAATGAATGCCCGAAGCTTCCCTGCATCCTTTATAATTTTTCAAGTTGCACACAAATCTCTAGTTCTAGAGGCCAAAGGAATTCCCCTATCCTCTCAAAATAGTTAACAAAACAGAACAACTTACCACCCCGACATTCAAGGAGCTAGAGTTAGAACCTATACATTCTTGCCACTGTCTCCTGCCCTCTCCTGGATTTAGAACTTTATTTTATTTAATAATTCCATCCTCACACACAGGCCATTGCAACTGTTTCAGGTCTAAACTCTGAGGGTATGAGCTTTGCCCCAAATTCATTCCAAGCCGGGAGGGGCGGGGGCAGTGTGAGCTTTGGTAGCAGACTACCAAGACTAGAATTTCAAAATAAATCAACACATATCTTCTACGGAATTCACTGCAATGGGATTTTATATTTATCATTACTTGGCTCCTAGACTCATTTAACGGAGACGGATTGGTAGCTCCCATCTCTTATAAAAGTTTCCAGAAGACAAAACATGAAAGCTCAAGTCCATTTTTTCCTAGGATTCTTTATCTTGTATGAGCATCAGTAATCAAAGTGGCATTTACTAGCTTGGCAAATGAATAAACCTTTACTTTCCCACAAGCTCAGTTGTAGGCATCAGGCTCCCTTAAAGTTTCCATAGCAAATAGCTGAGTGTGCAAAAGAAAGAGAGAAAGAGAAAGAAAAAGAAAAAAAAAGAGAAAAAGAAAGAAAGAAAGAAAGAAAGAAAAGAGAAGAAAGAAATCTGCAAGGAAAAAAAAATCATGTAACAAGGACCACACTGATTCTACATCAGTTTTCTAGTGACTTGCAGAGTTTATAATTTTTATCATTTACCTTTCTCTCCACTACACTGATTCCTAGGGGAGGGTTCATTTTTTATTCATTCTGAAAGTTTACCATCAATCATCCTCTTAAAGAGCTTGCCAGAAACTTGGACAGAGCCTCATAATAAAATTGCAGAGACAGAGGACTAATTGATTTCTATAAATAATGTTTAGCTGTAAAGATATGAAAGGTGGTTAGAACCACATGTATTAATCTCCCTTTTGCTCCATCTGTGTCTGCAAAAGCAGACTGTACCTTGACAAAGTACCCTGACTATTTTGCCCTGCAAACACACAGCAGGAGATTAACACCAGATGGCCCACCCCTCCCATTTCCTTGCCCTGCCCTCTGCCCCGCCCCCACCTCTGCTGGCCAAATCTTCTAATTACTCCTCCCCTCTGGTCCCCACTTTAGATTCCATAATTTTAAAATTCTCTTTCCATTACCACCCCTGCACTGACAACGTGCAGAGTTAACAGCCCCCATTTCTCTCTGCCCTTCCACCTTTCTGTACAATAAACAAAAATACAACCCAAACCTCAAACACAAAAGCTTTTCATCAGACTTCGAGGCTGACAATGTTCAAGAAAAACAGTAACTACTGGTGCTAAAGAATTATTAATGTGTGTGTTTTGGAAAGAGGGGGATTAAAGAGAACTCTCGCCGGAGGACAGTCTCACGCACGACTAGCTTTAATCACATGGCACCAAAACACCCAGCAGTTACTACTTGTCAACATCATATAAAATGGGAACAAAATTATATCTGGGGAAATAAATGCTGGCTGGACAAAGATAACGCTATAAATCTCGTGTTGCTGGAGAATTGTTGAAAACTCACAGAAGCACCATCTGCTCAGGCCAACTGTGATATACTGAAATAAAAAGTGAACTAGAGATAGGGCAGGGCTGTGTGATAGATGCCCAATTCCAAATTATGAACATTAGGTGGTTCCACTGCAAAGGCTGATTCATTAGGGCACCATCTAACTGGTTCAGTCAATCAGCTGGGTCCAATCCCAACTAAACGACCAAAATGTCATACTTAGCATTGAATATCATTTTTCTGGCTACAGATTAAATACAAAATGAGTGATTACTTTCAGTGGGGAGACAGGAAAATTGTCACACTAGACAGAATTCAATGAAATTGGCCCATTTCTTCTTCTTCTTCTTTCTTTCTTTTTTTTTTTTTTTTTTCTGGCCTGGACTGCTCCTAGATGATGGTAGATAGATATTTTCCATAAATAAGAGTGCTAGGGAGCCTTTTCAGTGAGGTAACACAAATGACTAAATTGATTCAAATAAAGTAATTTCACATCAGTCTAATGCTGATAGCATTAAACATTCTTGATGATTATCATACTTGAAATATGGTCATAATTTTAAAAGCTTTCACAGATACTTTCCTTTTCTGTAGCTTTTTATGTGAGGCAGATCAAACTTTCTCAAAGCTTTTATTTTAGGGGGAAAATGCATGCTGTGTTTCGTAATTTTAAGTCTCAGTAAAGTTAACCGCACTTGTAAAAAATCATTTATTTTTAGCGTGGGCTCCTTCTGTAGCATTCCCTTCCTCTCCACATACTGTTTAGTTGTCTGTCTTCACCCCCTTGAATTGGCCTGCTCATGTCATTTCAGCAGTTCCTTTTTAGATGGCAAACACCAAGAAGGTAGGGGCTGTTCTAGTCCCACTTGGTTTGCCGAGAGTGGCTTGGTGAAGCCTACTAGCTCTGCTACCAGCTTACAGTGTTCTGGATTTGCTGACCTTTTTGTTATACAGCCATCTCCGGCTTTTGAAAAGTTTGGGTTATGTCACTTCACTTTTACCAAAGATCTACAATTAGTACCTGTTTCGCTAACTGAAGGAAATCCAAAGAGGATTTTTGCTTTTACCAAATGCTGAAAAGCAAAAATAGCATTCAGCGTTTGTTTTGCAGCAAGCCATCATGGAGGCTGCGTGCATGGGAGGGGAGGGGGCCCGCCAGCCAGTGGCCCCACACAGTCCCTTCCCAGGGAACAACACTAGCATCTCAGCATCAAGTGCCATGGCTCTGAACTGTGAGCAACTGTGCGTAATCTCCATTTATCTTGTATCTGTTAGCAAGATGTGTCCTAAGGTATCAGAAAAGCTTAAGAAAAATTATTTTGGGGGTCTGGGAATGCGCAAAACTTTTCCCTATAAACGAGTGGTAATTGCTTCTTTGCTTTGTGCCACTGAGGCTCATGAAAGGTTGTGTAGGAATGCTCTGCTTTCAGATAGCTGGGGAAACCTGCAGTTTCGTTAACCATTTCTGCAATGGCCCTAACCTCATCTAAGCGCCAGCGTGGAAGAAGACATAGGAAGGGAATAATTGACTGAACCTAAGAAAGTTTTCTTTCTTCTTTTACCTTTCAAAAGGTCTTGGGTAGGGAGGGCCCATGTTGGAACTGAGCCATCATGCCCTTGATCTCATAATTATTGACCTAGGCTCTAGGCAAGATAGCCCTTGAGGTATGTGAGGGGAGTTGCTTGGTCGGTGAGTTAGTGAGGGTGTCAGGGCACACTGCATGGCTGGTCCAAGCACTGAGTCCATGATGT
Organism: Eumetopias jubatus; assembly: GCF_037043125.1. NCBI lineage: Eukaryota > Metazoa > Chordata > Mammalia > Carnivora > Otariidae > Eumetopias > Eumetopias jubatus. Next base: position 112,982,697 of record NW_028274816.1, on the reverse strand, counting down.
TCAAATGACTGAAGCATTTCAAGCAAGCAAAAAATGAGCACATCTGTTCATTGGATCAGTGGAAGGAGCCTACTGAGTTCTGAAACACCATGGCCGATGGGTCTGGTGAATTATTTAGCATTCCAAAAAGCTGGGGTGTTCTCCATGTAGGCTAGTTGGAAAGTTAAAAGTGCCAAGAAATACATGGTACTGTATTTATATTACCTGGAGTTGAAGAACTGTGTAACTCAGTTTCCACTGCTTACGGCAACAGCTGAAGTCTGAAACCAGTAGTCAAGAGAAATCCCTAAGGATGAAGGTCAAACTCGGATTCCACACATCTTAACAAGTGAAGCCATCACTGCTTTCTGACCAATGGGTCTACACCTATAAATGTACCCTCAAACACAAGATTAAAATCTTAAAGTAAGTAAATAATCATATGTTGGGATTGAATGCAGAGTCCTAGTAGAAGGGTCTACCTAAGTACAGCAGTGGGAACATGGAGGCCAAAGAGAATGAAGCCAATCTATAGCCTTCCTGAGTGCCAGGCAAGGAAAGAGTCCCTGACAAGTCACCATAGTCCCTATATAGTCCTAAAGTCTTGAGAAGAAAGGAGGATCCTCCAAGTAGGCCCTTAAGATTTTGAGCTGTGGTGTCTGAGAATAAGCAGGCGCAGTTTCCAGTGCTGGCGATGGTCATCTGGGGTTATAAGGTGATGTGCCCTGGGGTCTGTCTGCTCCCTGAGAGATGTCCCCCAGACAGGCCCAGTTCAGTGTACATTCAAGCTGAGGTGGTCAAATAAATCTGCCATATCTCCCTGTTCCCTGAGCCTTCAAGCTTTCTCCTCACCTCGGGTTTAGATAGCTGTCTTTTTGGTCTGAAATAGCTAAGGGCAAGGAATTAGTGTGCCTTTTCTCCCCATCCACGCCCCTTCGTCCAGAGTCCTCCTCCTCTCCCTTTGCTGCCCCACCTGAGTGACCGGTGCTCCTTTGCTGGCTCCCAGGGGCCCAAGGTCACTTGCTGTGTTATTCCATCAAGACTGTGTCTTCCCCCAAGAAAATCTCACAGTCATGCTGTTTTGGAGACGTGGAGAAGGTGTCTGCTTCCTAGATGATGATACATAAGCTAACTACAATAAAGCCATTTCAATTAAGGGAGCAGAAGGGTATAGAATGGGAATTGACAAACTGTGTAAAGAGCCAGTAAGTAAATATTTTAGCCTTTGTAGGCCATGCGGGCTCTGTTGCAACTACTCATCTCTGCTGTCCTGATGCTAAAGCAGCCAGGGTCGGTACACAAAGGAATGAATATGGCTGTGTTCCAATTAAATGTTCTTTACGAAAAGGGACAAGTTGGATCTGTCCTGTGGGGCCTCAGTTTGCTGATCCCTGGCATAGAAGAAAGAATAGTACTTGCCCCCAGTCACAGCCCTGACCTTAACCAACTGCATGACTTTAGGCAAGTCACTTCCTTCCTTTCTCACCTCTCACTCCTCCCAAAAGAAGCAGGGAGTAGAGAGGGTAACTTGTGAGACTGGCCATGTGCCTGACATCTTCAGTTGTCTTGCTCATCCATGGAGTTGTTGATAGCCAACAAAGCAAAGCCCACAATAAGGGCTATCATTTTGAGCATCTGCTATGAGATAACTTACAGACTCTCCTTTCATCTTCTCAGCTCCCCAAAGTTGGTAATCCAATCCCTCTTTAACAGATGAGGAAATAGAGATCAGGGATGTTAAATAACTTGTCCAAACGGCAGAACGACTAAGTTCAAATCCAGGTCCATCCAACCACACCCGAATTTCCCATTCATCATGTGGCCTCCCATGTAGGCTGCTGAGTTTTCAATCCCTTCACTCTGACCATTTTTCAGATACTGTCTCTAATATACTATTCTCACCACAGTTGCTGGATTGATCAGATATTGTCCCTTCCCTGTGAAAATCTGCCCTGTGGCTTCCCATCACACTTTGGATAGAATAAAGCCATTCCAACTAAGTAAGCAGAATGGCATAGATCCCAAATCCTTCCCATGGCTTACAAGGCCCCTATGGTTTCTGCTATCTCATGCCACCCCCTCTGACCTCTCTTCTCTGCTTCACTTACTCTGTTCCAGGCCCAGACACTTTGCTTTGCCTTACACATGTCAAGCAGACTCTGACATCAAGATTCTGGGGGTCTCCAGCCTGGAATCCTATATGCTCCCCAGATGAGAATGGCTCATCCCCTCACTTAATTGATACCTCAACTTAAATGTCACCTCCTCAAAGAGAACTTTCCTGATCAATCTATCCATAAAAACACCAGCCATCACTCTATCTCCTGACATTTTTGTTTTCTTTGTAGCTCCTACCACACTAGGCAATAATCACGTTTATCTTTATTATTATTATTATTACTATTATTCTCTCTTGCTTTGTGAAGGCAAGGAGTTTATCTTGTCCATTGATAAATGGTGTCTAATCTTGTAGGCTTCCAATGACTACCCGTTAATTGTTGAGTAAATGAGACAATATATGGGAATGAAGCAACAGAGTGTGACTGGCTCAGGACTAGTTGATCATTATCTGAAGGTAGTAGCTCAAGCCCATCAGCAGTGTGAAACCTTGTCCCCAGTCCCCACGTAGGAAGGATGGCCTGCTTGTCTTTACCAGAAGAAAATCAGGGTGTTATTTCATCTCATCCTTAGAAAGTATCTAATACAGGAGAGGTGCCACAAAACTGGGAAAGATTAGTCTCATGACTGAATGTCAGAGGTCATCTAAGGTCCAGAGTTTTCCAGCTGCCAACCTCTGACCCCGTTGCTCCACCTCCTCCACTGACTGCACCATCCTTTTCTGCAGGGGCCTTTCCTGATCAAACTGCCCCCTCTGCAAAATCCTCTTCTCCTCAGGCTTGAGGGCAGCATGAAAACTTCAGGTAAGTACTTTTGTTGGAAAAACAGTATTCTTATCCAAACACTGTCACTTGATGATGAAACCAAGAGTTAAAGAACTGAAATAGCTTGGCCAAAGTCCTGCTGCTTATCAATGTCACATATGAGGCTGTAGCCTATGTTACCTGATCACGAGACTGGCCCTAGCTCCACACTCCACACAAAATGGTAGAAGCAAACATCCAACAACATCCCAGGTTGCTCATTCAAGAATCCATTCAATTCTACAAACATTGATTGAGTATCCAAAATGCGGCTGGCCCTATAATTGTTACAGTCTGGGGTGCAACAATGAAAACAGTGGAGTCCCTGTCCCCAAAGAGTTTACTGGAAATCTGAACATAGAATGAAAGAAGTAAGATTTTTTTTTTGGTATTGAAATGTTGATTAATAGGTGAATGCAGTAATCAATTTAGTCTCAAAGAGGTCTTTAAAGCACCTCCCACAGCTTCCTCAAACAGTTATGCTTAGGCCTCACTCTGCATATGATTTTTAAAAAAGAGAGCAAGAGAGAAGGAGGGAGGGAGGGAGGGAGGAGGGGGAGGGAGAGAGAGAAATAGAAAGAAAAGAAGGAAGGTAGGGTGAGAGGGAGGAAGGAAGGAATGGAGGAAAGGAGGGAGAGAAAAGGAAAGGAAAGGAAAGCTGAAGGGTGCTCTGCCTGCTTCCTTCAATCCCTCACTTGTGTATCTCTGCTTCTCTCAAAGACCTTAAACTGGGGAGGGGGGGGGATGTCACTCTCCAGAAGTCCTTTCAGCATGGTCCTCACCTACTCTGAAGTCCTGGGGGGACATGGAAGAGCTGAATTATTTCTCCCACTCAGTGTCTCCTACGCAGCCCTCAGCCCAGACTTCAATGATAAACTTCTGCATTATCGTAGCAACTTTTGATATGAGAATGAAGAAACTTCTGATTAATGCTAACCCAGTCAATAACAGACATTCCCTCCATCAGTCGATGGCACATTAGAGTTCTTCTGGAACAACCTGGGTCAGAGACAAGGATTCAAACACCCACTCAAGCTGCAAGATTAGTAGAGGGACTTACATCAGTCAGTCCCAACTGTGCCAAGCCCTGGCTCAGCCGTTCAGAGATGACCTCCTATGAGAAAAGTTCACCCTTGACTTTAGAATAAATCTTTCTTCTTCATCACCTTGACAATGAAGTCCAAAAAGAGTAAAAGGGTGAGAGAGTGAGCAAGAGTGAGCCGCAAGTGCACTGGCAGAAATAATGAGCAAGAGTTGATATTAACACAGAAACACACCATTCCTGATTGCCTTGTATTTATAGAAGTAAAAAAGCCAAGGATAAAAGAGAAACCAGAAAACAAGGTACATACTTGCCTCTAGAAGCTTCTCTCCTTCCATCCTTCCCCATTCTCCCACCTCCCCAAAGATAAAGATACATTTTATTATGGCTCCAAACTACTTGGGATCAAGACTTGCCAGCGTACAGAAACGAAACCAGCTTTCCCTCCGTCTGACCCAGGATGCTCACCCGCTCGCCGAGTTCACTCACCCACTCTCCTCACATTTTCCTGCCTGTTGCATGCAAAGCAATTGTCTCCAAACGCCAATTACTGATATTCAAAACTGCTGTTTTCCTACCCTGGTTAGAGACGCCTCCATGAGAGACCCAGGGTGAGCTCTTGAGTTGAAAGAGAACCTGGGGGGTGGAGGGAAACCCCTTCTCGAACCTCCACACGGTTCCCGTTGCCAAGGGAACCCTCTTTGTCCGGTGAGGCTAAGAATGGCTGCCTCTCCCACGGCCTGGCTCCAGGAGTGGCCAAATCGCTGCACAGGGTCAAGAGCAGAGGGAGGGGAAGCCTCGCACATGCTTCTCACAAAGAAATCACTTTCAAAGAATGAAAGAAATGGTGAAAACAGTTTTAGGAGGCACCCGGTGGGGAGGGAATAAGTTTATCTATGGTGCTGAGATCACATTTGAGTTGGCTTTTGTGCCCCTAAAAGGAGAAGGTTTCAAATCTGTATCACAGACGAGACAGGGTGGGTAGGACAGAGAGAGGGAATCTGGGACGGGAAGGTTGCAAAGGGTATGTCCCAGCCTCCTTCAGCAGATGTGTAACCCTGATCAGATACACAATTAATTCATTAAAATGTTTAGTTGAAGCTTTGGACTGGATTATTTTGGCTCCTGGATCGGTCAGAGGAGCTGTCTGCCTGCTTCCTAGAAGCCTGGTGGGGCCCGACCTGGAGATGGTAGTGTCATTTTGATGGTGGAGAACATTCTCACTGCATTTTAGGGACCGGGACCGGGGTTGGCTTTCCCCTTTTCAGAATAAATTCTCTTAGGGAAGATGCCCCGGGAAGGAACATTTTGTACATGCTTGTTTTGAAACCCATTTGTCAGGGGTAGACCAGATTGAATGGCAGTTTGGAAAGTTTGAATGGACCTCAGAAGTCCCAGTGCCTGGCACAGGGCAGGTGCTCACTAAAACGTCAGCTGTCTGAATGGTTGTTGAAGGACGACTTTCCAGCATCTTGTCTTTCTAGCAAGGTAGGAGGATGAATACTTACTTACCAAATGGAGCAGCCAAGGCTCGAGGATGTAGCTTACCTGAGGACCCATGACTGAATGGTAGTAGAGGAAAGACTCAAGCCCAGGACCCATTACCTCTGGCCATGATGTCTAACTGCTTTTTTTAAAATCGAGAACTTGGAGGAATTCTCTATCCAAATGTTGCTGAACAATTTTAAACAAGAAAGGCAAATAAATAAAGAAAAACAGAAATTGGACACCTCTGCATCTGGTCTGGGCTAAACATGGGGTGAAGTTATTCACACTGAATTACAGGGAAGTACCAAGAAAAATTTACACAGGCACTTGCACACTCACACACACAAACACATGCACATACATATGCATATACATATTTCCATGCAAGATGGTGAGAGTCTTATATTACTCATCTCCTAAGTCTCAGATCTGGTAACAGTTGCTCGGGGAACTTTGCATCACTATCCCCAAGCTCAGCTTCCATAGCACTTTTTTAAATGTTCTCCTCATAATACTTACCACACTGATGTAGTCATTGGTACCTGCATATATGATCATAGGGACTTCCCCTACCAGAATATCATCTCTCTGAGGGAAAGCACCATGCTCCATTCCTTCTTCTCCTTTTTTTTTTTTTTTGTCTCTTAAATACCTAGTAATATGCCTATTGCATAGCAGGTGCATGATATATACACTCAAGAACTGAAGAGCAAGGAGTACATTTCTGAATGTTTTATTGAGTGTCAACTACATTAGACCCCAAGGAGGGCTCAAAAGATGTTGACGGTATAGTATCTCCCTCTGAAATTTAAGATTTATGTAAAATGAAGGACTTGGTCCTTAAATATTACTTGAGCCAATTGCAGTAAGTGTAGCTGAGAGTACTAGAAGTAATGCATTTATTTAATGGATGAAAACCAGCTTTCTCGGTGGTTTTGTCTGTCAGACTGTGGCTATAAAATCCCAGGAGCTCCTGAGCTGCAAACAGGCCCAGTCAGGCTTGCAGGGTCTGTGCTTATTTCTTGTCAATGCCCTTGGCTTTTTCAGCCTGCCTGCTCCAGAGAAAGGGTAAGGCACATGACCTAGTGGTAGAAGGCTTGGAGATAGCTCCACCTCTGATATTATTTCTCTTTCACAAAAAGACTAATCTAAATCTATCAAAACCTACTACCAAAATACACAAATTCCAACTGGTGCATAACCACAAGAAAACAGCATTCTGGATCTTCTTATCGGTTGGGATATCTGGGCCCATGTTTCCCTTTCATCCTCTCTAGGGGATGCTGATACAGGCTGTACTTTGCACGGCTCACAGCACTAACTTGTCAACCAGGGGAAGATTCCAGCTGAAAGGATCAGGGTCCTGTCCTCACTGCACCTTCATGATGGAAACAGCAGGTGGAAACTGCTAGGTGCCAGAGTCTCTGCCAAAAAGACTAATGCTTTCAGGTCATCTGACAGACACAGATGAAGACTGAGGCCCAGATTTACATACCAAGTGAGCAGAGGTTGGACTGGACTCCGTGCCTGGAAATGCCCCCTCACATCTTCCCAAGTGGCCTCTGACCCCAGGTCCCCTCCCCTTCAGTGGCGTGCCTCCCACTCTGACCCTCCTATCGGGTCATGTCACTCTTCAGAGTAAGATGCTGCCATGTCTGTCCACTGCCCTCAGACCAAGTCCAGTATCTCAGGCTTTCTGTCATCTGCCCTTCCCAGCTCTGTCTCAGAGACTCTACTCCCTCACCCAATGTCTCACGTCTTCTCTGAAATACTCAGGTCACCTCATTTCACCACATTCTTCCTCTTGCATTTTACTCTGCTGGGAATGTAAGGCAAGCAAAGGCAATGTCACAGATGGCACCCCAAGTCAACTTGCCAGACCTCTGAATGCCAGGGAGCTGTGAGTTAGGTGCTGGGGAAGGAGGGTTTTGGAAAGATTCTTATTTGGAATTATGCTATGCTTCACGGGGAGGAAGGAGTAGTATCTTATACTTAGCATTCATCATGAGGGGCTGTGCATTTTGAGGAGAGAGTGGACAAAGAAGAGGGAGGAGGAGGAGAAGGAAAGGGGAAGGAATTAGAATTCAGGAACACTTACCACTCAAGTGCATTCATACTTTCTGGTCACCCACTAACTTCTGTTTGAACTAATACCATTATCATACATTACAGTCTCAAAGTTAAATGCCTACAGAGGCCAAATAAGTGAGGTAAATGAGGGCAGTAGGCCTTGTGTCAGGTAACAGGGAGTGGTGGAGACTGTGGTAAAACAGAGACCAAATGCTATATGTAAAGGGAACAATAGTAACTCCAGCCACTTCCTGACGTGTAGGATTGCAGCCCAGGATTGTCAGAGTTTTCCACTTTTAAAGGAAAGCTGAAAATGTGAAAATGTATGAAATTTCCCAATTTAAAAATGTTGATTCAAAATGTTAACAAACACTGTGTAGGACAAACAAAATATATCTAGTTCATGCGCTGCCATGTTGTGACTTTTGCCCTACATGGAACTTTCCAGAGTGTGAGCATAGGCATCGGTAGGCGAGGGCGTATAGTTGTTGTCAATAATCCAGATCACAAAACATTTTGTGAGAACATCCAGGAGGTAACAAGGTAGAGACATAAGTGATCTAAACATGTTACTTCATGAAGTAGAGGGTGCTAACATGATCGGATATAAGAGAACGGTAAAAAAAAATCATGGAAAACCTACCTCTTTCTCAGGAGTTGTGGCTTTGTTTGAAGTGGTGATGGGACTGGTCAGTGCTCCCCTCCAACTCTGAGAGCTGGACAGCTCCAGAGGCCATCCTCCCTAATCCTTCCATGGCACAGGAAGGCTGGGCTTGCGGACTGGTGGGTAAAGGGTAGGGGTGTGTGTGTCACTGTGGCAAACAGAATGCCATGCCAGGTGTAGACATGTGCATGACTCATTGCAGGTCCTTTTTGGGTCACTGGCCTCAAGCATCCTTTTTTCCAGCTCTTAGCCAGCATAAACTCAAGGCATCACATCTGGGGAGGGGCTGGCAATGGTAAGACCCCCCTCTTCAGGGAAGACCTTTCCTCACCCGTGAACACCTGTAGAGGCACTGGCATGATGGCCTGTGGCCCAGCTGTTCACAATGGCTGCCCTGCTTCTTGCTCTCTCTGCTTAACCCTGAGGAGAAAACCACCCCTGACCTTCGAATCCCTTTACATCACCACCAGTCTCCTATCTCAGGGCTACAATCACGTGCCCCTCCTTCTCAAGAATTAGCCTTCTGTATCCCTTTTAGCTCTTCTCTTCCCTTTGGTTATGATTCAAATCTCACCAATTATTTTTCTACAAAGGATACCATTTCCTCTTTCTATAGCCACCAACCTTATCCAGGTGCTCAACATTCCAAATTCCTGTTGCTATTTGTGGCCTCTGAGGAAGGTTTTCCTTGCCTCCAGACTCTCCCCACCTGCCCTAAGCACCATTTCCATCATGTCATCCCCTTCCCTATTATTTATTATCTTAAATTAAAATACACAAACATGACCTTAAAAGACGTTCCCCCCACTGCCTCTGTGTAGAGCCTATCCAATTACCTTCAGGCAATGGAAAGAGCATGAATTTTGGAATCACACAGACCCAAGTTCACATCCTGGCTTTGCCATTTACTCCCTGTGGGACCTGAACAAATTATGTAAACTCTCCTGCCTTCAGTTTCCTCATCTTAAAATTGGGATAAATAATACCTACCTTGCACCATTGTTGCAAGAATTATATAAGCTAATGTAGGCTATTCCCTTGCATGTGTACTCAAAAATGGTAGCGGCCACGAATGTAGTATTAGAGGGGGAAAGTAGGAGGGTGTTTGCACCTGTCAGCAAGATGACAGATATGTCAAAAGAATCTGAATCAAATAAATAAGTTATGGAAATGCACACAGCCCTATGTGTTCTGTCTGCTACAGTGCAGAAGACAATTAAAAAAAATTATCAAGAGAGAAAATGGAAAGATAGTGCCACTAAGTCCCAACAATTTTGTGCCCTGAACATCTTAGCTATGTCCCCTATGTTCTCCAACACAAACGTGTGGCTTCAATCCACGAAAGCCCCTGCAAGTCCCCTGGAAACAAATGGATCGTGCCCAGCCTTATGGATTTCACATGCGGTGTGCACGGCCTGTGGTCGCCGTCTGCCTTCATAGTGCCATTAAATGTGGAGGATACCTGCGAGTCATCGGAGGTCAGACAAACCAAAATGTGAATCCTGACTCTATCAAGGTCCTAGCTGTGGAACTGTGCGCAGGATACCTGATCTCTTCAGGCCTCAATCCTTTACCCATAAAATTAAGAGAACCATGCTATCTGTGTAGGGAGCTGATTAGATCAGCGGCTCTTCCAAAGGTCCTCACCTATTTTAACTGTGTGATATATGTTTCCCTCTTATTCTCTTGAGTGGACCCAATGTTCACATCCTTTAAGAAATTCCCTTAATCAAGTCCTTCTGATGCTAACTACTGCTTTTCTCTATCCTCTCAGCAAATGGAACCTTAAAATTTATAGTTATAAAGATGAGTTTTTGAGGGAGATGGACTTGGTTTTTAATTCTGGTTTTACTACTAACTAGCTCTGTTACCTGGACAAGTCTCAGTTTCTTTTCCTGTAAGACAGAAATAATAACTTTCCCTCCTTTAGAGGACCCCTGTAAAAATTTAATGAGGTAGTGTTCAGAAGATGATCTAACCAAGAGAAAGCATCCAACAGAGGTTAGCTGCTCTTATTAAGGTGGAAACTACCAGAAGTGGTAACGAGCAGGATGGGATTTGGGTACCATCTTGACACAAATAAGTTATATGATTTTGGTCCATTCATATAACCTGTTTCCATATCTATAAAATGGAAGTCATATCTCGAGAATTTCATAAAGATGAAATAATGTCATAGATCTGAAGTCTCTAAAAAATGAAAAACACCAGTTTTACACATCTGCTGGCAAGCAAAGTTATTTGTTTTCAACTTCTCTTGTGTGTGTGTGTGTGTGTGTGTGTGTGTGTGTGTGTGTGTGTGTCTGGAAGCTCCTCGAAGGTAGGGAGGAATGCTTCTACTTATTTTGTACCCATCCCATGTTGCCTGCTCACTACCCAGTCAGTGCCTGTTCCTCACCCATGCCTGCCTTGTAGAACAGACTCAAATAAAAGCACCGGCCCCTTATGTGTGGGCAGCATCTCTGCCAAGGCAAAGATTCAGCTCCTAGGTCTGAGGGCTTGAGCTGCCCCAAGGAGAGGGGAAAGATTAAGCATCTGTAATAAACGTTCTCCAGGCAGGGAGGGAAAAATCACCTAACACTCTTGTGGCTTTAAAAAAAAAAAAAAGAGTAAGAGAGAAGAAGGAGGAAAAAGAAAATGCTGAGCTTTAAACAAGTGGCCGGGCTGTTTGTCATCTGTAAAATGAGGCGATGGAAAAGCACAGAAGGGCAGTGGTCACTGGGTCTGCTTCAGGGATACGTGCCTCAGATGTCCGCTCCAGTGCTCCCGGGCTGCCCATCTGCAATTTCTTTTTCTTTAACAAAAACCGAGAATTCTCACTGGGCTGAAGTTCCCACCTGGCTCAGGAGTTTTCAGACCTGGCCTAGGTGGTCTCTAAGTAAATATTTTCATCCTCACTCACTCACCTCTTCCTGAGGAAAAAAAAATCATCTCTTTGCTCAGCTAGAGAAGAAAGCACCCAAACCAAACAGCAGATTATTTGCACCATTGGAACCCTCATTCCAGGGACTCCCGGGAGGGCATGTGGTTTAAATCAGAGTGTCCGGGCTACTTGTCCATCTTCTCGATGAACCTGGTTAACATGAACCCAGAGAGAAAGCTGGGATGCATGCCAGAGCACTTTAGGCCTATATGGGTTGGCTCGGGGATTCTCACCACCACCCAGTAATTCTAGAAATCCACCTGCAGGCAAAACATTAAGAAACGGTCTAACCTAAAGTGGAAACAATAATGCATCCTTGACTGTACATAAAGATTGAGTCCTTTGTGGTTTCTCCATAGCTAGTAGATTCAGTGGAAATACTCTTGCTTAGAGCTAATTTCAGGGGCTCTTTTATTCCTGCATTCATTTTGTTTTAGCTTAGTAGTAGTAATAGGAGGAGGAGGAGGAGGAGGAGGAGGAGGAGGAGGAGGAGGAGGAGGAGGAGTTGTTGTTGTTTTCCCTCCAGAAATCATTTCAGGTGTTCCTCTATTTGTGCCAGGCATGGTGCTAGGCTGTAGGGTTCTAAAGATGTGCAAAACACAACTTCCGCCCTCCAACTCACAGCTCTTGTAATGAAGATAAAAGTTCAGACATATAACTATTAAAATATTAGTTTCCTAGGATTATTGTAGCAAATTACCAGAAACTGGGTGATTTAAAACAACAGAAATTTTTTCTCTCACAGTTCTGGAGGCCAGAAGACTGAAAGGCAGGTATCAGTAAAGTTGGTTCCTTGTGAGGCTTTGAAGGAGCATCTATTCCTTGCCTCTCTCCTAGCTTCTGGTGGCCACTGGAAATCTATGGTGGTCCTTGGCTCATAGCTGCAGAGCTCCATTCTGTGCCTGCGTCTTCACATGGCCTTCCCGCTGCGTCTCTGTGTCAAATTTCCTCTCCTTTCTAAATCCACCGGATCGGGGGCCCACTCTAAAACCAGGATGACCTCATCCTGAGATCCTCAACTAAATTACATCTGCAAAGACCCTATTTCCAAACAAAGTCACGTTCATAGGTACTGGGGGTTAGGACTTAAACATATCTTTTTGGGGACACACTTCAATCAGCTACAAAGACCATACGTGGTAAGTGCTATAAATATAGAGGTGAGCACGGGACATGAGTGCAACAGAAAGGAGCATGATCTAATACAGCTGTGGGAGCATCAGGGAGACTTTCTGGAGGAGGTGATTCCCAAGGGGAGTTTCAAGGACAGTTTGGAATCCTGCCTACAGGAAGAGCTACTTGTGTGAAGGCCTGGAGGTCTGTAAGTATCATGAAGGGGATGACTCTATGTTTGGCATTTGAATGTTGATGGGCTCCTTTGGCATTTGAATGTTGATGGATCCCTTTGCTGCTTATCCCTCCTCTCCACCACTATCTGTGTGACCTAAGAAGGAAGATCAGTGTGCAGAGGTGCATTGGCTGGAATTTCAATGGTACAGTCTCTAGCCCACAGTGCAGAGAGCTCCTCACCTTGGCCCCACATCCTAACAACAAAAAAAGCCCAAAGCCACCTCCACCTTAGCCTCTTTTGCTCTCCTTCTCATCTTCAGACTCTTGTGTGTCATATTCTCTCCCTGGGAATCCCAGCTTGTCATGCCAAGTAAACATTCATTCATACTCATGGTGGGTGTCATCTGTTTCAACATCTAAATGCATTCCAGGGTGGCTGATCAGAGCCTGCCTCTGGGCAGGCTGATCAAACAGAAGAAATGGTGGGAATGGGGAATCACATGGAGTTTGTAGGAATGGGGTAGGTGGAGCGTAAGCAGGGTGGAGGGGAAGTAACTTCATGCTGGAGAGGGAGACAAGACACAGATCACAGAGAGTCTGAGAAAGCAGCTGTGCTACTTCAGTGAAACACAAACTGGATAAAGCATGTCAAAGCCAAATAGCTCTTGTCCACTGGTGAAAACCAGCGAGAATATGCTGTTTGGGGACCATCCTGACTCACAAGGAGTTAAGCTGTCAGCCTCAGAAGATAAAGGTTAGGATGGATGGGCAAATGGAAAACCTGAAGGACAGAGAGCCTTCCTGAGGTGTGGCTGGCTGTCTTTAAAGGCAGAATTTTCTAGGGTCTAAATTTCATTCTGGAAACCTGTCTGCAGGTGGTTTAAGCTTTCAGGCATAAGGCACAAATGAGTAAGGTTCTTATGCAGTGTCCTTTGCGTCCATTACTGGTTTATAAAGGCTATGTGCTTCCAAAAGCATCTCCCATTTGGCCAGAGGAATGATTTACTCTTCACAGAGTGAACTTGGCCAACAGCTAACCTTTGATGTAAGCTATAAGGGGCAACCTGGTAAGGATATTTTCAACTTGTCATTTCCATCCAGTCAATGGAATTATCAGAGCTGCATCTGTGTTGCATTTTTTTTAACTCCTATGAAATTGCCTAGACCATAAAATTAGACCCAGCAACACCCTGGTTATAAAGAAATGGGGAGACATGGGGTTGGTCATGCTTTTCGGATAAGGACATCAGAGCTTTCTTTGGTAAGAAGCAGTTCATAAATTTGTGGACATTAACTACCTCTACCCTGAGTGCTATGCCTAAACGGATATCACAGCACAGGGGTGGGGACTTGGTGGAGAAATACAAAGTGCATTGGAACTATTTACTCAAAGAAAGCTTCTCCCCCACCACACCCTGATAAATGTTTTTCAAATGGTGCTTTATCCAAAATAGCCCACCACTCCAAGAATACTATATGGCTGACTCAGAAGGCCACATCTCATGCATTCTTGTTGCCATTCCAAACTCATTATTTATGTGTGGCTTTGGATGGTCTTCAGAAGATTTGCTGAACTATTCACACCAATTCAATCTAAAACTTCACTCTTTTGCGGGACCATTCTTTCTGTGACAGCCTTGGCATCCCAGGTCATCTTAGAATAAAACATCAGGCACATGATCTCCCAAAGGAAAAAAAATGGAGGCAAAATAGCCAGCATCCCCCAATCTTCAACTACTCCTCCTTAAAGACCCTATGCTATTCCATATTAGAGGCTTGGAAAACAACCACATGACTGTCAGCAAACTGCAGGAATTGTACTGGCAAGTTTGGCTTGCGGTGGCTCTGTCTACAGATTGTGTTTCTTGTCTGCCTGCCAAGACCCAATGTCCCTGATAAATGTAGCACTCAGAGATGGTCTGCAAGAGAGGTAGATTGTACCATTCAAACCAACTCTCTGGAGAAGATCAGTGAGGCCAGATCTAGAAATAAAGCAAAGATGGTAGATGGAAAATTAGAAAATCAAGAGGATCACTTTGGAAAATCAGGGGCATATCAGTGTGTGATCATTACTTGCACAACCACAATAGGTAATCTGATACTAGGGATTATGGAGATACGAAAAAAAAAATACATCACGTGACCTTTACCCTCAAGCTTTCAGTCAATGTGGGTAGCTAATGGACATCATATGTTGGAGCATAGGGTGACAACATAATTTAATAAATAGGGATGATAAAGGGTTATAGCTGTAATATATTAATGGTGAGAATAAGGGAAGAGGTAACTTACAATATGAAATAGCTAGAGAATATACAAAATTTTATTTAATATCTTTTATAGCACTTACTAGTTCTGAGTGCTCAAATGATACTAACTCATTTAATCCTCCTCACCATCCTATGATGTAAGTACTGTTAGCATACTCTCTTTAGATGAGGAAACTGACACAGAAAGGTTAAGTAGCTTGTCCAAGGTCACACAGCTATTAAGTAGCAGAGCTGGGATTCAAAACCTCCATCACAGGAGGAAAAAGAACTTAGACTGGACTTTGAAAGTAGGCTAGGATTTGGAAGGCAAGAAGTTAAGAAGGCCTTCCAGCTGAATGGAAATGGCAGGCCATTCCAGCAAGGGAGATGAAAGACTCATTCTTGTTTCTGGATGGCTGGTCTTACAGTAAAATTCAGGAGAAGTTAGAAAGGGAGAGAAACAAGCTGAAAGTGCAATGATTTGGTCAATGCCTGGCTTAGGTTGTGACTGTGAAAAATGGAAATGAATCGATGAATTCAAAAGAACCTATAAATGATAAACTGACATGAGTTGATAAGTGGATATGAGAGAAAAAGATGTGGAAAGTCAAAGACTTCTCTCAAGTGTTGACCTAAAAAATGGTGGTACCAAATGGTGGTACCATTAATAGAATAAGGGAAGCCAAGATGAAATATGGGTTTTAAAAGATCAGTTATGTTTTAGACATTTTGTTTTGAGATGACTGCTGGACTTCTAAATGCACATGTCTATTGAGCAATTGCTTAAGTGGGACTTGAGCTTAGGAAAGTGATCAGGCTTGGGTTCATAGACTTAGGAACCACTAATGCAGAGGTGGGTACATACAAGTACTCCAAGGGAAGAAGAATACAAGAGCAGAAGTGAAGGACTGAACTCTGTCCCAGTCCAGTTGCCAGAGGAAGTGAATTAAATAATAATGAAATAGATAAAGGGGAGTAAAGAGGAAAGTTACCAAACAAGGATAATGTACCACTGTGGAAATCAAGAGAAGACATTATAAGAGAAGGTGATAGTAATGTGTAATGTTGCAATGAGGTAATGGAGTATGGAGAGTGAGACAAGAAAAAAAAAAAAAAAAAACATGGTGACTTCTGAGCAGCCAGTATAAATGGGGTGGTCCCTTTCTTCCTTCTCTAGGCTGAGTGTTGCTTGTTCTGTCAACATTTCCTGATACAGGATGATTTTAAACCTTTCATCCTCAGCAACACAGCATAATGAGAAGAAGATGGCATGGACTCAAATTCAAAGGCTCTGCTGATAACACAAATTTGGCAGCAAACAGAGCAGTTCGTAGCCAAGAGTAGAGCCCTGGTTTCTCATGCTACAAAATTTCCTCCAGGATGTCACAGTCTTTGAGCACAGTTATTTAAGCCATTGTGAATCCACTGTGGAGACTGTTGAATGTCTGGCTGAAATTAGTAAGTACTCTCTCTCTTTTTTTTAAGCTATTTATTTTATTTATTTATTTTTTTATTTAGTTCTTTATACACTTTCAGTACTTCCCTATTTTTTAAATTTTTTTATTGTTATGTTAATCACCATACATTACATCATTAGTTTTTGATGTAGGGTTCCATGATTCATTGTTTGTGCATAACACCCAGTGCTCCATGCAGAACGTGCCCTCTTTAATACCCATCACCAGGCTAACCCATCCCCCCACCCCCCTCCCCTCTAGAACCCTCAGTTTGTTTTTCAGAGTCCATTGTCTCTCATGGTTCAACTCCCCCTCCGACTTACTCCCCTTCATTCTTCCCCTCCAGGTATCTTCTTCTTCTTTTTCTTTTTTCTTAACATATGTTGCATTATTTGTTTCAGAAATACAGATCTGTGATTCAACGGTCTTGCACAATTCACAGTGCTCACCATAGCATATTCCTTACCCAATGTCTATCACCCAGCCACCCCATCCCTCCCACCCCCCACCACTCCAGCAACACTCAGTTTGTTTCCTTAGATTAAGAATTCCGCATATCAGTGAGGTCATATGAAACATGTCTTTCTCTCATTGACTTATTTCACTCAGCATAACACCCTCCAGTTCCATCCACGTCGTTGCAAATGGCAAGATTTCATTCCTTTTGATGGCTCCATAATATTCCATTGTGTATATATACCACTTCTTCTTTATCCATTCATCTGTCGATGGACATCTTGGCTCTTTCCACAGTTTGGTATTGTGGACATTGCTGCTATAAACATCGGGGTGCACGTACCCCTTCGGATCCCTACATTTGTATCTTTGTGGTAAATACCCAGTAGTGCAATTGCTGGATCGTATGGTAGCTCTATTTTCAACTGTTTGAGGAACCTCCATACTGTTTTCCGGAGGGGTTGCACCACCTTGCATTCGCACCAAAAGTGTAGGAGGGTTCCCCTTTCTCCGCATCCCCGCCAACATCTGTTGCTTCCCGACTTGTTAATTTTAGCCATTCTGACTGGTGTGAGGTGCTATATCATTGAGATTTTGATTTGGATTTCCCTGATGCCGAGCGATGTTGAACACTTTTTCATGTGTCTGTTGGCCATTTGGATGTCTTCTTTGGAAAAATGTTCATGTCTTCTGCCCATTTCTTGATTGGATTATTTGTTCTTTGGGTGTTGACTTTGAAAAGTTCTTTATACATTTTGGCTACCAGCCCTTTATCTGATATGTCATTTGCAAATATTTTCTCCCATTCTGTCAGTTGTCTTTTGGTTTTGTGGACTGTTTCTTTTGCTGTGCAAAAGCTTTTTATCTTGATGAAGTCCCAATAGTTCATTTATGCCCTTGCTTCCCTTGCCTTTGGCGATGTTTCTAGGAAGAAGCTGCTGCGGCTGAGGTCGAAGAGGTTGCTGCCTGTGTTCTCCTTTAGGATTTGGATGGACTCCTGTCTCACGTTTAGGTCTTTCAACCATTTGGAGACTATTTTTGTGTGGTGTAAGGAAATGGTCCAGTTTCATTCTTCTGCATGTGGATGTCCAATTTTCCCACCACCATTTGTTGAAGAGACTGTCTTTTTGCCATTGGACATTCTTTCCTGCTTTGTCAAAGATGAGTTGACCATAGAGTTGAGGGTCCATTTCTGGGCTCTCTATTCTGTTCCATTGATCTATGTGTCTGTTTTTGTGCCAGTACCATATTGTCTTGATGATGACAGCTTTGTAATAGAGCTGGAAGTCCAGAATTGTGATGCCGCCAGCTTTGCTTTTCTTTTTCAACATTCCTCTGTCTCTTCAGGGTCTCTTCTGGTCCCATATAAATTTTAGGATTATTTGCTCCATTTCTTTGAAAAAAGTGGATGGTATTTTGATGGGGATTGCATTGAATGTGTAGATTGCTCTAGGTAGCATTGACATCTTCACAATGTTTGTTCTTCCAATCCATGAGCATGGAACGTTTTTCCATTTTTTTGTGTCTTTCCCAATTTCTTTCATGAGTATTTTATAGTTTTCTGAGTACAGATCCTTTGCCTCTTTGGTTCAATTTATCCCTAGGTATCTTATGGTTCTGGGTGCCATTGTAAATGGGATCGACTCCTTGATTTGTCTCTCTTCTGTCTTGTTGTTGGTGTATAGGAATGCCACTGATTTCTGTGCATTGATTTTATATCCTGCTACTTGACTGAATTCCTGTATGAGTTCTAGCAGTTTTGGGGTGGAGTCTTTTGGGTTTTCCACATAGAGTATCATATCATCTACAGAGTGAGAGTTTGACTTCGTCTTTGCCAATTTGGATGCCTTTGATTTCTCTTTGTTGTCTGATTGCTGTGGCTAGGACTTCTAATACTATATTGAATAGCAGTGGTGAGAGTGGACATCCCTGCCGCATTCCTGACCTTAGGGGAAAAGCTCTCAGCTTTTCCCCATTGAGAATGATACTCGCTGTAGGTTTTTCATAGATGGCTTTTATGATATTGAGGTATGTACCCTCTATCTCTCTACTCTGAAGCGTTTTGATCAAGAAAGGATGCTGTACTTGTCAAATGCTTTTTCTGCATCTATTGAGAGGATCATATGATTCTTGTTCTTTCTTTTGTTAATGTATTGTATCACGTTGATTGATTTGCGGATGTTGAACCAGCCTTGCAGCCCAGGGATAAATCCCACTTGATCCTGGTGAATAATCCTTTTAATGTACTGTTGGATCCTATTGGCTAGAATTTTGGTGATAATTTTTACATCCATGTTCATCAAGGATATTGGTCTGTAATTCTCCTTTTTGATGGGGTCTTTGTCTGGTTTTGGGATCAAGGTAATGGTGGCCTCCTAAAATGAATTTGGAAGTTTTCCTTCCATTTCTATTTTTTGGAACAGTTTCAGGAGAATAGGTATTAATTCTTCTTTAAGTGTCTGATAGAATTCCCCTGGGAAGCCATCTGGCCCTGGGCTTTTGTTTGTTGGGAGATTTTTGATGACTGCTTCAATTTCCTTAGTGGATATAGGTCTGTTCAGGTTTTCTCTTTCTTCCTGGTTCAATTTTGGTAGTTGATACATCTCTAGGAATGCATCCATTCCTTCCAGGTTATCTAATTTGCTGGCATAGAGTTGCTCATAATATGTTCTTATCACTATTTGTATTTCTTTGGTGTTGGTTGTGATCTCTCCTCTTTCATTCATGATTTTGTTGATTTCGGTCATTTCTCTTTTTTTGTGATAAGTCTGGCCAGGGGTTTTTCAATCTTGTTAATTCTTTCAAAGAACCAGCTCCTAGTTTCGTTGATCTGTTCTACTGTTCCTTTGGTTTCTAGTTCATTGATTTCTGCTCTGATCCTTATTATATCTCTTCTCCTCCTGGGTTTAGGCTTTATTTGCTGTTCTTTCTCCAGCTCCTTTAGGTGTAGGGCTAGGTTGTGTATTTGAGACCTTTCTTGTTTCTTGAGAAAGGCTTGTATGCTATGTACTTTCCTCTTAAGACTGCCTTTGCTGCATCCCAGAGATTTTGAACAGTTGTGTTTTCATTTTCATTGGTTTCCATGAATTTTTTAAATTCTTCTTTAATTTCCTGTTTGAACCATTCATTCTTTAGTAGGATGCTCTTTAGCCTCCATGTATTTGAGTTCTTTCCGACTTTCCTCTTGTGATTGTGTTCTAGTTTCAAAGCAGTGTGGTCTGAAAATATGCAGGGAATAATCCCAATCTCTTGGTACCGGTTGAGACCTGATTTGTGACCTAGGATGTGATCAATTCTGGAGAATGTTCCATGGGCACTAGAGAAGAATGTGTCTGTTGCTTTGGGATGGAATGTTCTGAATATGTCTGTGAGGTCCATTTGGTCCAGTGTGTCATTTAAAGTCTTTATTTCCTTGTTGATCTTTTGCTTAGATGATCTGTCCGTTTCAGTCAGGGGGATGTTAAAGTCCCCCACTATTATTATATTGTTGTCAATGTGTTTCTTTGCTTTTGTTATTAATTGCCTTATATAATTGGCTGCTCCCACGTTAGGGGCATAGATATTTACAATTGTTAGATCTTCTTGTTGGGTAGACCCTTTAAGTAGGATATAGTGTCCTTCCTCATCTCTTATTACAGTCTTTGTTTTAAACTCTAATTTGTCTGATCTAAGGATTGCCACCCCAGCTTTCTTTTGGTGTCCATTAGCATGGTAAATGGTTTTCCACCCCCTCACTTTCAATCTGGGGGTGTCTTTGGGTCTAGAATGAGTCTCTTGCACACAGCATATGGATGGGTCTTGTTTTTTAATCCAATCTGATAGCCTGTGTCTTTTGATTGGGGCATTTAGCCCATTTACATTCAGGGTAACTATTGAAAGGTATGAATTTAGTGCCATTGTATTGCCTGTAAGGTGACTGTTACTGTATATTGTCTGTGTTCCTTTCTGATCTATGCTGCTTTTAGGCTCTCTCTTTGGTTAGAGGACCCCTTTCAATATTTCTTGGAGGGCTGGTTCCGTGTTTGCAAATTCCTTTAGTTTTTGTTTGTCCTGGAAGCTTTTTATCTCTCCTTCTATTTTCAATGACAGCCTAGCTGGATATAGTATTCTTGGTTGCATATTTTTCTCGTTAGTGCTCTGAAGATATCATGCCAGTCCTTTCTGGCCTGCCAGGTCTCTGTGGATAGGTCTGTGGCCAATCTGATATTTCTACCATTGTAGGTTACATATCTCTTTCCTGAGCTGCTTTCAGGATGCTCTCTTTGTCTCTGAGACTCGTAAGTTTTACTATTAGATGTCGGGGTGTTGACCTATTTTTATGGATTTTGAGAGGGATTCTCTGTGCCTGCTGGATTTTGATGCCTGTTTCCTTCCTCACATTAGGGAAGTTTTCTGCTATTATTTGCTCCAATATACCTTCTGCCCCTCTCTCTCTTTCTTCTTCCTCTGGGATCCCAATTTTTCTAATGTTGTTTTGTCTTATCGTATCGCTTATCTCTCGAATTCTGCCCTCGTGATCCTGTAGTTCTCTCTCTTTTTCTCAGCCTCTTTATTTTCCATTATTTGGTCTTCTATATCGCTGATTCTCTCTTCTGCCTCAGTTATCCTAGCAGGCAGTGCCCCCATTTTTGCTTGCACCTCATTAATAGCCTTTTTGATTTCGACTTGGTTAGATTTTAGTTCTTTTATTCCTCCAGAAAGGGTTTCCCTAATAACTTCCATGCTTTTTTCAAGCCCGGCTAGTATCTTTAATGTCATGATTCTGAACTCTAGGTCTGACATTGTACTAATGTCCATATTGAGTAGGTCCCTGGCAGACAGTACTACCTCTTGTTCTTTTTGCTGAGGTGATTTTTTCGTCTTGTCATTTTGTCCAGAGGAGAATAGATGAATGAGAGAAGAAAACGCTAACAGGTTAACAACGTCCCCAACAAATATACTCCATACAAATCAGAAAAGACCTGAAACCAGGGGAAAAGTAAGGGAAAGAAAGAAAAAAGAAAGAGGAAAAAAAAAAACAAAAAGAAAAAGATAAAAACTGAAACAGAACAATAAAAAAAAACAGGATATGATAAAATATGATCAGGCTAGTGCATAGATCAGTGTCACACACTAGATTTTGGGTGTATTTTGGTCTGTTAGAAAATAGTGCCTCCTAAAATTTTAAAGGAAGAAAGACTATATATGTACAAAATAAGGGTTGATCCAATGAAGGGATGGAAGATGACTGTAAAGATGAAAATTATAAAAGATTTTATAATGGAATTGATAAGAAGTTGTTTTGAAAAAAGAAAGAAGATTAAAAAAAGAAAAGAAAAAAAAGGGAGAGAAATGTGATCAGGCAGGAGACTAGAACAAGCCATACACTAGTGATTTAGGGTATATTTTGATCTGTTAGAAGAAACTGTATCTCAAAATTTTCAAGAGAGAACAACTTATATATCTATGCCAAAAATAAGGGTAACTACTATGAAGGGATAAAATATGACTCTAAAAATGAAAAATAAAAACTGTTTTTTTAAAAAAGGGATATGTAAGATGTTGGTTGAAAAAGGGAAAAAGAAAAATTCAAAAAAGATAAAACAGTTAAAAAATTAACTTTGAAAAACTAATGAATCATGTTAAAAAAGCCATGAATTCTATGTGCAGTATTCCCCTAGCGCTGGAGTTCTCCCGTTCTCCTTGATCGGTAATCTTGGTCTTGGCTTGCTGGCTGTTCGTGCTGATCTTCTGGGGGAGGGGCCTGTTGCCATGGTTCCCAAATGTCTTTGCAGGAGGCGGAATTGCCCCGCCCTTGTCGGTCCGGGCTAAGCAAGCTGCTGGGGTTTGCTCTCCGGAGATTTTGTTCCCTGCAAATGTTCGGTATAGTTTTGGAGGACCAGGGCGAAAATGGTGGCCTCCCAATCTCCGACCCGGAGGAGCTGAGAACTCGGGGCCCCGCTCTTCAGTGCGCCCCCAGAGAAAAGCAGTCAATCACTCCTGTCTCCCTGGTCTCCTGTCAAACTCCGTGCTCACCCGGCCTGTGACCGAGCGTTTCTATCTCTGGCACCCGAACCCGTGTGGAGTCTCCACACCCAGCAGATCCCTGCGGTGCGCCCCCGTGCCGCTCCTCCCGGGGGAGGAGGGGGAGTCCCCCAGCTCTGCTGCTTGTTGGGTCCCTGCCGGAGGAGCAGTGGCCCGACTGGGCCGCGGATCACAGTTTATGGCAACCCCGAGCTGAGAGCCTGCGCCTTGGCTCCGTCTCTGCAGCCGGCTTCCCCACTCTGATACCTGGGAGCTCTGCCGCACTCAAGCACCCCCGGTCTTTCTGTGACCCCGAGGGTCCTGAGACCACACTGTCCCGCGAGGGTTCTACTCCCCCGCTTAGTCACTGGAGCGACGTCCCTCAGCGGAGCCGACTTCTAAAAGTTCTGATTTTGTGCTCCGCGGCTCTATCACTTGCCAGAAGCGATCGACGGAGGCCCCCTCCCCCGCCGTCTATTCTCCCGAATATCGCGTCGGATTCACTTCTCCGCACGTCCTACTTTCCTGTAAGTGGTCACTTTCCTGTTCAGAGAGTTGTTGCTACTCTCTTCTTTGATCTGCTGTTGAGTTCGTCGGTGTTCAGAATGGTTTGATCCCTATTCAGCTGAATTCCTGAGACCAGATGAAATCCAGGTCTCCTACTCCTCTGCCATCTTCAGTAAGTACTCTCTTTTGCGGTGCTCTCTTAACTTATGAACACAGTAAATTTTAGATTAAAGGTGAATGAAGTTACCATGCTGTGATTTGTTCCTGATGAACAAATGTGGGTTTTTGGTAATCACTTTATTTTTTCAAAATTTTTGAGCCTACAATTTAATCATCTTTTCCAGAATTTTGCCAAGGATTTTAATAAAGATTTAAGTTTAAGGAATTAAATATCAGTGAACTTTGATATCTTCTGATCTCTAGTCTTCTGAGAATGCTTCCATTCATTATATATCATCTCAAAGATAAACAATAAGATTGCTAATCGGATATATGGGTATATATTTTCAGCATAAAAACTTTGGAAGTAAAAGTTATCGGGCCTGAAAACTTGAACTCACAGATGCCTAATTGTTCTCTCGATGTGAAGATAATTCTTGCTAGAAATTCTGAAAACCTAATACGAGTTGGGTGTTCTTCCATGTCAGGCTCTGGTGACATGAGGATCTTACCCAAGATTTAGTCCATTATGGTTTTCGGCTTTCCCAGCAACCAGAAAGTGAATGGTACTAATATTATACCTTCTGATTCAAATCCATTTTCTGAATTGAATCTTTTGGGATTTAAGTGCAGAAATCCCCCCTAACCACTGACACTCCTCCCTCACTCCCCATGTATCCAAACAGGTTTCATGGGCTGCCCATCTTCTTTTGTTTTCATTGGGATCATTCCAAACTGAATCACCAGAATGTCAACTATTGGCATTCCTCAAACTTAGAAAAATCCCCACTCACTTTCGGAATCTTCTACATATAGACTTATTTCTATTAAGTCTCTGAATTCCTTGAAGCCTTAGGTACATGTCCAGGAACGCTCATTGTACTTTTAACCTTTCTATGATGGTTCTCTCAAAATTCCTGCTAATTCAACAGCACTTTGAAGGTCAATATGAAGTAAAAGGACAAATTTATTTTTTTCCTTCTGCTTTCTAAAAAATGACATGGTCAATGAGGACTGTGAGATATTCTAGTTTTAATGGAATCAGACTTCTGGTGAATTTATGAGGAGATAAAGTCCCTCATCATACTGAGATCACCTCTGTATTCTTTAATACTGTTCTCTATTAGAAAATAATGTTTAAAATAATCTGTATTAGGAAAACATTATCTTCAAACACTATCTGGCTAGGTAGCCTACAGTTTAATGCCACCAAAATATAACTTTGAATTCTTTTCCTTTATTGCAACTGAAATGCTTTTTACTTCACTTCCCCTCTTAAATCTATAAGTTTTCGTACAGATGTTATGACTCCATCGTATACAGGCCTAAATTCCTCTCCTTTTCCTGTCCTTGAAGACAACAGGCCACCCAGTTCCTCCAATTGAGATTTAAAAAAATATTTACAACAAGTAAGTAGGACTAATAGGGTTAATATTGTTACTTTGCCTTTCACCAAATGTTAATTTATTGTTTATTCTATCCATAGGCCTCACTATGCAAGTAAATAAATACCTAGGAGATTGGATATGCCTTTTGTGTATCTTGACATCTCAGGTTGAATTGCTTGTCCCTTCTACTCTGTAGCTTTGGCATATAAATGCCATTTGTCATCACCTAAGAAATACTAGGAACCCCTTCCCTTGCTCTGTTGCTTCTTGCCATGTCAGACATGGCATTGTCTATATAATCCTGTTTTGCAGTTTGTTTGCACTTTTCATTCCTCTCTCTGACAAAAGTCCTATTTCAACTCTGTTGATCAGCTCAGAATTGTGTCAAATACATACTTCCGAGTCTCTGTGTAGTATACCCGGATTCTAGCCAGGACCCTTTGTTCTAGTGTCACAGGCCATAGTCCAGGAAATGGACATCTTCTCTTCCACCCCATCTTCAGCCTTATTTAACCTTCAACCCATTCCTTAATATCACTTGGGTCCTGAGAGTTCCTACAGTTCTCGATCCAGATCCTGAGTGTCTCTGGGGACTCAGCTCACCATTCATTCTCATAGGAGCCAGCAGAGGAGGGCTGTGGGGTTCAGGGGTGCCATGTGCCCTCCACGGTGGTCTCCGGACCAGCTGTCCGTGTGTAGGTGTCTCTGATGGGCAAAGTCCAAACTCTACCTGACAGATCGTTTCCTCTGAGAGTGGTAATAGGGTTCTTCTATGTGATGGTTCCTGCAAATCTCTTGCATTCCTCTCACAGCCAGTGTAGGGTAATGCCTCTGTATCAGAATATCTTAGAGCATGCTTCACCACAACTTTGGGGGTTTTCCCCTCTTCTTTTCATTTATGTAACTTTTGACACCATCTCCATTCATAGCCTCAGCTTATTTTTCTACCTGGTTGCTTTCTTCCTGAATTACTTTTGTACTCCCTATTAAGTCCATTGTCTAATAAACTAGAGTGTAACAAGGTGATCCTCAAACTTTTCCCTTCACTTTTAGCAGTCACTGAAGCTTGAAAATACAGCAAATAGAACTCTTAATCAATAACCTCGGGGAAAGAGAAACACAAAATAGATTCAGAAGGTCAGAATGTTCTTCTAATCAGTGTGAGTCACTTCCCAGCCTCCAGAACAAAAGCATTTGTGGGTCGTAGGGAACAACTGTTTTCAAGTCTTGCTAACTAAAACAAGTTAATCTCCCTCTCATTTATTTTCTCTTAAAAATAATCTATGTATTTGAGAATCTTCAGCTAGCTTCTCAGTAGATGATACTGAGATCTCAGAAGGCTAATAATAGCTTTGTGATGTTGTAGAAAGAACACCAGGCAAGGAATCCAGAGAAATGGGTTCTAATTCAAACTCCATCATTGTGTGGTTTTAAGCTAGTCAGCTGAACTCTGAATCTTGTTTCCTGATCTAGTAAACTGAGGCAGAAAACAGTCCCTGCTTTTCACTGGGTATTTATAAGGTCAGGTACACACACATACACATATATATGTGTACATGTATAAACACACACATATTTTGCAAACCGCATACTGCTGCACAAATACTACATTTTAGGTAATTATCATTGCACTTTAAAGTTAGCTTGGCATCTTAGAGCCCTTATAAAAGGAACAAGCTAGAATGAACAATCCTAGACTCTGATTTGTAGCAGAGCCGGCTGTATGAAATTGAGCAAGTCACTCAAACTGTTGGAGAAATTCCCCATGATATGAAATAGGGATGATGAGAATCTCTGGCCTTCCTCCAGAAAGTTTTGCTGTCTGGCCCAAGGCTCCACCTCTTCCCCTAAAGAATGATACCAGGAAGATTCACTCTTCAGGGAGCAAAGCACCTCTATCCACTTTTCAACTCATTCCTTACCCTAAGAGTCCATCGAGACAACACATCCAAAGACAAAACAATAACACCAATACTTAGGCAAGACAAACCTTGTATAACAGTTGATTGAGGTGGAGGTAGGAGGAACTGACATTTCCTTACACTAGGATATTTTACACTACGGTGTACAATTTGATACTCTAGTATGTTATAGTTGGGTATAGAATAACTTGAAGTGAACCTAATACACTTTCAGTTTATAGCTCTGGAAAGCCATACCACCACTTATTGGTTAACTGATTTCCTACCTATAATTCTTCTATCACACAATTTAGCCAGGGCTATAGATTCAACCATGATTCATACTGACAAGGCTTGAGAGTCAGGGGAGAAGATCATCAGTGGGTAGAGACTCAGGTACATGACATAGATGCTATGGAACCCAGAGCCCAAGTCTGTGAGCACAAAGGAGAGAATGCAGTATGTGTGTGTGCACACACGTACACACAAACACACACACAGGTGTACACATCTGAAATGGCATCAGGGCCGAAAACAAATATTGCCACAAATATTGATGTGTTCTGATTTCAGGAAAACCTATTAGAGAGGGGCCTTGCTTTATAAAATTGAAAACTTCTGAGTAAATATTGCTCGACTGAATCTTTTATGAAATGCAGTAGAAAACTCATCACAGTGGAGCCTTCCTGGTTGTAAGAGGTACACCCTTAAGAGCAGGTGGCCACACTGCCAGGGACACATCCTCACCAAGACCTCAGTATGGAGTGGCACAGGGTCGCAGCCCACCCTGAGGTCTCCAGAAATCCCTGAAGTTTCTCTAATTTCATGTTTTCTCATTATCAAATGGGGAGAGCAAATGTTTTGTCACTGTGGTGAGAGGGTTAAAAGATACCTTTTTATTTACTGGGAAAAGCAAGACTGGATGGAGACATGGGTTTTCCTTTGCACAGAGTGAGCAGCTTCTGCACACTATCCCCACAGCTCAGAAAATTCAAACTAAAAAGAAATGACAAGCTACCCGTTACAGGTCTCCTGCAAAGACCTCGGACTGTGGAGAGTAAAATGAAGCCACAGATCTGCATCAACAGGGATCCACGGTTACATATTTGAATCTGAGGGGTCACATACTTGGATTTTTAAAGGTTAGAATACAGATCGGTAGATTTGAGGATAATAATTTGCATCATTAGAGGAGTCTTCACATAACCAAAGAGTTACCACAGCATTTCCTTAGTAGAGAGTTTCCCACCTAACTTTACAGCTCTAAATCACCTGCGTTTATAGAACCACCACTGCAGTTGACTCTTGCTACATCCCTGTCCTAGAGGAACACACTGTTAAGTCATATAATGAGGCAGTTCTAAACTCTTTAGTAATTAATGCCCTTGGAACAGGTCCAAGACTGGAATCCACTGAAACGGGTCCAGTTCTAAGGACAGACTAGCACATTTTATATAAAAAGAGAGAGATACAGAGCTAGAGTCAGAGATCGAGGGCTCTTTTTAGTTTGTTCTGTTTTTGATTTTTACTAACTGAAACAACTATAATAACTTGAGATATTCTTCTGATTCAGTGGCCTATGTGTTCCATGCAAATTTTTATTTGGACAGTCGCCAGATCTCCAGGGCATCCTAAATGTAGTAATGGACTATTTCAAAAGATACTTCTAGAAACCTCCTGAAAACTCTACATGCCAAGGCTACACAGATGCTGCTTATTTCAAGACAGGGGGAACAAACTAACAAATAGCATTATGGATGGTGAATTGGGAATCAGTATCTTATGCTCTAAGCTATGTACACAGTCAAAATAGTCAAATGCAAAGTGAAAACTTCCTTCTGCCCTTTACCTGTCTGAATTTTTTTGACAGTTCCCTCTGGCTCCTTGAGTTCTCTGGTATCGTGTAGACTTAATCTTTATAGAACAGAGCTGGGTTCATTTTAAACCCCCCATCTCAGATGCTACATTCAATTTCAGATAGATGCCTTCCTGATTCTGCAAAAATGTAGTCTTCCACACGGCTCGCAGAATAAGAAAAAAAAATGGAGTTAATAGTCTGACCAACACCCAGATCGGCCAACCTCACCAGATTTAATCCGAGGTTTGATAAGTCGCCATACAGAAAAGCAGTCTTTTGGAGGCAACACTGCTTGCTAGCATGCACATCAACTTTGGGAGAGGGCAGAACCCCAGCTGCCTGAATACTCTCTCAGGCTGCATCTCCAAGAGCAGAAAGAGCTCTTCAGTTTTGGTGAAATGAACTTTCCCCCAGCTAATCAAAATGCCACTTGGTTGGCTGACTGAAATATCCTCTGACCCAGTAAGCCTGCACACCTTTTCACAGCTACCCTCTGCCCAGGGAGAAGTCAATAAAGAAACAAAATGCAAATAAATTAGCATTCATCACTGCCGATATAGTATAAATATTTATAAGGGAAAGATGCCGCAATTTTGAGTGATACCATGATCTTGGCCCCACATAAACAGTTAAAAACAGCCATACTTGTGAGATTGCACTTTGCGTTTTTTTTTTTCATTTCACATCACCATAATCACCTAATAAATATTTAAATGGACCCATTTGCTGTAACTATAAAAGAACCGTGTAAACTTGTTGTCATCTAGACACATTAGCCGTGGTGGAGTCAATGAATTTCAACAGTCACTTAATATTGCAGCCACCAGCTACCTTAAAACTGCCAGCCCCAGCCTGCCAGGGAGCTACTGTAACAGTCCTGCTCACTAACTCCAGAGCAAGACACGAGCTTCATTATGAATGCGAGCACTGCCACTCTAATTAGGCCTGGGAGAAGTTTAACAACCATCCTACAGTCTTGCTGCTGACAAATGTAAAAATAAAGCCTTGTTCGAATTAGCAATGTGAAGTGAGAAGGTCTAGAAGCACCAACTGTCTGACCGGCCCTGGAACAGCTCTAATCTATAGTGGGGTTATTTCGGTTCATAAACTGCTAGTATGTTACCTGCAGGAGGTCTCCCCTGTAAAATGAATTATAGTAAGCTATATGTGATAATTAACCATGCATTAGCAAATATCTTGAAACAGGGAGGCTCTGTTTTCTCTGTATTTTGACTAATAAAAGCATGAATTTGTTCAACAAATGATCATTTAGGTTGTGGGATTCTAACCATATTGGAAGGACACAGTGAGTAATACAACATTGTGCTGGTCTAAAGGGTTTCCTTACCCAAACAGGCTGCTTAATAGACTGGCTCCATACTATGATGCTATTCACAGACCTAAAAACCACAGCGTTGAGAAGACAAATACAATATACATTTAAAATAATATGAACCTTGTGCTCTTACTTACTCTAAAATCACCCTATATGTGACAATTAAAAAGAAAAAAAAAACCATGGCTGAAGTTCTATTTCAGAAAACAACGATATATTTCATTTAAAATAATTTAAAAACAACCCCCCTGACTTTGCAACAATTAAAAAATATATATAATTGTATGATTTTTTACAGAGCTGTTTCCTGAGAATTTTCTTTAGAAGGTTTCAAACATGCTCTGCAAGTGAAAATTAAATGACAACACCGAAACACCCACCCCTACTAATTTTTGAACTAATCCATCATCCAAAAGGATGCACGTGAGCACAGCTAATGGGTATCAGTGGCTGGGGAAGAAGTGTTTGGAGTGCTGGATTGGCTGGGCTCTGGGAGGGTGCTGAGAAGGGTTGCAGATGCATCTCCAATCGTCAGGGGGTTCAGTGAGAACAGGGGCCCAGCTGTTTCCATCATTACAGGAAGCTGTGAACAGAGGCTGCCAGCATAGGTGATGGCAATAAATGCTTTCAAATTCGCAGACTTTCCCCTTGTCCTGCAGGACACCGATTGCTTTCTTATAAAAGGTAATATTCTTTTTCCCCCCCTCATCTTCTAACCTCACAGTTAAAATGCATATTTATATGTAGTATATATAAACACACACACACATACTTACACAGCTCTAAAAATAATCCAGACAGACCGCTAAGGCAGCTTCAGATTTTATCCCAAATATGTGACCAATAGTTCTGCTTTAAATAGTCTATCCAAACCCATCAATAAGTTGAGGTTATCCTGTCTAAGCAGTTTCAAGAGTTTATGTGTTTATACCTAAATTGGTTCCATGGGATAGTAATAGATGTTATGCTAAAGAGGTTCTGTGGTCAGATATATATGAGAATTTCTAGATTAAGTAAAGTGACATAGGTTTCTTTACTACAGGACTTCTCAGAGCCTTTACTACCACCATGGGAAATACTGGCTCAGCGTAAACGTTAGGTACACATGGCTAGTCCTCATTGGAAAGAATATCCAGCATTACAAAAAGTTTCCCAATAATGCAGAGAGATAAAAAGAGATGCTGATTCTGAAGATTCCCTGAAGGACCTGGTGGGCTAAGGGATAGTCACCAGCAAATCTGTCCTTCCAGTAAAAGGACAGAACTCCCTATACGCAATAAGAGGACACCTAATCTTATGTGGGGCTGAGGGCTTTCCTGGCTTGGCTAAGGAGCTATCCTTTTGATAATCAAAACACCCTTCAGCTGCAACCCATTCACCCACTCCAGGTTCTGCCCGAAAATCACGAGGCAAACATGTAGATGTAAAACATCTCAGCAAAGAATCTTTCTTTTCCAAGTCAAAGCATTTCTACTCTTGATCGCTGAGCACCTATCAGGAAGGAACAAGTGGGTGGCCATTAGCCTTCGTGAGGGAGGTGAAAACACACCTCGCTTCACACAGTCTTTCTAGCTCAGACCATCCTCATAGCCTGGCTTGATGTATGACAATTTCCTTTTTGAGCAAGAACTCTCTCTCTTTTCACCTCCCAATATACTGGGTGGCTGGAACTCAGACTATAAACTCCTATGAAAGTAGAGATCTGCACACTGAGTAAAGATCCTGGAAGGGAAAATGGAAGAACACTGGTATTGAAACAAGCTCCAGACTTTGCTCTGTGAAGTATGGGGACTTGGGGTTTGGCGTAGGAGCCTGAGAGACCCACTGAAAGGAGAATAAATGTGGATCCTGCAGGTACCAACAGGTATCTTTGAAGGTTGGTGGCAAAGGAATGATCTCCATTACCTAGTTCCTCAGTACTGCCCTCTGCATCTCTCCACAAACACGTTTTGCTGAAATTTGTAAGAATTTTAGTTTATGTCCTTGAGTAAGATTGGAATTGTATCTATAAGGTGATTTGAATTTATCAGTGCTGGGCTTCAGGCTCTCATAAAGTGTTTGTGAGAGTCTGAGACCACATGAGAAAATAACGTATTGTGGTAAGTTGGTCTTATGTTCCCTTGTCTAGTGGAAAAGGCTCAGGCTTAGAATTGATCAAACAGACACGGGTTCAAATCCTGCCTCTGCCAGATACCAGGATAGTATAATTAGGCTCCCTGAGCCTCAAGTTCCTCATCTATAAAGTCGTGATAACAAGACAGTACATGTAAAGTGCCCAGCACACAGTAGCAGCTGAGTAAATAAGGATTACCCCTCACTCCCTAACACTGCCTAATATAGAGGCTCATTCTGCAATTATACCCTAGTGCTATGAGCCATTGTAGACCTAGGTAGAAAGAGGGAGAGAAATCTCTGAGCATATGCTTAAATAGTAGCTGGTCTTTCTGAGCATTTATAATAGATGTGCCAAGGCTTTGTGCAAAGCAGTTTTTTTGTTCATTTATCCTATTTAATCTTAACAACCTCCCTAAGATTTGGAGATTCCATTTCTAGTCAATGAAAGTCAAAGATTAAAAAAAAAAAATAAATCCCTGGTGATGAGAGTGGTTTCTTTCACTCCATTCTGCTGCCATCAAGACTGATCTTAAAGCCCTGCACTGTTTCTGCACTATTTATTCATCAGAATGGTATTATTGACTGGGCTTGGGAGCGAGTGTTAAGAGTGCCCCCTTTTGGTCCTTGAAAGCCTTACAGCTTATCTGGGAGAATTAGGTGTGAAGCCTCCTTAGGCTCTTTGCAAGCGCATTCAGGGTTATTTGTGTCTCGTACTGTTGTGTCCCCCGGTCGGTCTGTATGTGGCTTTTACATTCCTTAATAAAGTAATAGACATGAAAGAATTCTGTGGCTGACGCCAGCAGCCACAGAGAACACCAAGTCTAAAGTCAGCTAAAGGTAAACATATGGAGCCATCCAAGGAATGTGGCAATAAAAATTGGAACATATGACAGAGCCTCCCCTCCCCCCTCTATTTTTCTGGGATAATTGTGTCAAGGAGGGGGGGGGAAGCAGCTCTTTGCAGACAGCAAGCCTTCATTGTGATCTGCTGTCCTCTGGCAGGGAGAGCCAGTCAAAGAATCTTTCAAGAAATAAGCTTTTTTTTTTTTTTCCTGACTTGAGTGTTCAACTACCAAAAATCTTTCAAATCAAATCCAAAGACAATTATTTATTTTCCAGACCTAATTTAATAGCAAAAACACCCCTGGAGGACTGAATGTGGTATTTGACTTTTACTTGGGCCACTCTGGGCATCACCAGCAGCTTTATTCTCCAAAGTGTGACTTTGCAGTGAGCTCCATGGCCCACAGAGCTGTCCAGGGGCACTGGCGGGGAGCCTCACTCCCCTCACAGCAGCAGCCCCGGGGGCCAGGCCAGAGACAGAACATAAATAATGCTTCTCAGTGCAAGTTTAACTCGGTATTTCTTCCCCGTGGCTCATACTCTTCATGCTCATGGAGGGAAAACATGACCCCAGTCTGTCCCCAGACCACCTTCCCAGCCTTGTCTGACACTACAGTGGCCCCACCGGGGGCCCGTTCCACCTGTCTTGTGAGATTAGGTGATGCTCCCCCCGCTCATCCAGCTTTTGCTTCTGCTGCGCCATCACCTCTATCTGCAGCATCCGCATCTCTACCAATTGCATTAGGCTTTAAAACATGTGCTATGGAGTTCAAGTGATGGATTAAAATCCTGACTTCATTATTTACTACATATATGTTCTGGATAAAGTGAACTGGCCTTTGGTGCCTCTCTGTGTATCTGTAAAATGAAGACTATACAGGACCAATTCACTTCATAGGGCTATTGAGGATGAAATGAGCAGATGGTTCAGCCAGTACCTGGCACATAGTAAGCACTGTGTAACTTTCAGTTACTATTATAATTATTATTATTAACCCCACTATGGAAATACCACTCACTCTTCAAGAGACATATCAACCTCAGTTCCTCCATGAAAACCCCCAGGGAGTTTCCCTTTCTAGCCTCCTTTTATTCAATTGTTCTACCTCCTAGGTTTTTATTCCTTTATTACACTGTTTATTAGTCAGACCTGAAATAATTTCACTTAGTTAGTAGTCATTTATTAAACACATACAGCGTGCAGAGCACACTGCTGGAGATACAATGATGGACCAAACACAGGAGTTCCTTCCAAGGAAGCAAAAATACAAGGGAAGTCATGGCCAAGGCTGATTTCAGTAGGAGGTTGAAAGTGCTGAGTGCTATGAAGCACAAGCAAGAAAGATGTCTTTGGTTAGGGAGGGGGTATAGAGGAAGGAGAAGTCAATGTAAGTTGAGGTGATCAGGAAATGCTTTATGGAAAAGATGGTGTTTGCAGTGGATCCTTCAGGCTTTGAGTATTTAAAGAAGAGGAGGGAGGTAGGGAAGGCAAAGGCAGAGAGACAAGTGACTGACTATTTGCATCTGCCATTCCAACTAGGGTGTTGGCCCCAAGAAACCAGAGTTCATTTCCAAAGTGCGCCACCTTGCCATTAGGCACATTAAGAGGTCATAGGCCAGGAAAGGGAACCAAGAGCAGCATGGGGTAAAGGCTAGGGAGATTTGACAAGATGAGGGGAAAAGGGATAGCCCCTGGGGGATGGGACTGGGAAGGGCAATCCATTAATCTCAGTGGAAGATTTGGTACTCTAGAACATTCCAGGTGGTATTCTAACACATGTAATCCAGTCCAAGGGGGCACAGTACGTATTCTTGAGTGGCTAGTCCAGCAGATGTAAAGGGAGTTTTCCTGAGCTTCTGATTGAAAGAGAAGGTGGGCTCTGCCCTGGGTCAGGAGCTGGCAGAGGTTGTGCACAAGAGAGGTAGGGTGGGTTTAAAACTCTAGGCCCAGAATGCTTGGACAATAGGGGGCTTAGTAAACTAGCTCCCTGCAGGCAGGGATGCCTGGGCCTCTACTGTGCCCCAGTGCCAGGGCTGTACTGTAGGACACCATGTTGAGTCTAAGGGAAGCTGCAGCTTGAATGTGTTTGTGGACTACTGAGGTGCATAACAGAAGACATCAGACCTGGGACATCAGACCTGGACTGAGTTCGTTAGCTCTGTGGCTGAGCAAATCATCCAATACTCTCAGCTGCATTGCTTTCATTTGTCAAATGTGGCAATTCATATGTAATATATTAGGTTAAAAAGAGAGCACTATGTAAAGGGTCTAGGGTAGGTTCACAGATCAGCAGTATTGGCACCACCTGGGAACCTGGTAGAAATGCAGAGTCTCAGGTCCCACTCCAGACCTGCTGCATCAGAATCTGTATTTTAACTAGACCCCCAGGTGAATCATAGGCCCCTTAGAGTTTAACACTGCACTAGGAGAATGCATGACTAAGGTAGATGCTCCAAGTGGGCGCGCCTGCTGTTGTTTTCATTGCTCTGTGGATTCCTGGCCTGCTGGTCACCAGGTGTGACTAATTCCACCCTAGATTCAGAGCAGAAAAGATGTTTTCAAAGGCGTTCCTACTGGTTAAAGGTCTGAGTGGGACTGACCCCGCCAGGGAATGCCTCTCATAAATTTTTGTAGACTCGTAGTGACTTGCACGGTGCCCTATGCAACATGCACACACTCACACACATAATGCACACCAGGCTTTCTGGAAAAGCCAAACATGAATTTGCTAATCCATGAGCAGCGAGGTCTCTCTCCTTATGCCTAATTACTCCTCGATTCTTGCTCATTCCTTTGGTTTCCAACCTAGCACACCTTGCAATTTCACACTTACAAATTTGCTTTCCACTCACTGTACTAGTAGCTATTAAACACCGCTGTCTTGATTCTCACTGAATAAAGGCCCATAATCCCTGCTACAGTGAAAATCCTGTGTCCTGTTGGGAAGCCTGGGAGAGGCTCTTCTCTAAACCAGAAGAATGGAGGTCGCTAGACACCCTCCCTCCCTTTTTGCTCTGGCTCACCAGATGGTTCTGGCATTTCACCTCCTCCCACCCCTCCTCCCACCCCATAATCCTCAAATCAATCCATTAAAATCCCATTTTGTGTGGTATTGGCTCCAATCTTCCTGTGCTGCATTCCCAGAGTTCACTGATGGAAAAGGCAGCCCCCCAACACCATACAGTGTAGGCAGAAAGAGTTAAAACATGGGCTATAGAATGCAACTGGCAGATTTAGTACAAGCTAAAAGGTCTCAGACCACATATGTAGCCACTTATTATCTGACCTTGCATAAGTTATGTATCCTACCCAAGCCTCAGTTTGCCTGTGTATGAAGTGGGGGAATAATTGTACACAATTCAGTGATATTACCCATGTAAAATGTTTAGCATAGTTTCTGGCACATAATGAGTACTCCATAGATGTTTGCTATTAATATTAGGCTCACCTTACACAAAGAGGTTACTCTCTGCCCTCCTTTTCCCATTTAATAAGCAAACAGACAGCTCAGACTTGGAACAGAGTTCTGGTGAGCTCCACCCAAATGGAAGCCAAGTGGTGCCTCATAATCCCTGAAAAAACAACAGGTAACCTCCAAACTACACACCCAAAGGAGCCAAGACCAATGCTTTAGTGCCCATTAGTCGTCGTCTGGCTTTCTATAGGAAATGTGACCACTTTTTTTCAGCAACTATAATTTGTGGATTAATTAGACTATTTGATTTTCTTTCTCTTTCTTTCTGATGGCCAGAGGGCCTCATTAGCACCTCCATTAGCATTTGGTCAGGGAAGGAAGAAGCAGTGGTTAAGTTCCAACACTCTGAAGCAGAAGAAAGGAGCAGAGGAAGAATTAAGTTTTCTCTCTGGGATCCTGAGTGTGAGATATGGAGAGGGGTGAGCAATTACCCATGCACACATCACATGCTTATCAAACTCCGGCTGTGTGCACAGTATGCTTCTAGGCATGGTAAGGGGTAGAAGAAGCAAACTATACTTGGGGACAACAACAGATACACACAGAAAAACAAATCCACGATATGGAAGTAAAACAGCAATAACAAAGCAGATCTCATTCATGTTTCCTCTTGGAGTTTGTTCCCTCATGCATAAAATGATGAATTTAGACTATAGTAAAATCACAGACTTTCAAGACTGAAAGGAACTATGGAGGTCTTCTATGCCAACATTCTTTTCTTTTCATTTTTTTAAAGTTTTTATTTATTTGACAGAGAAATAGAGCACAAGTAGGCAGAGTGGCAAGCAGAGGAGAAGGAGAAGCAGACTCCCTGCTGAGCGGGGAGCTCAACTCGGGACTCGATCCCAGGATCCTGGGATCACGACCCAAGTTGAAGGTAGACGCCTAACCGACTGAGCCACCCAGGCGGCCCTGCCCACATTATTTGCTTTCCTAAAATATGGCCTATCAGAATTGGACACACCTCCAGAGACAGGACTCCCACTATCCCAGCTATCAAGAGATGGCTCATAATCATATTTTACTGAAACTCTATCCTCCCTGTAACTTCCTCATGTTGGTGTTACTTCTGAAAGCTGGCCAATTCTCAGAAAGCCAGTACTCAGAGTAGCCAATTCTCCTAGTGGTGAATGCCTTCTGTGCCAATTTGCAGAAAGCCAGTCTGTCAAATGTCCAGGCTGATCTTCAGCTGGCAGGCTCCAGTAAGGCTGTGTCAATTGTTACAACATTTTGTACCAGTGATAGATAACCACTGCCCAACTTGGCTCTTCGAGTCCCCACTATGACCGCAATATCTCAGCACCTTCCCCAGTACTTACTTAACCTTCCCATGATCCAGAAGCCAAAGGCTTGATGCCTAGTACAACAAGGGGGTCCTCTAGGGCTTTAGGAGGGCCCTACAGCCAATATCCCTCTGACTGGACCTTGCTTGAGCTGAACTGATTAGAAATATTTTCACATTATCCCTGTGATGTCTTTACTCTCTGGACCAAATGGATTAAACCTAAGTATCTCTCTATAAGTATTTGAAGATAAACATCCAACTTACTAACTCTGAATATTCCTCCTTTTTTTTCTGTCACTTTCCATCTGAATGTGTTCAACTGGGCCACTATCCCTCCTTGGTGTGATATTCCTGGTGAAGGGCGAATAAGACAGAATGGAGAAGTCCCACTGCCCTTGCAATGGATATGTTATCCCCCGCCATATTGCCATAGATAATGTCACCTTTAAGAGGCCTATCACATATAATTCTAAGACACCAAAGACAGCCAAACACAAGGCATTATAAGACTAATGTCCAGTTGAGGATTAAGCTACTGAGTGGCCTCAGCTCATAGGAGTTGAGATCATTAACAGCTGAAGTGCTGATTCTTTGGAGGATGTTCAACTTGAGAGGCTTGAGGAGGAGCAGAGGAAAATAGTTACAGGTGGGAACAACTACATCAGCAAAGGAGAGAAAGCAAGAACATCTCCAGGGTAGCATTGAGGAAAAGTGAGTAGAACACACTGGAATAAGATCTTCCTAAAGGAAGTAGGGAGAAATGGAAAAGGTGAAAGGGTCGGGTGGGGATGCTATTTTGCAAGTAATGTGGAGTCACAAAAAGTTTTAACTGGGTAGGGCTATGGTCATAGCACAGTACTAGAAGAATAATTGATGATATGACAAAGGAACTAGAGAGGCAGGGGTACAGGTTAAAATGTCAGGGGAATGGGAAAGAAAGAGATACATTCAAAAAGCATGAAGAAGGGGGCACCTGGGTGGCTCAGTCTGTTAAGTGTCTGCCTTTAGCTCAGGTCATGGTCTCAGGGTCCTGGGATTGAGCCCCGCATCAGGCTCCCTGCTCAGTGGGGAGTCTGCTTCTCTCTCTGCCTCTCCCCCACCCCAGCTTGTACACTCTTTTTCTCTCACTCACTCTCTTTCTCTCAAATAAGTGAAAAAAAATCTTTAAAAAAAAGCATGAAAAGTTGGAATAAGTGTGATGGATGACCGAATGGATTATAGTAGAGGGAGTGGGTGGGGCAAGGGTTGCAGGAATAAAGAAAATATTGTACATTTGAATGTAGGGGACCAGAAGAATAAATAGCACATTGAGAGGGACAAGACATTCAAGAAAGGCAGCCTGGTAATGGCAAGTTCATACACAAATCTCCTGAATTCCATGTGATGGTACAATCCTCTATGGAGGCATCAAGACGACACTTGGAATTATGAAACAAGTAGTATATTCTAGAAAGTTCCCTATCAGAGTAAATTATTCATTTTATAAATTAGACTTCTGATTTTATTTTCATGCTTGACCAAGTGTTACCTGACAGGGCTGGGATAAGCAGCTGGGAGTATTTCCTGAGTTATGAGGGTCCCAAGGATTATATTCAGTTGTAAATGGCAGATCCCAAGATTGCCAAAGGCCATTAGAAGCATTCTGATAGGAATCAAAGTCAACATCAGGAAGAAAATGCCATGAGTCAAGTCCAGGAAAAAAAAGGAGGGTGGGGAAATCTGGTTTGTGGAAGAGCAGAGTAGCAGAGATGTAGAAACAGGTAAGTTGAGCAGTGTCAGCCCAAGGCTGTGTGTGAATGGTTGGAGAACTCCTTTTTATGAATGATAATGACAATGATGACAATCTTAGGTGATTACAAATGCAGCTGAATCATGGGGTAGGGATGGTAAACCTGTGCTGAAAGAATGAATGCGTGTTGATGGAAGGATGCAGCATCATTTGCGCATTAGGCTTGGCCACAAGAAACTCAGGTGGGTATTTGAAGCTTCAGTTCATGGACACGACATCCCTTCCAGCAGTGAAAACATAAAGATGGATCCGACTGCTATGAACTGCACAGCTGTGTGCAGTGAAATAGTAAGTACTACCATTTATCGGGAGCTAAGTGCCAAGTGAGATGATGACGCCTTTTCATATATTAGTTCTCATCATTGCAATAATCCTGAAAAGGAAGCTGTAGATACTGAAGCTGAAAGCCATGAAAAAACTCAAGTCTAAGTGACAGGTCCAGGATATAGTTCAGGTTTTTCTGTTCCTCGATGCTTAGTAAAACACTCATTTGTTCAAATCTAGGCACAAAGGCTGTGGGCTAAGTTATAAAAGTGTGGTTGAACTTAGAGCATAAGTCCTTACTCTTCTAAATTTTCCTCAATTCACACCAGCGTCACTCAAATAGGCTTTAGCTCTCTTTGTCAAAGACAAAACAAAACATGTCCTGCATGTCCTTTCCCAGCTTGTTAATCCCTACTCTGGACTCTTCTCTAAAGACAAAACAAAACATGTGCTGCATGTCCTTTCCCAGCTTGTTAATCCCTACTCTGGACTCTTCTCTAAAGACAAAACAAAACGTGTCCTACATGTCCTTTCCCAGGTTGTTAATGCCCTACTCTGGACTCTTCTCTACCAAGCTTCTTAAGAGAGTTGGACCCTTTCTGCCTCCATTCTGTCATTTTCCACCGGCCTGGTGCACTTCCCCACACCACTGCACCACAGAGCTTTCCAGAAGGTCACCAATGACCACCAAGACCCTCAATCCAAAGCACCTTCACCCTCCTTGACCTCAGAGTGGCATTCAAAATGCCGACTGGGGCGCCTGGGTGGCTCAGTTGGTTAAGCGACTGCCTTCGGCTCAGGTCATGATCCTGGAGTGCCGGGATTGAGTCCCACATCGGGCTCCCTGCTCAGCAGGGAGTCTGCTTCTCTCTCTCTGACCCTCTTCCCTCTCGTGCTCTCTATCTCTCAAATAAATAAATAAAATCTTAAAAAAAAAAAAAACAAACCTGCTGACTGCTCCCTTCCTTGAAATGCATTCTTCCTTTGGCTTCGGAAACTTTACAAACTCTTGGTTTTCTTCTTACTTATTTGGCGGCTTCTTTGCCGCCTCATCTCATCTCTCTTTGTTTTGCCTTTAAATGTCAAAGTTCCTCAAGGTGCAGTCCTAGAAGGTCTTCTCACATCACTTTTTAAAGCTCTTCCCCTAGGCAATTGTGTCCATTATGATCTATGTGACCCCCAAATTTATATCTCTAGTTCAGATCTGTTCTGCGCTCCAGATCCATATACCTGACTGTTTATTATAGGTCTTACAGATCCCTGTGGATCAATGTGTTCAATACTGAAATCATCTTTTTATGTCTTCCACCGACCTCTTCCACCTCCCCAAATCTCCATGTTCCTTATCTCAGGAATGCACAACTCTCCTCCAATTGCCAAGGCTTGAAACCTTTATCTGTACCACTTTCTGTATCGAGTCAATCAGTAAGGTCTCTTGATCTTATTTCTTATTTTTTAAAGATTTTATTTATTTATTTGAGAGAGAGAGCGTGCGTGAGAGAGAGCACAGGCAGAGGGAGGGGGAGAGGGAAAGGGAGAGGGAGAGGGAGAAGCAGACTCCCAACTGAGCAGGGAGCCTGATGCAGGCTTGATCCCATGATCTGGGATCATGACCAAGCTGAAGGCAGTCACTTAACCAACTGAGTCACCCAGGCATCCCTTTACTTTATTTCTTAAATAGCTTTCAAATCAATAGATTATAAGTTCCTTGAGGACAGAGATGAAATCTCTTTTACTTAATACATCATATGGTACTTAGCAAAGAGTAGACTACATAAATAAATGAATAAATGATGTAATGTCACTTCTTACCATTTCTACTATTGCTCTTCTAATACAAGCTGCTATCATTTCTGAGCTGGACTACTCATCTCAGAGGGTTGGTTGGAGGAGGATTAAATGTATGTTAATATATGTAAAATACTAGTGGTACAGATCCTGATAAGGAACATAAGTAAATGCACTGTCACAGACTCTGAGGTATAAATGCATCTATTTGATTTTATAACAAAGATATTTCCATGTAAACCAGCCCTGCAAAAAGCATTTGAAAAGTAAAGGACTTTGTGGGAAAACTGAAACCCTCATACATTATTGGTAGGAATATTGGTGTGGCCCTTTGGAAAGGAGTTTGGCAAACAGTTCCTTAAAGGGTTAAACAGAGAGTTACTATGTGGCCTAGCAAGTCCGTTCCTAGGTATATATCCAAGAGAAATGAAAACACAGTCTCACAAAAACTTGTGCATGAATGTTTACTGTAGCTTTATTCATAACAGCCAGTAAGTGTCAGTAATCCAAATCCAAGTCCAGCAACTGATGGATAAAAATGTGATATATCCACATAATGAAATGTTATTCAAGAATAAAAAGTACTGGGTGCTTGGGTGGCTCAGTTGGTTAAGCAACTGCCTTCGGCTCAGGTCATGATCCTGGAGTCCCGGGATCGAGTCCCGCATCAGGCTCCCTGCTCAGCGGGGAGTCTGCTTCTCCCTCTGACCCTCCCCCCTCTCATGTGCTCTCTCTCTCTCATTCTCTCTCTCAAATAAATAAATAAAGTCTTTAAAAAAAGAATAAAAAGTACTAACACATGCCACGGCATGAATGAACCTTGAAAACATTATGCTAAATGAAAGAAGCCCGTCATGAAAGACCACACGTTGTATGATCCCATTTATAGGAAATATGCCAAATAGGCAAATCTATAGAGACAGAAAGTAGATTAGCCAGGTTGCCAGAGCTGGGGAATTGGGGAAATGGGAAGCGACTGCCAATGGGTACAGGGTTTCTTTAGGGATGATAAAATGTTTTAAAATTGACTGTGGTGATGGTTGCATAACTTTGTACTAAAAACCAATGGATAGTACACTTTAAATGGGTGAATTGTATGGTATGTGAAATATATCCCAAAACAAGAAAAAAAGATAAAGGCCAACATGATGAAGGGAGAATCTGAGAAAACCACTGTTCTGGGACATCATTTTTCTTGGAGCCATTCCTTTTCCAATTCCCATCTTGATTATCTCTGGTGTGACTGAAGAACAGAAAGTCTAATTTGTTAAAGTAAATTACCATTTAAAATCTTCTCTAGGCAAACTTCCTGCTTAGCAAAAACTTCTACAGAAGATAAGTAGATTTTGCAAATGCTTTGGGTAGCATTTCTGTGGCCTGTTCCATAGAGGGAAAACTTCAGGTCATACATTTTAAGTACTTTTGCAGTCTACTAATGATTCCTGAAAGCTCACAATCTGCTTTTTTCTCTCTCTTCTCTATTAGATAAGAATAGTCCCATAATGATGCAACTAAAATCAGGCACCCCTTGTGATGTTACTGAAAGAAAGCCAATCATGCCATTCCTTATGACCATATCCATTCATTTAAAACCCAAAGAGTAGAAAATGGGAGGAAAATGTAGTGCCAGGCCCTCCTTAAGGACTAGGGAACATAGGGTGAAGAAGACAGACAAAAGTCCTATTCTTGTGGAGTTTATAAATCAAGAAAAAAATGATGAAAATAAGGCAAGTTAAGGTGATATTTTAGAAGGTGGTCAAGATGAGCCCATTGGAGGACTTGAAAAACACTTTCTTTGAAGTAGGACATATGTTAAAGAAAACTGATGAATTTTCACAAAATAGACACACCTGTATCACTAGCATTCAGGTCAAGGGGTAGAATATGACCAGCATCCTAAAAGCCATCTTAAGGCTCCCTCTC
Organism: Eumetopias jubatus; assembly: GCF_037043125.1. Classification (NCBI taxonomy): domain Eukaryota; kingdom Metazoa; phylum Chordata; class Mammalia; order Carnivora; family Otariidae; genus Eumetopias; species Eumetopias jubatus. The sequence goes on along the minus strand of NW_028274816.1, from coordinate 112,939,523 downwards.
AGTCACTATCCCCCAGAAAGGTACCTCACCCATGAGAAGGTAACATTTTGACTTAATACAACCCGTTTTTTAAAATAATTTTTATTGTTATGTTAATCACCATACATTACATCATTAGTTTTTGATGTAGTGTTCCATGATTCATTGTTTGTGCATAACACCCAGTGCTCCATGCAGAATGTGCCCTCTTTAATACCCATCACCAGGCTAACCCATAATACAACCCATTTTGTTTCAATTGGTAATACTATATTGAAATGAATGTGTAATATATTGTACTTAATACAAGAGATCGTATTAATTTAAAACATACTCCATGTCTTCTTTTAGGTTGTGAATCCCCTGAATACAAAAAAAGTATGTGTTTTTTATATTAATTCAATATATGTTAAACAAGGACCCAATATGTGTTGGGTACTAAATACCACAAAGAATAAAACATTATTCTTGAATGCAAGATACTCACATTATTATATATACCCTCCCAAATATACTGTATATATCCTCCCAAACAATATGTATTACATAACTATATATTACACATATATAACAATAAATGGTATCTAATGCTTATATATATATATGATTAATGAGGCTGAAAAAAGAGGAGTGGTCAGTTCTACCAGGGAAGGGGGCTGAGCAATGTCAAGATAGGCTTCAGAGAGGAGGTGATGTTTGAACTGAGTTTTGAAAGAATTCCCCTCCTCCTATGGACCTAGTGTTCTCTGAACAAAGTAGTTAATGAATACATATTTGGGAAATTGAACTTCCCACCTTGGCTGGTTAGCAGGAAAGATGGTAAAGAGCCAGACTGTGTACTTCCGACTCCTGCCTTCCTGTCCAGGGGCCCAAGACCATCCCACGACTTAGACTGAACAAGGACCCTCCTCACCAAACTAAGAAAACTTAAGAGTCCCATGACTGCTAGCCCCAATGATAGTTCAGATTTTCAAAAATTATCCTTTCCTTTCTTAGGCTGGAGCACTTACTTCTCGGACATTGAATCTTTAAGTATTAATACTGGGTCCATTCACTTTATATAAAAGGGACCAAACCAAAGGAGGATTGTATGTGAGTCAAGGAGGGATGAACAATCAGATGATCTCTATCATTTCTTTACAACTGAATTTTATTTTAAAATTATATAAGAAATAAGCTTTTCAAACTCAATGTCTCCCTAAGTGGTTAAAATAATTTTATTTGGCACGTATCTTTCAATTCATATATATGGACCATTAAAAATATATAATTTTGTTCTGTGAGAGTGCAACTTGCTTTTTCTTATTCTTTGTTTTGGAGAACTTGGCATGTCAGTCACTTTAACTTCTGCTTCCCATCCCCTTTTATGGATAACATGCCCAAGTCCCTGAGATTGCCCATCATTTATAGAAGTGCTGCAGCAGACATCCTTGTCTGTGGCTCTTGGTATATATGCATGCTAGTGGCCCTCCACGGTAATAACAAGAACAGGAACTGCTGAGTCAAAGAGCACAACGTTTTAAATTTTAATAGAGCTGTATCCATTTCCTATTGTTGCTGTTAACAAATTACGGGGAACTTGCGCTCGAAAACAGCACAAACTTACTATCTTAGAGTTCTGTAAGTCCTAAGTCTGACATGGGTCTCAGGGGCAAATCAAGGTGTTGCTAGGACTGTATTCCCTTCTGGGGACTCTGGGGGAGATTCTGTTTCCTTACCTTTTCTTACGCTTCTAGGGGCTTCCCCGCATTCCTTGTCTCATGGCTACCTTCCTCCATCTCCAAAGCTAGCAACGACAAACTGGCTCCTCCTTATCACTCTGATGTTGCCGATGTAGTTCTTTCTCCATCTCTGACTCTGACTCTTTTGTCTCCCTCTTCACCTTTTAAAGAACGCTTGAGATTACACTGGCTCCACCTGGATAATCCAGGATCTTCTCCCTTTATTAAGATCAGCTGATTGGCAATCTTAACTCCATCTGCAACCTTGCCATGTAACCTAACATATTCACAGGTTCTGGAGATTAGAGCATGGGCATCTTTAGAGAGGGGACATTATTTTGCCAAGAGCTATTCAAATTACTTTCCAAATGTGTTCTGAATTCCCCCAACCCCTCATGCACTGCATGAGAGTATGAATTTCCTTACACTTTCACCAATACTTGGTGTTACCATGCTTCAAATTTTTTGCCAATCTGTAGATGAAAAATGAACCACTGCCAGCTCATGGTAGGCACTCAAAACTTTTTGACTGAATAAATGAATGAATGCTGTTTTAAGTCATCTCTCCCCTATTACTAGCCAAGCTGAGTATGCTGGCCATTTGTACTTCCTTTTCTGTAAATTACCTGGTCTTTGCTTTTGCCCATTTTTCCTGGGAGGTGTTATCAATATGCAGGAATTCTTAATTTGTTTTTTTTTAAGTTATAATCCAAAATCAAAAACAAGAAATAAAAATCTGTTTCCACAGACCGACTCCTCATTATAGTTTTCTCTGTTCAACTAAAAGGTGGAGAATAAAGCAGAAAATATGAACATGGAGGGAACATGGACTTGCAGCTAGAGATGCAGGACCTGGGTTCGACTCTGTTGCTTGGACAGCCGTGTGATCTTAGGTAAGGTCTCTTTTTTCTGGATCTAATTCTCATCCATACAATGAGATGTTTGTACTCAATAGCCTCTAAGACTCCTTTCTGTTCTGATAGGCAACACATTCTGCAATTAGGAAATAATTCATCATTTCTCTCTGGTTTAACTGGATCCTACTCTACAAAGGGTCATTGAGCTTCCCATCCACATCCCTCCCAGACCTGTATCCATCCGACCAGCTCAAATGCTACCTAGTCACTACTCAGGGATTCTGTCTTTCCCTGAGGGTATATGATTGTCTCTCTTTAACTTATGATGACAATAGTAACTATTGTCATTACTATTATTCTGGCTAACATTTATAGAGCCCAACACTTATCTTCTAGTCACTGTGCCAAAGAGTAGACGTGCACTATCTCATCAGGGTTCCCATTTGACCAAAGAGAATGTTGAGACACATGGAGGTTGTGTAATTTGTATATATCAGTGATTTGTATATATCAATTTTGTATATCCACACATGCACTTGAAGCTTGTGGAGCCTGTCTTCACCAGCCTGATTTCTACACAGTCTAGGCCAAGCTAAAGAGAGCCCTTTCCATGTTTCTACCTTGCTATCCTTTAACATAATAATACCGCCCTGTTGAAGAAGTCAACCTGGGGCTCCTTTTCACTGTGTATGCAGAACTGACCTTAAATTTCCTCACTTTCTTGTATTTTGAGGGCTTGACACAAGTTCTTACCTGTGTACCTGGCTTAGATTGAAGATTCATCATGAAAAATGCCTAAAGATAAGGTTAAGGCCACCCCACTCCCAACCAGAAAAATGCAAATGAAACCAACCATGGCATGTAATTTTCTACCCATAAAGTTGGCAAAAATGAAATGATGGATAATATCCAGCGCTGGTGAAGGTGTGTTGAAAAGGGTGCCATCATACACACCATCACTCAGTGCAAACTAGCACAGTACTTTCCAAGGACTATGTCACAGTGACTTAGATAGTATCAGAGTTTCAATTGCACATACAGCTTAGCTCCATTAATTTCTCTTTGAGGAAACCATCCTAAAGCAATACCATATAAACACACATAATATTACACACACACACACACACACACACGTTATACACACACATTTATACATTTGTGTGTATACATCTGGTACAGGTCTGTCACAGTGCAGAAATGGGAATAATCTAAACTCTAGTAGTAAGAGAAAAATGAAAAAAAGTATGGTAATTATAGGATGGATCACCATGCAATAGCTTAAAAGATTAGGTATATCCACACACACCAGCCTAGAAAGAGCTCCCCGACATATTCTTAAGTGAAAAAAGCTAGCTACAGACTAAAATTAATAGTGTGACTCTATTTACAAGTTTAAAATAATACAATGCCATCATGTGCATTAATTTTTATATATAATCCATGTCCTGTGTATATATTCCTGTACATTTTAGAAAAAAAAGTTAGCTGCAGGATATACACCATTAATGATGTTTGTTTCTGGAGAGGGAGGGAATGGATTTGGTTTGGGGGTATGAATTAAAAAGAGAATTCCACTTTTGTGAACATTTGCTCTGCTTGGCTATTTTACAATCATGTATTACTTTAGTAATTAAAAAAAAAATTAAAATGGGAGCAAAAAGAAAGGACCAGAGTCTGTAGAAAATTGATTTTTGTAGAAACCAGACTAGCTCCTCATTATTAATGACTCATAATAAACAGTAAATCAGATTAAAGTAGCAACCACAGCTAAACCCTGTCTTCATGATTCTGGAGAGAGGCCACCTTTTAGGAAGTCAGCTCCCCCAGGAAGGAGCTTACAATGTTCTTTAGCCCAGGAATAAGCTCTAGAATCATACAATGCGTAACTCTTCCTGGCTTAGTAAAAACGACTCCTTGCTGTGATAAAAGACATCAGCCTGCCCCGTAATAGTGATTGCTCTAAATGTCTGTATAATTCATATGGCACTATAAATATATATATATTTTTTGGTCAACAAAACCATGCATGCATGAATTTAATCTATGAGGCAAGGATGATTTCATCTGTAGTTCACCGCTTGAAGGTTCTGTCATGCATTTAAGTCAAAATGTATGGCCCACAACACCACACCCTTGATTGAGACCACAGACTCCCCTTCAATTACCATGTTTATCCTTAGTTCAGTGGCCTTGCTGTGGACAAGCAGCCATTCTGCTTCTAATGATTTCAAGTGCTCTTCAGATTTAATGGAATAAACTAGATGAATTACCCCACCAGGGTTTTGCCATCTTTTAAGCCTCACGGGCTCACTATCACCACACTCAGAGCAGAACCAAAAGGTGCTTCTCTATTTGTTAGAGGTGGCTGATTCTCCGTTTTCCTCTTCATCTATTTTTGTTTCTTGTCTGTTTTAATTTTTCCTCCTGTATACAACCATATTGAGGGATTTGTTCCTAATAATCCAGCTTTTCAACAACAGATCTTTTTTGCCAATAATGAGGAGTTTGGGTTTAAATATTTACTTGTATTACTTTGAGGTATGTCATGCCTCAGCAAAAAGTAATATGATCATATTTCAAAGCGAGGAGACTCACAGGTGCACAGGGAGGCTGTGAGCCACAAATGAGTGGCGATTGAGGGGGTTTGATGGATACTCGCCTGACAGAGACTCGGGGGGCAGCTCACCAGATTCTTTGTTGACCAGGGTCCAGTTAACTGGAGAGAAACCACTGGGGGCGGGTGGAGATCATGGGGTGGGAATGGGCAACCAGCCAGGAGCACAGAGATTTGGATTCCCTCCAAGTCAAAGGAAGGAAGAAAATGGATTCCCATTCAAGTTCAAAAGGCCAGTGGCCAGGCTGCCAAGGAGCAGGGGGAGCGGGCCCAGAAGAATGAAACTAAGAGCTAACCCAAATCCTGAGGAAGAAGGACAGACTTACCACTAACAGCTCAGGGGTGGCCAGCTGGCACCCTAAGGCCTCCAGGCTGTTCCCCTAGGCTCCAGATTGAGGCTGCCCAGCTCTGTTTAGACTCTTCACCATGGTTCCCAACCAGGAACTGGGAGCTCTGTGCTTTCTCTGCAAACACAGCCACGGCTGTGGCAGGCCAGGGTGAGGCACTCAGTCACTGTGTGTGCAAGGGGCATACCTTCTGCTGGGAATCACCTGACAGGAGGTGAGGAATCTGACATTTTGGGCTGGGATTTATTTCCCTTTGCCTTTCCTGCGGAATGTGTTAGGGCTAGTACTTTGTTGCCTGCATCATGGTTTGAAGGAAAGAGTTCAAAGCAAGTATCAGCAGACCCAGATTTTAGTCTTGGCCTCCCTCCCTTCCTTTCCCTCCCTCCCTCCCTCCCTCCCTTCCTACCTTCCTCCCTTCCTCCCTTCTTCCTTTCCTTCCTTCCTTCCTTCCTTCCTTCCTTCCTTCCTTCCTTCCTTCCTTCCTTCCTTCCTTCCCTCAACACATATTTATGAAATGCCTATGATTCACCAGGCACCAGGCTCTGGGGTTGTAAGGCGAGCTAAAGAGAGAAAGTCATGACTGAATTTGCAACCCAGTAGTGGAGACAGACATTAAGCAACCAGTTCTACAAATAAATATATAATCACAAATTGTGATGTGTGATGAAAGAAAGACCACGGGCTATTAGCATTTATTAGAATGGGGGCAGAGGAAGGAATTACCTAGTCTGAGAAGCCAGGAAGCCTTCCCTAGAAAGTGAAGACATTAGTAAGAATTAACCAGATGAATGGGAAGGGAACATTTTAGACAGAAGGAATAGCATGTGCAAAGGTCCTGGGGTAGGAAAGATGGTATGGGATGTTTAGGGAAGAAGGCCCGAGTGATCAGAACATGAAGGTAAGAGGCAGACTAGATTAATATAAGGTTGGAGTGATAGGTAGGGGTCAGCCTGACTTACTTCTTCCTTTTCTTTTTTTAAGTAACAGAAAACTTCAGTTGGCCAACAATATTGTTAATAAGAGCATTCCTTGCAAAGAAGCACCACAAACTAATCAACATCTACTGGCCTTTAGATAAAGGAAAGTTCCAACAAGTGAGGAGGAAATTCTGTATTCCTATAAAGGGGCTATTGGTGGAGCCATGTCAGCCCATAACTGTCCATTCACCCCAGGGTAGCCAGCTCCGTACTTGTCTTCCAATATCAACAGCCTTCAAGTAGTGAATACTTCTTACTGGCCAGGAACTATGTTAAGCACCTTACATATATTATTTCATTTAATCCTCTCAACAACCCTAGAGGGTTCTTTATTAGCACTGTTCACAGATATTCCAGGTGTCTCCCTTGGGAGGACAGAACTGACATGATAGGACTGTGCTTCCTACCTCCTTGAAGTTAGGTATAGCCTTATGACAAGCTTTAGTCAATCAAATAAGGGAAAGTGAGTATGCTATTTTCATGTAGAAGCATTTAATTGCTGGTGTTCTGGTTCAAACTTTCCTTTTTTTCTGATTATGAAAATGTGTGTCTAAGATCAGTGATTCTCAATTGGGAGTAATTTTGCCCCTTAGGTGACATTTGGAAATGTCTGCAGATAGTTTTGGTTGTTACAAGGGGGGGGGGGGCGGTTATTTTGGTTTTGGTTTCTTTCTTTTTTTTTTTTTTTTTAGAGAGAGAGAGAGGGCTGTTTATTGTCTCAGAAGGGAAGAGCTGACAGAGGGTTGCAAAGCTACCTCCATGCCCCAAGGACACATACACTTTCCTCCTGGGCCATGGCTCTGGGGGCTACCCATAGAGGGGAGAAGGCTTACACTGCCCCAAATCTTCTCAGGGAGGGACACAAAAGTGATAACATGCTTCTCAGACATGTCAGTGGCTGAAAATATAGAGCTGAGGGCATCTAGTTAATAAAGACCAGGGATGCTGCTAAATACCCTGCAATACTCAGGATGGCCCCCGGCCAACAATGAATAACCCATCCCTAAATGTCGAAGTGCTGAAGCAGAGAAATTCTGGTCTAGACAGAGCCTCAACCTGTGTCTCTGAGTAACCACAATGAGCAAATCCCCTCTGCTGGGTGACACTGAACATAAGCCTGAGTGAAAAACAAACCTTTGTTGTACTGAGCCACTGATAAATGCAAGATGCTTAATATTCCAGTGTAAGTTCTAACTCCAGCACCCCACCTGGCTAATACAGTGGTAGATACAATGATTACTCCCATTTTATAAATCAGGAATTTGAAACTCAGAGATGCCAAGTAAGTTGCCTGACACCATATAGCTATGCAGAGCTGGGACATTTACCCCAATCATCTGGACTCCAAAACCTATATATTAACCACTCTGTTAATGACTAACCAAATGTTAGTCATTAAGGATCCTGATCACAGACCCCGGAGGGTGGGGGGGCTTGGGGGGGGAATGGAACCTTGACTGAGAGCTACTGAACCCCTCCCAAGGGAGGGATGGCCTACAAAATTGCTCCTATTGGTCTGATAGCTATTTGTTGAAGTAATCCAGAAAGATGTTGAGAAACAGGTTTAACTTATAGAGGAAGATAATATCTCAAATTTTAATATTTTGCTTTTGTTCCCATACTTCCTTGTACATACAGGAACTTTTTGTCCTAGTCATTTTTGGTACCTTGGAGTTTCTCATTACCTCCACAAAAATTAGGATTGCTAGGCCACTAGCCATTTGCCAGAACTCTAGAGTTTGGGTTCAAATGCCAGTTCTGCCCCATACTAGCTGGGTTATTAAGTTACTTAACCTCTCCATGACTCAGTTTCCTCATTTGTAAAATTAGATGGGAGTAGCAATGGTACTACTCTCACAGGACTGTCAGGGGAATCAAACCATCTAATATGTGCAGTGGTTGGCATATAGTAAGTGTGACATAAGCATTTATCAAACAAATGAAGTTTGGGGCAAAGAAATGGAAGGAGAAAAGAAGAGTTAAAAGAAGAGAAGACCTAGTTGCCATTTAGGACAACTCAGTGTTCTAAGCATGTAATCAAACTACTAGGGGAATACAGTTGCAATCAGTCTACTGGAGGGTGGGTGGGAAAGTCAGAGACACTCTGCAAAGGAGCTACTGCTTGGGCCAGGTCTTGGGGAAAGAGTGGGAGTTACCAGGTAGATACAGAGCAAAGGGCATATTTGGGCAATACAGAGTGATTACCCTGGGGTTACCAGGTCAGGGGTATGATAGGAGACAACACTAGTAAGCTCTTTAGGGATCTGATAATAAAGAATTTTTACTATAGCTTAGAAGCTGCCCAATAAAAATGAAGAAAACAGCACCCAGCATTGAAGCTATGGAGCACTGGGGCAGGCAATGAATAATCCCTCTGAGTTCACCCCGATACCACCTTACATGACCTGCCCTTGCAAAATTCATTGTTGTGATTCTTAAAAACAAACAAACAAACTGGTGGTTAGCCATTTACCTTTTTTGGGGGAATAAGGACAGAGATATTTTGACAAGATCTGAAACTACCAAGCTACGGTGGGGGGTGAGGGGCGGTAAAAATCCCCAGTCTCCATTTATTTCCTAAATTCTTGGGCATCCTGAGTTTTCATTAGGACTTCAGGTGACTCAGGGCTGGTCACACAAGCCCAGCCTCCCTGCTCCTTGCTGCCAGTACAGCCAATGCCCAGGCTCCAGAGTCTCTGCAACAGCGAAGCTGCCCTCTGCCAAGGCTTCTGAAGTGGGAAGAAACGAAATCCTCCCAAATTTGATCCAGAAATGAGGTACTTGATCCCTGACACTGAAGAGAAGAACTTTGCCCCAGATTTAATTTTGGTTATTTTCTTTGGAGCAGGGCCTGAGGCACATGCAAAATCAAAGTTTCACGTGATGCTCTTGGGACAGCCCAAGAGAGGAGTGGTATTTCAACTGCAATAATTTCTCAGCTTCATTCCCTCCCAGTGGATTTCTGGGAAAATGCCCACTGCTTCAGTAACCCTACCAGGCCTCCAATGATAATCCTGGTTATACTGGGATGTAACCAACTTTTTATTTCACTGTATATATTTTCAAGTGTCCTTTCTTGAACTTTCTATTAGTCTTCCTCAAAATCCAGAAAGAGGAGTTGGTAGGACTGAATGGCCTTCAAAGAAGATTTTTGAGGAACAACAAATATTATTCATCCTAAGAGATGAGAAAACCGAGGAATAGAAAAAAAACACTTGCCCAAAGCCCCATGATAAAATAATAATAGTTTTGGAATGAGAAATTGAGATTAAAGATTCAAACCAGCTGCCCAAGTTGCTAAGAAAAAAAAGAGAGAGAGAGAGAAAGAAAGAAAGAAAAAAAGAAGAAGAAGAAATGAACCCACTGATTAATTTGGTGTTATCCTTTATCTGGCAGTTACATTGGCCCACAAGACTCCATATCATATGTCATCAGGGAAATGCAAATTAAAACAAGAGAGAGGTAACACTACCTATTAGAGTGGCCAATATCCAGAACACAGACAACACCAAATGCTGTCGAGGATGTGGAGCAACAGGTACTCTCATTCATTGTGGGAAGGATTGCAAAATGGTGCAACCATGTTGGAAGACAGTTTGGCAGTTTCTTAGCATCTGATCCAGCAATCATGCTCCTTGGTATTTACCCAAATGGGGTGAAAACTTACATCTGCACAAAACCTGCATGTGATGTTTCCAGCAGCTTCCTTTACAATTGTCAAAACTTGTAAGCAACAAAAATGTAGGCAGTAAGTGAATGGATAAGTACCCTCGTCCATCCAGACAATGAGATTTTATTCATTGCTAAAAAGAAATGAGCTGTTAAGCCATGAAAAGACCTGGAAGAATCTTAAAAGTGTATTACTAAACAAAAGAAGTCAATATGAAAGGCTACATACTAAATGATTCCAACAATATGATATTTTTAAAAAGGCAAAACTATGGAGACAATAAAAAGATCAATGGTTGCCAGGAGTTAGGGGGAAGGAAGGATGACTAGGTGGGCACAGAGGACTTTTTAGGGCAGTGAAACTATTCTGTATGATATAATGGGGGATACATGTCATATGTTTGTCAAAACCCAGAGAATGTACACCACCAAGGGTGAACCATAACGTAAAGTCTGTACTTTCAGTGATAAGGATGTGTCCATGTAGATACATCAATTGTAACAAATGTACCACTCTGGTGCAGGATGTAGATAATGTGCATGTGTGAGTGCAGTGGGGATATGGCAAATCTCTGTATCTTCCACTCAATATTGCTGTGAACCTAAGATTGCTCTAGAAAATAAAGTCAGTTTTTTAAAAAGGAAATAGAATAGAACAGAAACTACTGTAGGCGGAGCAAGATGGCAGAGGAGTGGAGAGCTGGGTTTCATTTGGTCTCAGGAATTCAGCTGAATATGGATCAAACCATTCTGAACACCTACGAACTCAACAGGAGATCGAAGAGAAGAATAGCAACAACTCTCTGAACAGAGAAGCGATCACTTACTGGAAGGTAGGACGTGCGGAGAAGTGAATCCGAGGCGATATTCGGGAGGATAGACGGCGGGGGAGGGGGCCTCCGTCGGCCGCTTCTGGCAAGTGCTAGAGCCGCGGAGCACAAAATCGGACCTTTTAGAAGTTGGCTCCGCTGAGGGACGTCACTCCAGTGGCTAAGCAGGAGGTGGAACCCTCATGGGACAGTGTGGTCTCAGGACCCTCGGGGTCACAGAAAGACCGGGGTGCCTGAGTGCGGCAGAGCTCCCGGGTATCGGAGCAGGGAAGCCGGCTGCAGAGACGGAGCCGAGGTGCGGGCTCTCAGCTCGGGGTTGCCATAAACTGTGATCCGCGGCCCAGTCGGGCCACTGCTCCTCCAGCAGGGACCCAACAAGCGGCAGAGCCGGGGAGACTCCCCTTCCTCCCCCAGGAGGAGCGGTGTGGGAGCGCACCGCAGGGATCTGCTGGGTTTGGAGACTCCACACGGGGTCGGGAGCCAGAGATAGAAACGCTCGGTCATAGGCCGGGTGAGCACGGAGTGCGGCCGGAGACCAAGGACACGGGAGTGACTGCTTTTCTCTGGGGGCGCACTGAGGAGTGGGGCCCCGAGTTCTCGGCTCCTCCGGGCAGAGATTGGGAGGCCACCATTTTCACTCTGGTCCTCCAAAGCTGTACGGAGAGTTTGCAGGGAACAAAAGCTCCTGAGAGCAAACCCGAGCAGCTTGCTTAGCCTGGACACACAAGGGCGGGGCAATTCCGCCTCCGGCAAAGACATTTGGGAACCACGGCAACAGGCCCCTTCCCCAGAAGATCAGCAGGAACAGCCAGCAAGCCAAGACCAAGTTTACCGATCAAGGAGAACGGGAGAACTCCAGCGCTGGGGGAATACTGCACATAGAATTCATGGCTTTTTTACCATGATTCATTAGTTTTTCAAAGTTGATTTTTTTAACTGTTTTGTTCTTTTTTTGAATTTTTCTTTTTCCCTTTTTCAACCAACATCTTATCAATCCTTTTTTTTTTAAATTTATTTTTCATTTTTTAGAGTCATATTTTATCCCTTCATAGTAGTTACCCTTATTTTTGGCATAGATATATAAGTTGTTCTCTCTTTAAAATTTGGAGATACAGTTTCTTCTAACAGATCAAAATTTACCCTAAATCACTAGTGTATGACTTTGTTCTAGTCTCCTGCCTGATCACATTCTCTCCCTTTTCCTTTTTTCTTTTCTTCTTTGTTTTTCAATCTTCTTCTTTCTTTTTTCAAACAACTTCTTATCCTATCAATTCCTTTTATAAAATCTTTTATAATTTTCATCTTTACAGTCATCTTCCATCCCTTCATTGTATCAACCCTTATTTTGTACATATATAAGTCTTTCTTCCTTTAAAATATTAGGAGGCACTTTCTTCTAACAGACCAAAATACGCCCAAAAATCTACTGTGTGGCACTGATCTACACACTAGTCTGATCATATTTGATCATATTCTGTTTTTTTTTTTGTTTTGTTCTGTTTCTGTTTGTTTTTATCTTTTTCTTTTTCTTCTTTTTTTCTCTTTCTTTTTTCTTTCTTTCCCATTCTTTTCCCCTGGTTTCAGGTCTTTTCTGATTTGTATAGAGTATATTTGCTGAGGACGTTGTTAACCTTTTAGCATTTTGTTCTCTCATTCATCTCTTCTCCTCTGGACAAAATGACAAGACGAAAAAAATCACCTCAGCAAAAAGAACAAGAGGTAGTACCGTCTCCCAGGAACTACTCAATACGGACATTAGAACGATGTCAGACCTAGAGTTCAGAATCATGGCTTTAAAGATACTACCTGGGCTTGAAAAAAACGTGGAAGTTATTAGAAAAACCCTTTCTGGAGAAATAAAAACTAAAATCTAACCAAGTCAAAATCAAAAAGGCTATTAATGAGGTGCAATAAAAAATGGGGGCACTAACTGATAGGACAAATGAGGCAGAAGAGAGAATCAGCGATATAGAAGATCAAATGATGGAAAATGAAGAGGCTGAGAAAAAGTGAGAGAAACAACTACAGGATCACGAGGGCAGAATTCGAGAGATAAGCAATACAATAAGATGAAACAACATTAGAATAATTGGGATCCCAGAAGAAGAGGAAAGAGAGAGGGGGGCAGAAGGTATATTGGAGCAAATTATAGCAGATAACTTCCCTAATGTGGGGAAGGAAACAGTCATCAAAATCCAAGAGGCACAGAGAACCCCTCTCAAAATCAATAAATATAGGTCAACACCCCGACATCTAATAGTAAAACTTACGAGTCTCAGAGACAAAGAGAAAATCCTGAAAGCAGCTTGGGAGAAGAGATATGTAACCTACAATGGTAGAAACATTAGCTTGGCAACAGACCTATCCACAGACACCTGGCAGGCCAGAAAGGACTGGCAGGATATCTTCAGAGCACTAAACAAGAAAAATATGCAGCCAAGAATACTATATCCAGCTAGGCTGTCATTGAAAATAGAAGGAGAGATAAAAAGCTTCCAGGACAAACAAAAACTAAAGGAATTTGCAAACATGAAACCAGCCCTCCAAGAAATATTGAAAGGGCTCCTCTAAGCAAAGAGAGAGACTAAAAGCAGCATAGATCAGAAAGGAACACAGACAATATACAGTAACAGTCACCTTACAGGCAATACAATGGCACTAAATTCATACCTTTCAATAGTTACCCTGAATGTAAATGGGCTCAATGCCCCAATCAAAAGACACAGGCTATCAGACTGGATTAAAAAACAAGACCCATCCATATGCTCTCTGCAAGAGACTCATTCTAGACCCAAAGAAACCCCAGATTGAAAGTGAGGGGGTGGAAAACCATTTACCATGCTAATGGACACCAAAAGAAAGCTGGGGTGGCAATCCTTAGATCAGACAAATTAGATTTTAAAACAAAGACTGTAATAAGAGATGAAGAAGGACACTATATCCTACTTAAAGGGTCTACCCAACAAGAACATCTAACAATTGTAAATATCTATGCCCCTAATATGGGAGCAGCCAATTATATAAGGCAATTAATAACAAAAGCAAAGAAACACATTAACAACAATACAATAATAGTGGGGGACTTTAACATCCCCCTGACTGAAATGGACAGATCATCTAAGCAAAGGATCAACAAGGAAATAAAGACTTTAAATGAAACACTGGACCAAATGGACTTCACAGACATATTCAGAACATTCCATCCCAAAGCACGGAATACACATTCTTCTCTAGTGCCCATGGAATATTCTCCAGAATTGATCACATCCTAGGTCACAAATCAGGTCTCAACCGGTACCAAAAGATTGGGATTATTCCGTGCATATTTTCAGACCAAAATGCTTTGAAACTGGAACTCAATCACAAGAGGAAAGTCGGAAAGAACTCAAATACATGGAGGCTAAAGAGCATCCTACTAAAGAATGAATGGGTCAACCAGGAAATTAAAGAAGAATTTAAAAAATTCATGGAAACCAATGAAAATGAAAACACAACTGTTCAAAATCTTTGGGATACAGCAAAGGCAGTCCTAAGAGGAAAGTACATAGCAATACAAGCCTTTCTCAAGAAACAAGAAAGGTCTCAAATACACAACCTAACCCTACACCTGAAGGAGCTAGAGAATAAACAGCAAATAAAGCCTAAACCCAGCAGGAGAAGAGAAATCATAAAGATCAGAGCAGAAATCAATGAAATAGAAACCCAAAGAACAGTGGAAGAGATCAATGAAACTAGAGGCTGGTTCTTTGAAAGAATTCACAAGATTGATAAACCCCTGGCCAGACTTATCAAAAAGAAAAGAGAAATGACCGAAATCAACAATATCATGAATGAAAGAGGAGAGATCACAACTAACACCAAAGAAATACAAACAATTATAAGAACATATTATGAGCAACTCTATGCCAGCAAATTAGATAACCTGGAAAAAATGGGTGCATTCGTAGAGATGTATCAACTACCAAAACTGAACCAGGAAGAAATAGAAAACCTGAACAGACCTATAACCACTAAGGAAATTGAAGCAGTTATCAGAAATCTCCCAACAAACAAAAGCCCAGGGCCAGATGGCTTCCCAGGGGAATTCTATCAAACATTTAAAGAAGAATTAATACCTATTCTCCTGAAACTGTTCCAAAAAATAGAAATGGAAGGAAAACTTCCCAAACTCATTTTATGAGGCCACCATTACCTTGATCCCAAAACCAGACAAAGACCCCATCCAAAAGGAGAATTATAGACCAATATCCTTGATGAACATGGATGCAAAAATTCTCACCAAAATTCTAGCCAATAGGATCCAACAGTACATTAAAAGGATTATTCACCATGACCAAGTGGGATTTATCCCTGGGCTGCAAGGCTGGTTCAACATCTGCAAATCAATCAACGTGATACAATACATTAACAAAAGAAAGAACAAGAATCACATGATCTCTCAATAGATGCAGAAAAAGCATTTGACAAAGTACAGCATCCTTTCTTGATCAAAGCTCTTCAGAGTAGAGGGATAGAGGGTACATACCTCAATATCATACAAGCCATCTGTGAAAAACCTACAGCGAATATCATTCTCAATGGGGAAAAGCTGAGAGCTTTTCCCCTAAGGTCAGGAACGCGGCAGGGATGTCCACTCTCACCACTGCTATTCAACATAGTATTAGAAGTCCTAGCCACAGCAATCAGACAACAAAAAGAAATCAAAGGCATCCAAATGGGCAAAGAGGAAGTCAAACTCTCACTCTTTGCAGATGATATGATACTGTATGTGGAAAACCCAAAAGACTCCACCCCAAAACTGCTAGAACTCATACAGGAATTCAGTCAAGTAGCAGGATAGAAAATCAGTGCACAGAAATCAGTGGCATTCCTATACACCAACAACAAGACAGAAGAGAGACAAATCAAGGAGTCGATCCCATTTACAATGGCACCCAAAACCATAAGATACCTAGGAATAAATCTAACCAAAGAGGCAAAGGATCTGTACTCAGAAAACTATAAAATACTCATGAAAGAAATTGAGCAAGACACAAAGAAATGGAAAAACGTTCCATGCTCATGGATTGGAAGGACAAACATTGTGAAGATGTCAATGCTACCTAGAGCAATCTACACATTCAATGCAATCCCCATCAAAATACCATCCACTTTTTTCAAAGAAATGGAACAAATAATCCTAAAATTTGTATGGAACCAGAAGAGACCCCGAATAGCCAGAGGAATCTTGAAAAAGAAAAGCAAAGCTGGCGGCATCACAATTCCGGACTTCCAGCTCTATTACAAAGCTGTCATCCTCAAGACAGTATGGTATTGGCACAAAAACAGACACATTGATCAATGGAACAGAATCAAGAGCCCAGAAATGGACCCTCAACTCTATGGTCAACTCATCTTTGACAAAGCAGGTTTGAATGTCCAATGGCAAAAAGTCTCTTCAACAAATGGTGTTGGGAAAATTGGACAGCCACATGCAGAAGAATGAAACTGGACCATTTCCTTACACCACACACAAAAATAGACTCCAAATGGTTGAAAGACCTAAACGTGAGACAGGAGTCCATCCAAATCTAAAGGAGAACACAGGCGGCGACCTCTTCGACCTCAGCCGCGGCAACTTCTTCCTAGACACATCGCCAAAGCAGGGGAATCCAGGGCAAAAATGAACTATTGGGATTTCATCAAGATAAAAAGCTTTTGCACAGCAAAAGAAACAGTCCACAAAACCAAAAGACAACCGACAGAATGGGAGAAAATAGTTGCAAATGACATATCAGATAAAGGGCTAGTATCCAAAATGTATAAAGAACTTATCAAAGTCAACACCCAAAGAACAAATAATCCAATCAAGAAATGGGCAGAAGACATGAACAGACATTTTTCCAAAGAAGACATCCAAATGGCCAACAGACACATGAAAACGTGCTCAACATTGCTCGTCATCAGGGAACTCTAAATCAAAACCTCAATGAGATACCACCTCACACCAGTCAGAATGGCTAAAATTAACAAGTCAGGAAACAACAGATGTTGGCGGGGATGCAGAGAAAGGGGAACCCTCCTACACTGTTGGTGGGAATGCAAGCTGGTGCAACCCCTCTGGAAAACAGTATGGAGGTTCCTCAAACAGTTGAAAATAGAGCTACCATACAATCCAGCAATTGCACTACTGGGTATTTACCACAAGGATACAAATGTAGGGATCTGAAGGGGTACGTGCACCCCGATGTTTATAGCAGCAATGTCCACTATAGTCAAACTGTGGAAAGAGCCAAAATGTCCATCGATAGATGAATGGATAAAGAAGAAGTGGTATATATACACAATGGAATATTATGCAGCCATCAAAAGGAATGAGATCTTGCCATTTGCAACGACATGGATAGAACTGGAGGGTGTTATGCTGAGTGAAATAAGTCAATCAGAGAAAGACATGTATCATATGACCTCATTGATATGAGGAATTCTTAATCTCAGGAAACAAACTGAGGGTTGCAGGAGTGGTGGGGGGTGGGAGGGATGGGGTGGCCTGGTGATAGACATTGGGAAGGGTTTGTCCTATGGTGAGTGCTGTGTATTGTGCAAGACTGTTGAATCACAGATCTGTACTACTGAAACAATGCAATATATGTTAAGAAAAAAAAGAAGAAGTAGAAGATAGCAGGAGGGGAAGAATGAAGGGGAGTAAGTCGGAGGGGGAGATGAACCATGAAAGACGATGGACTCTGAAAAACAAACTGAGGGTTCTAGAGGGGAGGTGGGTGGGGGGATGGGTTAGCCTGGTGATGGTATTAAGGAGGGCACGTTCTGCGTGGAGCACTGGGTGTTATGCAGAAACAATGAATCATGGAACACTCCATCAAAAACTAATGATGTAATGTATGGTGATTAACATAACAATAAAAAATAAAAAAAAGAAACTATTGTAATGCCTTGCACTTCATAAGGGCAAGTGCATTTTTGAGAAATGTTTCCTGTGCGTGTGTGTATAAAATCTGTATCTTATTATCGGTTGCAATAAAATTTAAATGATATCAGGTTATATGATTTCTAAATGCTGGTTCAACTCTATCCCTTTTATTCTGTTAATGAGGCAAGAGGAAGACAAAGGGGCATCCTCTGAACCAGCAGGCTTCCCATTTGAGGATCTTAATAGCCTGTTCTGTGCACAACTCTATTTTATATTGGAGCCACTGTCAAAGGATATTTACAATCGTAGAGCACACCATGAACAGCTCATCTATTTCCCCTCCAAGAATATCCCGCCTTTCCATTCCCATCCCCATCTCCTTTGTGTACCTGGTAAATTCCCACATATCCTTGAAGACCCAGTTCAAATATCACTTTCTTTCTGTAAATTTCCCTGGGGACCCAGGCAGGAGGAGCTGCTATTTCCTGGGTACGCCCCACAAGTTTGTGCAGATTCCCCCACTAGCTCTTCCTGTTTTATTTTAGGCAGCTGTTTACACGTCTGCCTCTCCCTATGGACGTGAACTCTATGGGAGAAGGAGCTGTTTATTTCACTTCCATACCCTCAGCTTGGGACAAAGGTTTTGGATCATAGCAGACATTTGATTCTGCTGGTTGAATTAAACTAAATTCTCTTTTCAGCACATCCTACATCTGCTGTGCAATCCAGGAAAAAAAAAGTCACTTTCATCTCATGGAAGGACCAACCCCTGTAAATGGGACTGGGAAGAGCCCCGTTGCCTATCTCTCAGTGAGCCCCTTGGCTGTCCCTACTGAGGACAAGCCACTGAAGGAACTCCCTCCAGCTTGCTGCATGCTGTTCTCTGGTCTTCTGCCAGCAGATATTCTCCAGAGAAGCTGGTTCCACTTTCCTGCAGTACCTCTGGTTTCAGCTCTTTCCAGACCTGATAACTACAAAGTGCCACTGACCAGGTCCTGTGCCTTTGATCCTGCTCAGCTCTGTTCCTCCCTACTCCACTAGGAATACAATCTGCAGAACTTTGTGGTGGACAACTCCATTCAAGAATATGCAGCACGGTAAGAAGCAAGATTCTTTTTTATGTCACTCATTGCCTGAATTCCTTCACTCTCTCCTTCAGTGTTGACTGACTTTACAAAGGCTACTGCAGTTGGCATTTTTGCTCATTTTACTGATGTCCACTCAGATGCATATAGTCCCCAGGATCATCAACATAGCAGCCCATGTTAAAGGGCCCACGTTGTTAATTATCAAATAGCAGGTGCTCATTTACATATCTTGTTGTGCACTATTTATGTAATATTTAATTCTCAAACATACACTCTCCCCAGAACTTCGATTTTCTTCCACCTAGACCCAATTCTCTCCATAGGACTTCCATGCTTAGTGTATAATATTATAGCAATACTCCCAAATTCCACCTGCACACCCAAATCATATGTATACTTGAAAAGACAGATTCCTGGGAGCTCATTTCCCACATGCCTAAGGATGGGCTCAGGGATCTTTATTTTTCAGAAGCTCCCCAGGGGATCCTAACATTTGCCCACGTTTGAGAGGCACGACTTTATATGAGTCCATCAGGAAATAAGATGTTCCGTATTCATGAACAGAATTTACAAATTTAAAAGTCTAAACAATTTACCTAGCTATTCATCCCTCCCTCCCCACATTTTTATAAAATTTATTAAATATAAGCAAAAGTAGTGAACATAATTAGCCATTATATTTATGATGAATGACCGCTTGGATATTAAATCCTACACGGTAGTTCTAGTGATATGCTTGTGTAAATTCATTATTTGCCCCTTTACTAAGTGGCCCCAGATATCTGGCTTCTCTGTTTAGTGTTTTTCTTCTCAGTTTATGTTCCAGAAGGCTGATGTTAAAAGAAGTAGGATCTCCAGGTTTGGTGGGGTAGAGGGTGTGTAAATATGTATAGATTGTCTTCAATGAGTTATTTTTTGACACATCACTATCATGTGACTTCCACTAGAATATAGTATTTGATGCATTTTTCAGGTTCTGGTGGTGGATTTCTGGGGGTATGCCTTGGTGATGAATGCAACCTGTGCCCCAAAGGACATTGCCCTGTAGGGCAATGTAAATGGCTGACATGGAATAGGATCTTTTAAAACTACATTCTAATCAACATAAGTAATTGCTAAATGTTTGTGGTGCTTCTCAAACTTGAGTATGAAAGAGCAACCAGGTCGCTTGTTTAAAATGCAGATTTTAATAAAATAAAATAAAATGCACATTTTACAACCCCACCCCCAGAGATTCCGACACATTAGATTGTAGGTAAGGGTCCAGAATCTGCATTTTAAACTAGTGTTCCAGGTATTCTGGTGTGAGTGGCTGATCAACGAGTGCTTTTGTGAACTACTTCTGGTGAACAACCCATTTTGTTTTTGTATCCCAATGTTCTACTGACCAATACCTGGAGATACACAATTCACCACACAAGTTTGACTCTATCTAACCTGGTTTATGTATTATTACATGAGAAATATCCACTGAACATATTGGAGGTCGTGGCAATGAGTTTGCTATAAAATTTCTAATCACTTACTCTTGAGGGCTGGCACTGGTCCATGGACCACACTTTGAGTATCACCATCATTTAGCATCAGGTAAGAAATATTTCATTAAATTGTGAATTGCTATGAGGTCCCTACCCCTGATAATCTTAGAGTCCCAATAACGATGGTTTTGAGAGAACTGAATACCTGGTTGGTTAACATGTAAGTGGATGAGGAGGCAAGTTTTAGGGTATGCAGTCTAGCTCTAGGAAAACAGAATGGAAGAAGTCACTTATGACACTGATTCCTTTCCTATTCAGGAAGGGATTGTTATGAGAAGACAGTGGTACATAACCCCCTCTGAAGAGTTCTGTGTCCTTAATCCAGAAGATCTAGGTAGGATCCGAATCATGGCTGGAGTTGGGGGAGCCTTAACTGACAGGCTAGCCAAACCCTAAATTTTGGAAATTGGGATGGACTGGGGATGAGACTAGAGATGAGACTGGAAAGCTGGGCTTGGTGAAGGGAAAAGATACTCTTTGTTACTCTACTGCCTCCCAGATCTCTCTTACCAGGTGATTGCAAAAATATTGGGATTAGCTTTACAAATAGAAATGTCGAGAGCTATCATTACAGCAACTGTTTACTATGACTGCTTATTTAACACGCCATAAAATAATACTCATGTGGTTCACTAGATGTATGCCAGAATAGCTTTGCCACATTACATTAACCCTCTAGTCTGTTCATGTAGTACAACTGTCTGTCCACAACCTGAGAGGAATTACTGCCTCTAAACACAAAGTGTTTCCAGAGGTGATGCTCACTTGCTGGTTCTGAGAGATTTCTCCTACTCCATTTCATCAACTAAAATACTCGCCGGAAAAGCTAAATGGCATAGACAAGAACCTCAGAATCCTAGAACACATTGTAGACTCCTTCTGTAATCTCATTTTCCATATCTGCTTGATCTCTAAGTCCTATTACAGCTTCCTTAATGTCCCTTGTATGTGTCTCATCTTCTCTGTGTTTACAGCCACTTTCTCTGCTGAAGTTTCATCTTTCTTTCTGAAATACTGCTACAGCCACCAAACCAATCTCCCTCGTTGGCACTTATCTCCCTATTTAACTTCCACACACTCCCAGAAAGGTGAAATGACCAAGTCACTCTTTGTTTAATGCCCTTCTGTAACCTCACCCCCACAAGTGAGAATCCAAATCTCTCAGATTAGTGGGATCCCTCATGACCTTGCCTTGCACTGCCTCTCAAGCAGCACCCCCACCTCTTCTCATCCCACCGCACTCCAGCCATGCAGAACTATTAGCACAAATGCTGCAAAGACTTTGCTCAACTTTGTTGACCCTCTACCAAGAATCTCCTTCTCCTTTTATTCTGCCTGGTGAATTTCTATTCATCCTTTAAGGCTAGTTCCAATGTCCCCTCTTATGTACTTATTACATTGTTGTAGTGATTTGTCTAAATTTCTGGCTTCTCCAGGGGAACAAGAGCCCTCTGGCAAATGCAGACTGGGTTAAACCAACTTTGCATCCCCAGAGTATAACACTAGGTGGCAACAACACCAGTAGGCAGTTAATCCACACTTGTTCAACACCATCAGAAGCATCATGGAAGAACTATGAGCCAGACTGGTGGATCAAGAAGGGAAAGACAGGAGGCTTGGAATTCCAAATATTACCAAAGCCTCCCAATCTAAAATCACTACTCAGTTGAGATTTTAAAAATGTGCTAAATGAAACACTGGTGAAGGAATAAAGCCAGAAAATTAAGCACTTAAGTAACTTGTGATCTGATCCATCACTCCCTTCCCGTGTTCTTTAAGTGAAAGGCTCAGTCATGTCCTGTTTGACTAACAAGCCTCAGCATTTAAATAGAAACCACTTAATCCACTGCTCATAAATGCTCCCAGGGTAGAAAACTGGTACACAGAAAAATAGCATATCAGTTTTGAGTTGTGACAAGGTAAGACTATCCATCTATTAGTGTTCCTTTTCCAAACCTGCTGGGCTAATTGCAAAATGGCAAAGAACATCTTGGCAGGTGTGGACAGGCTGGAAGGCAGCAGTTCTCCTTCCTCTTAACCTCAGGGGCATGTGAGCTTGGTGCTGCTTAATATAGATGTAACTGGAAAGACACTTTGTCTTTCTCTTCCCCCCATTCATCACCCCCCCACACACACACACGAGCACGCACACACACCCCTTCTGACCTCTAGAGATTTGCTCTAAACAGCAGAAGAATAAATACATTTGTTACTGCTACTTTTCTGATTATAGAGATGGAGATAAGGTTGAGGATTTGCTATGAGGTGTTAAAAAATAAATTCTAATTTCAAAGCTTCTGCTGGTTCTTCATGCAATGAAAGTTGAAGCCCTTCATTCATATAAACATTTAGAGAGTTTTCACTTTGAGCCAGGTACTTTTCTAGGCTCTGGAGACACATCAAGTAGTAAAACCAATTCCCCACCCTTATAGACTAGGAGACACAAAATAAATAAATAAACTGTAAAGTATACATGGTATGTCAGAAAGTGATAAATGTCACAATGAACTGGCTGATGTAATGGGGATAAAGTATGGTGTATACATATGTGTGCATGTGAGCACATGGGTTGAGGGGCTGTTTTGCATGGGGTGGTTTTCGGACATCTCTCTGAATATATGAAATTTGATCAGAGTTTGTATTGGTTTCCTGTCACTGCCGTAGCAGATGACCACAAACTGGGTGGCAAACAGAAATTTATTCTCTCACAGTTCTAGATGCCAGAAATCCAAAAGCAAGGTTTTGGCAGGGCCGTAGTCCCTTCAGAGCTCTAGGAAATATGTACTTTTTCAGCTTCTGGAAGTGCCTATCACCACTCTTTGACTTGTAACTGTACCACTCCAATCACTGCCTCTGTGGTCATATTCCATAGGTCCTCCTCTTCTTTGTATGTCTAATTTACTTCTGTCTCTCTCTTATAAGGTACTTGTGATGCATTTAAAGTCCACCCAGATAACCCAGGATAGCTCTTCAAGATTCTTAAGAACACACTTTTTTCCCCCCTAAAAAGGAACTTTCAAAGAGTCTGGGGATTAGCCCATGGATATCTCTTTTGGGGGGAGCATCATTTATCCCACTAGAGAGACCCAAATAATATAAGGAATAAATAGGAAATCTGGAGGAACAGTGTTTCAGGCAGAGAGAACAGCATGCATGAGGTCTCTGAGCCTAGAGCAGGTCTGTCCTGCTAAAGGAAGGACAAGCAAGCCAATGTGGCTGGGCTGGAGATAGAGAGGGTCAGAAAGTGCAAGAGGAAGCTGAGAAATGTGTGGTGGCAAAGAGCATGTGGGGCTGGAAGGGACGTCTGCCTTTCTGCTGGGATGGGAAGCCGCTGGAAGATATTGAGTACAAGATTAATATGATCTGTCTTATGTTTCAATATGAGGACGCTGCTTAGATGGGGGTGGGTGGGCACAAGCTCCAACTTAACAGCCCACTGATGGAGTTTTAGAGATGGCACAGATATGCCTATAACCAGCCTTATCGGATGTGACATACTAAAATTCTCTAGTAAGAAAGAAACAGGCATTTGGAGGTTCCAGGCTGGTGGCGGGGGAGAGGAAGAGGAAAGAGAAAAGTGTGGCAAGAGGAAGACAAGCTGGGATCCAAGGCAGGGTGAGGAGTGGCGGATGTGACTGGCAAGAAATTCTTCGTGGTAGGTAAAGACCTACGGGTTTTTAAGGTTTCTCTATACAGTTTCTATAATCCCCCCTTTCCATTATCCCAAATCTTCAGTAAAAATCTGTTACCAAACATATCAACCTTGGGTTGGGCTCATTTGGATAAAAGCAGTCCTGACTGTTCAATGGACTCTGAACCAAAGTCAGGTCAATGTGAATTCAAAGTTCAGTTCCAGAGCCATTTGGGGTGGGTGTGGGAGAGCAGAAGATACTAAGAAGGGAGTTGGGCATGAGAGAATGGTAACCAACCATCTAGAGTATGGAACAATACAGTCCTAGTCACAGGGCAGAACCTCGTATCTCTCTCTTATTGGAGGACCACATCCTACTTTCCAGCTGGCATGGGAAGAGCAGTGCCTGGTGGAAAAGTAGCTCATGGTAGTTGTGAAAAAGGGAAAAATGTAAGTCCATCTTTTTGGGGCCACTTAGTATGAGTCAGACTCTTTCCATAAATTTCACTTAATTTAGTGCTGAGTACAACCTCAGAAGTCAACTGTTATTATGGCCACTTTACAGGCAAGGAAACTGAGGCCTGGGGAAATAATGTAAACTCTTCAAGGTCACATAGCTAATAAACAGCATGTTGGGGATTTGCACTGGGTCTGATTCCAAAAAGCCCATGTTCTTTCATTTACCTCAGGCTGCAATCCTGAGGCCTGGTTAAGAAATTCTGGTCCAGGGGCACCTGGGTGGCTCAGTCGTTAAGCGTCTGCCTTCAGCTCAGGTCATGATCCCAGGCTCCTGGGATGGAGCCCCGCATCGGGCTCCCTGCTCAGCGGGAAGCCTGCTTCTCCCTCTCCCACTCCCCCTGCTTGTGTTCCCTCTCTTGCTGTGTCTTTCTCTGTCAAATGAATAAAATAAAATCTTTAAAAAAAAAGAGAGAGAAGAATAAGAAATTCTGGTCCAAAAATGTCTTACTTCTCTGGGCATCTAGTGACTTATTTCAGACATTGCACAAAGCCAGCATTTTGGATTCCCACCTCCAACACAGACCCTCCTTTGGCTCAGACACCATCGCAGATGCCTGCCCATACCAGTGGCCTTCCCTGCTCTCACAATGGACTCAGCATCCTCTGCATTCAGAACATAGGTCTTCCCTCACATGCAAAACCTGGCTTCCTTTTCTCTGGCCTTCCTTCTCTCTAGGAGACCTACAAAAAGTAAGGAATTCAACAACCAGCCTGATCACTGGACTTGCCCTGATGTTAATTCATCAAGGAGGTTGGAAATAGTGACACTTCTCTTAAAAGGCCTATTTCTCCAAAGTAACATTCCTTATCAAGATCCATATTTAAGTGTGGAGGAGACCCCTATACTTAGCACTTCTTTGCCTAGCTTAGTCCATGGATCTCTAAAGGGACCATTTCCATAGGTCTGTAATACAGTGCAGCATCACATAAAGATTTTAGGTTGTATATTTGGAGCACCATTTTACTCTCACTGCTATTATTTAGAGTTGCACAATACTCAGTTTTAGAACTAGACAGTCTAATGATGATAGCTTGCCTTTTTTGGTGCTCATTCTGAACACTTTACATGCACTGTCTCATTTAGCCCTCACAAAAATTACATGAAGACCCATTTAAAAGGAGAGAAGACTGATTCAGCATTTAAGTAAAGGGATTTCTGCTACAGTGCCACACGCAGTATATTACACTGCTAAAAATCACAATTTTCCTATACAGAATTGTACAATAAAAACCATGGGACTTATGAGAAAGTTTGGGGTGGGGCATGTATTAGTTTCCTAGTGCCACAAACTGGGTCTCGAAGTTCTGGAGGTTAGGAGTCTGCAATCAAGGTGTTGGCAGGGTTGGTTCCTTCTGAGGGCTGTAAGGTAGAATCTTCCATGCCTTTCTCCTAACTTCTGGTGGTTTACTGGCAGTCTTTGGTATTTCTTGGCTTACTGTAGATGCCTCACCTTGATCTCTGCCTTCACGTTCATGTGCACTCTCCCTGTGTATCTTCACATAGTCTTCTCTCTGTTCATACCTGTCTCTGTGTCCAAATTTCCCCTTTTTACAAGGACACCAGTCATACTGGATTAGGGCCTAACCTCATGACTTCATTTTAACTTGATTACCTTTAAGAAGAGCTTAATGTCAAATAAGGTTACTTTCTGAGGTACTTCAGTTCAAGACAGTGGACAAATATCAACCCATAACAGGGCACAGCACTCAAAAAAAAAAATCATCAGGCACACAATTAAAAGAAGGTCAGAAGGTAATATTAACAGTAACATAGCTTTATACACATTACATGGTTAAGACATAGATAAATGCTACAATAAATATGGCATTAGCCTTGGGAAAGACTTCCTGTAAGTTTAAGTGGAAGTGAGTGTTGGAAGGGTTGCAGCTTGTGAAGTGGTGGAAGGAGGGTCACCTGAAATCAGAGGGAAAATCTGAACACTTCTTGGATGCATGTGGCTCATAATGTATGCAGTGGATTGTGGCCATTGTTGGAAATGTGCGCATTCCTACATGACAGTTTATATTCCTGAGTGCAGTTTTTTACATTCACCTAGTATTTCTGGAGGAAGAAATTGTGTGTAAGCAAATGTGAAATTCATGTTATGATCAAATTGCTACCTAATTACAGCAATGTCCTTAGAACAACGTGCATGTTTAAAACAAGCATTCTAGTAGAAGGGGCTTTAACTTGCCTAAGGTCACAGTCACAGCTAGGTTTTCAGCCCGAGAAGACTGAAACCATAGCTCAAGTTCTTAGCCACTAACCTGCCCCGTTGTCTGTCTTGGAAACAAATTAAGAAAAATAAATGACTTGATATCATGCCATCATGATCATGCTCCCTGGGATAGGCACAGTCCCAGGCTGCCCGCAGCTCAAGACTGCCTGCCCTGACCCCCAGGACAGTGCCTATGATGAGATCTCCTGCTGGGATTATGTCACGATTATGTGATCAAGGTAACTAAGTGCTTAACTCTGAGGAATCAAAACAGATGTCATCCAGGTAGAACTGACTTAATCACACAAGTCCTTTAAAAGCATTGTTCTCCTTGGCTGGAGGCAGAGATTCTAAGCATGAGAAGACTTCAAGTGCCTTTGCTGGCTTTGAAGATGGAGAAGGGCCACACACAAGGACCGGAGGAGAGGGGCCCCTAGGAGCTGAGAAGAAAGCCCAGTCAACAGCCAGCAAAGAAAGAGGATCTTCAGATCTACAACCACATGGAACCAAATTCTACCAACAACCTGAATGAGCTGGGAAGTGGATTCTTCCCTAGACCCTCCAGACAAGATGCCAGCTGGCCAATAAAACTTGACTTTGGCTTTGAGACCCTCCACAGAGAACCCAGCAGAGGCTACCCGGCTTCTGCACTGAACTGTGAGACGATAAATGGGTGTTGCTTTAAGCTGCTACATTCATGGTAATTTGTTACACAGCTTCTAAGACCAACGCTGCCTACACTATGGTGCCAAAAGGAGAAGAGAGACAGAAGCCCTTATTGGTTCCTCTGGGCAGGCAGAGGAACAGGACAGACCATTTCCAATTTGTATCAACCCTTGGTTGATACAGCCAGGCTGGGACACTTGTACAGAAAGGCTGCATTTTTTTTCTTTTGTAAATATACGCTGTATATTAATATTTTCTTTTGTCATCTTTTCTTCCTTTATGTATCTTGCTGCAACTTTATAAGCACTATTTGGAAATGTCATCAAACAAGCTTGGTTGCCCTCAATGACATGTTTCAATTTTAGTTCCAGAAATTATCTGAAGGGGCAGGGAAACTACCCCTTCATGTGCCTACATGAAAATTACATATACACTGCAAGATTATTTACCAATTAAGGTTGGTCAATACATTTATCTCTGAAGCCCTGGTTGGAGTCATAATACTCTGAAATAAGTGGTTTTCTTTTGAAAATTAACCACATATCCTCTGGCTGCTTTGACTTAGACCACTCCTGAGCATCTCCCTCTTTGGTTGAAATAATTCAAATCTGGATGTTATCAACATGGAAAAATGACCTTGCTCCCAATTTGCTTTATAAGGAAGTCAGTTCTTTGAACTCGGTGTTCACTTCCCTTCAGGGAACAACATCTCTTGATAATTGTAAATATTTTTTCAATAAAGAACCTGCTGCTCCAGATTTGTTAAAACTGGTTTAACAATCTGCTCTATTCCTCTGTCAAATGTTAGAGTAGAAAGAATGTTGAGTATTATGGGTAATTTGTGTTGTCAGTGAAAAGTATGTGTTTGTGTGTGTGCGTGTGTGCATGTGTGCGTGTGTGTGTGTGTGTGTGTGTGTGTGTTTCATTTGTTTGGAAAAAATGAGGAGTTTGAAAAATCAATTTTATTTCATAAGTAAACCCTATTTATTTAAAATATATGCTGCAAAATCACTTGTGTAATTTTACTCAATGGCTTTGCTGTATCATATCAACAGTTACATTTTGTTTTGTGATTTCAATCAGCACATTTTTATTGTTTGTCATTTTTGTTGAACCATGTGCCAACTTCTTTAATTATATTTCCTCTTTTTGGTGCTACCATTATCTACAGAGTTGAGTACTTTATTTACTTCAAAAAACATGTTTTTGAGCAGCAACTACATTTAAGCTCTTAACCAGCTCTTAGGGAGGTAGGAATGAGTAAGTCTGTGCCCTGAAGATGCTCATAATTTATAACAATGGCTTTCCGTGTGTCCAGGGACAGAGACCCAGAACTCCTCGTGCTCGTTGCAAATACCACAAAGTACTGGTATAGTACACTGAAATAAAGCAAACACTACAATATTTTATGATAAACTAGACATGACTTTATGTCAGAGTCTAGTGTAGAGAAGTGTTTGCAGGTCCCAAAAACTTGAAAGAAAGAGAATAGGAGAAAAACCTAAGCATAGGGACAATTCTACATCTGAATTTTTTTCTGTAAATTGGAAAAGAGCCATTGCTCTTTTAGTTTATAATGGTTGCGGGGGTCACTGTTTTATTAGGAGAAGTTAGTATGTAAATAAATTGAAGATGGTGTGTTAGAAACCCTTACAAAGTTTACCTTTCAGGTGGAATACTGCTTTCTGCCTATGTTTTTCTCCTCCTCCAAAATTTTCAGTTCCTCTCTATTGCAGATAGGTCAGAAACTAAGCTGCTCATTCCCACCTGGTATCCAGCCATTCCAGATTCTGGCCCATACCCTCTACAGTCTCCCATTTCACTCCACTGTGTTCTCTGCTTCGGCTGAACAACTGCCTCTCATATCCCATTCCCAACCCAACATGCTCAGTATTCTCCGCCATGCCTTTTTCAATGATGGGCTTTCCCTGGTAGCCCTATCTTACCAAGAAGCAA
Source organism: Eumetopias jubatus (assembly GCF_037043125.1). Lineage (NCBI taxonomy): Eukaryota > Metazoa > Chordata > Mammalia > Carnivora > Otariidae > Eumetopias > Eumetopias jubatus. The sequence goes on along the minus strand of NW_028274816.1, from coordinate 112,910,002 downwards.
ACCCAACTCGAATCTCTGAGTCTTCCCTGGATTTCTCTCCCCTTTCAACAACCAGGGTAAATCCTTTCACTCCTAATTTTACATTTAATTGTTAATACTTATAAAATTATCTCCTGCAGTAGTGGCAGTAGCTGCCAATTATTAGCCAATATGTGCCACGCACAATTCTATGATCTTACACGTACTGGGATGAAGAAACAGAGGCTCAGGGTGGTACTGCTGGAGGCACCCCAGATGACAAGCAGCAAAGCCACAGCTGGCTTCCCAATCTTTCTGCTTCCAAAGAGAGTGCTGGCATTACACCAATTCCCTTCACGGTCTAATCTTCACGAGGATGTAGGCAGAAATGTGTCGTCTTCCTTCCACTGTGCCTTATACCTGGCAGCTACTCAAAATACATCTACTGAATTAAATTTACATTAGGGTGAAGAAAAAAGGTAATACCACTTTCCCCAGCTCTTACTAGCAAAGTTTAAAATGACTGATACTATTTAATACTGGAAAATGAAAGAAACATTTAAAACTCCTTAATTCATTGTTAACAGGAGTGTTAATTAACACACCCAGTTTAGGACTATCTATTAGAATAGAAATGTACTTGTCCTGATATGCAGTTCCACTTGTAGAAATATCTTCCAGGGAAATAATTACAATCAAGTGCAAGGATATGCGTATGAGTCCATTTATTGCAGCATCATTTATGGTAGTAAAAACTTAATAAGGAATAGAAAAATCTACTAGGGGATGGTGTATGATGGAGTATTATGTAGACCTTAACAAGGTTAACATATACAAATACTGAATCATCATGTTGTATACCTGAAACTAATATAATGCTTTATGTCAGTTATACCTCAATAAAAATAAAAGGTTAATATAGATCTACATGTGCAAAGATGGAAGGGTGTTCACAATCTATTGCTGAATTGACAAATCAAGTTTCAGCATAGTGAATAGAGGATTGCCCTGTTTTTCTCAAAAAGAAAAAAAAAACCTTGTTCTCTTTTTAACCCCTACTCCCACCCATACACACACATGCAAACATGAATTTCTCAAGATGGAAGTGGTGTTTTGTTTTTCTTCTTAGAATAGTGGTTATGGTCCAACAATGACGACTACTCGTGCTAAGGACCCTACATTCTAAAGAGAGCCACCAGCAGCTGGTCACGGCCACCACTCTCTAAGCCATGCAAGGAGCAGCCAGAATGCCCTAGCACCATTAGTCATTTGCCTCCTCTCTCTCCTACTCCAAGCAGATTAAGAAGAGTTGCTAAGAGATTAGCAGCCTTGTGATGTATACAATGGTTGAAAGGAGAACTTTGTTGTTCTTCTCCCCAAAGGCGAGGGGTGTCCAAGGGAAGATAAAGCTTCAAGAGAGTCCATCTTAAGATGACCAATGTCTGCAAAAAGGGGAGACTGGGGTGATTTCTCCTGCTGAATGTCAGTCAGGGGAAGGGAGAACAAGAGAGACAGATGCAGGGAATCATGTCCCTAGAGAGGACTGGGGAGAGCAGATGAGGGTGGAGGCTACAGTCAGGACCTATGCAGTATCCAGGGGTAAAGATGCAAAGAGAGACATATCAGAGAGATGTAGTGTGACAGCCACCAGCTGGGAATCAACTGGAAGAAGTGGTCAGATACCTTACAGGGCTGCCGTGCCAGGGAATCAACCTATTGCCCACACTGCCTGTTGGAACCACTACTTATCCTCAGCTGGACACAGAGCTACATCAGTGAGTTTGTCCAACCAAAGAGAGGAATGCAACCTTACCCTGTAGGGTAAGGAGTTTTTAGCTTGTTCCCCCTCTCCCTCCACTTCTCCCCTAAACTGTGGAAGTTTTGTGATGAGGAAAGTGAGATGGGGAGATACCTTGCGGCCGGGTTATATGTTCTCCTCAAGTACCTAGGGCCACTGCTAGGGAGAAGGGAGAAATGCCATAAATTGAGTTTGGAAGTAAAATTAAAAATAACAAACAGGGATGCCTGGGTGGCTTAGGTGGTTGGGTGACCAACTCTTGATATCGGTTCAGGTCATGATCTCAGGCTTTTCAGATTGAGCCCCATATAGGGCTCTGTGCTGGGCGTATAAGATTATCTCTCTTCCTATCCCCCTGCCCCTCTCCCCCCAGCCCCTCCTCATGTGCTCTCTCTCTCCCTCTCTCTCAAAAACAAAAGCCACGACTGCATTTATCCATTTACCAGACTGAAACTTTTAGTAACGCAAAGTGGCTGAAAATTATAGGAGTGGGCCAATATATCACTAAGAGAGCCTCTGCCCAGGGAGAAGTAAGAACAACATAATCTAGTTAGAGATGGTTACTGGCATAATCCTATGCCTAATGGATCAAGTGTCCTCAATAAACTGGGTTCCCGTGTGCACACACACATACACACGGAGGTATGTGCCTAGCGAATGGTCTATAGCATAGGACAGGGGTCAGCAAACTTTTCTATAAAGGGCTTTGTGGCCATACTGGCTGAGTCACAATTACTCAACTCTGCCATTGTAGTGCCAAAGCAGCCACAGATAATATGCTCACTGAGTGTGGTAGTATTCCAATAAAACTTTATTTATAAAAACAGGCAACAGGCTGGATGTGATTCACATCTATGGTTTGCCAACCTTTGTCTAGAGGAACTGGTAGGATATCCATCGAAGTGTTCGCCTTTGAGGAGTGGGGCGGATGCTTCCATGAAAATGGCAATTAACAAATGGGTCAGTGGAACTCCTTTGAAAGATTTTCTTGGGGAGGAGAATGGAAATGGATGTTACTACCCAGTGCAGGGGAACCAGCTTGTTATTTCCCTGGTGTTAAACAGCACTGAAGGGCAAAAGGGGCAGTACGGATATGGAGCTGAAGGCAGGGTTTTTCAGCAGGTGCTGAGCAGACAGATACCACCGATATAAAGAAAGTGTGGCCTTTTAGGGAGGCCTTTCAAGGGACTCTATGTACTTGCTAATGTCAAGCAAGGGGTCATGGTCAGTGTTTTCCATAATGAGTAGTCATTTCCCCACTGACTGTGAGGAGCCCTGTGTGGCCCACAGTGTTCCTTTCTAGGGGAATCCACGTCACATCAGTAGATTCAGTCATGACTAAGGCTTAGCAACTGCAGTGCTCCCCATCACAGATCCAGGAAGTGCGAACACAGGATCAAACTGACCAGGCATCAAACCTGGCCTGGCCCCCTCGGTAATATCTCTGCCCCCCTTGGAGAAGGTACTCAGCCTCCTGTGTTTTCTCTTCAGTCTTGATGGCGGTAGCAGTGGCAACCGGCACTGAAATGTTTTCTACATGCCATTTCAGGCACATTGTCTACGATGCCCACAAACTCTGTGCCAGATAAATATTGTTAATAATTTCTAAAAAGGGAGATAATTCTCCTTGACAGAGTTATTGTGAGGATCCAAGATAATTGATGCTAACTTCCCACTATATCACTTGACATGATGCTGGAGTTGGCTAAGTGATGGTTATTGCATTAGTACACTTTTTATTTATCAGTGTTCAGGAAAAGTCTGAACCAGGGCATGGAGCTAGAAGACAGACATGTACTGCAGGTCTTGATAAAGCTTCTCTAAGTCCCTAACATATGGTCCAGGTAAGAAGCCCAAAGAGAGGAATTTGGGTATAGTCCCTGGCTAGCCTGATAAGGACCTTAAATGGAGAAATCCAAAAATGTACTGACAAATGCCAAGAGAGGTAAGGAGACATTGAAAATTCAAACTTGGAAATCAAAACCCTTTTTACCAGTGGAAACAAATCCACTTTCAATCCTAGCAAACTGATTTTTTTTTATGTTCAATTAGCCAGCATATAACACACATCATTAGTTTTTGATGTAGTATTCAACGATTCATTTGTTGTGTATACCACCCAGTGCTCATCACCACACGTGCCCTCCTTAATACCCATCACCCGGTTACCCCATCTCCCCACCCACCTCCCTTCTGTATCCCCTCCCTTCTGTTCCCAGAGCCCAGAGTCTCTCATGGTTTGTCTCCCTCTCTGATTTCTTTCCAGTTTTCCCTCCCTTCCCCTATGGTCCTCCACGCTATTCCTTATGTTCCATATATGAGTGAAACCATATGATAATTGTCTTTCTCTGCTTGACTTATTTCACTTAGCATAATCCCCTCCAGTTCCATCCATGTCAATGCAAATGGTAGGTATTCATCCTTTCTGATGGCTAAGTAATATTCCATTGTATATATGGACCACATCTTCTTTATCCATTCATCTATTGAAGGGCATTTTGGCTCCTTCCACAGTTTGGCTGTTGTGGACATTGCTGCTATGAACACTGGGGTGCACGTGCCCCTTCTTTTCACTATGTCTGTATCTTTGGGGTAGATACCTAGTAGTGCAATTGCTGGGTCATAGGGTAGCTGTATTTTCACCATCTAGAGGAAACTCCATACTGTTTTCCAGAGTGGCTGTACCAGTTTGCATTCCCACCAACAGTGTAAGAGGGTTCCCCTTTCTCCACATCCTTGCCAACATTTGTTGTTTCCTGTTTTATTAATTTTAGCCATTCTAACTGGTGTAAGGTGGTATCTCACTGTGGTTTTGATTTGTATTTCCCTGATGGCTAGTGATGTTGAACATTTTTTCATGTGTCTGTTAGCCATTTGTATGTCTTCTTTGGAGAAGTGTCTGTTCATAACAAACTGATTTTTAAAAGCATACTTTCTTTACCTGATAGCTTCAGCTTACCTAAAGCCTTTGTGGCTCATCATTCTATAGGTTTGTGTTTCCCACTGTCTCGTGGGTTCTTCATGTTGCTTTCTTTTGCATCTTCTAACAACTAGTATCTCCTTCTTTGTGCCTTAGATTCAAACTATCCAAGGGGAAGAATATGACTGGTCCAATATGTTCACTCATAGCCCTATTAGGCAAAGTATTCCTCCAGGCACTTGACATGATGCTGGAGTTGACTACCTCACGCTATCTTGCAACCTTGAGTCAGATGCTTTCTAGTAAACCAGAGGCCCCAGGGATGGCATGGTCATGTGGCAGAGACCATGGTAATCTGAACAGAAAGAAATATCTTGGATTGCTCCTCTCGCAGGGAGCTTTGAGTGGAACCAAATGGTATTGCTACTTCATGAAAGCCCTGTAACCATCCACAGATGGTGGTCCCACAAAATAGAAGTAAGCTGCCAGCTGGTTGGCCTGAATCTGTCTGTATTAGTTTCCTAAAGCTGCCATAACAAATTATGGTGGCTTACAACAACAGAAGTTGTTGTTTCCACAGTTCTGGAAACCCAAGTCCAAAATGAAGGTGTTGGCAGGGCCATGCTCTAGCCAAAAGCTCTGGAGGTGAATCCCTCCTTGCCTTTTCCAGCTTTTGGTGGCTACAGATGTTTCGTGGCTTGTGGCTGCATAGCTCCAATCTCTGCCTCCATCTTTGCATGGCTTTCTCCTCTGTGGATCTCTCCTCTGCCTGTCTCTTGTAGGAACACCTGTCACGGGATGCAGGAGCCACCTAGCTAATTCAGAATGATCTCATCTCAAAATCTTTATTTCAGTTTTATCTGCAAAGACTTTTGTTTTACAAATAAAGTCACATTCACAGGTTCTGGGGATTAGGATATGGACACATTTTTGGAGGTCAATATTCAACCCACTTATACCAATGAAAGTTAAGACATATAAACAACCTGACATGTTAGGAGCTCAACAAATATTTGTTGAATGAACTTATGAGCACCTTTATTTCACCAACTGGGAAACTGGGACTTGGAGAAGTGATCTAGCCAAGATCATGCATCTAGGTCATGTCAAAATTTGAACTGAGCCTAGCTCTTTGTCCTCATTCTGAGGTTCCTGAAACCATGATAATCTTCTGCCTTATTATTGCTGCATTGCAAGTGAGCATAATTGAGGTTCAGAAAGGCTTGTGCAAAGTCATTCATTAGCTTGTACCACAACCAACCTAGTTCTCCAGACTCCCAGGCCAAGCTATTTCCACTTATTCTACAACCTTGAGGGCCTTCTGTTACCAAGCCTGGAAAAGAAGTCTGAGAAAGTAAAATGAAGATCCAGAAGATAAAAGGAGAAGACAAAAGATAGCATGTGGTATATTTTATCAGAACTATAAAAGGTTGATGACAGGATCATATTTATTTCTCCACCTTTTCCTATAAATTCCCCAAATACACACTGTTAACAGATCAGCAAGGGTCACGCCCTTGCTCAGTGGAAAAACTTCTGGAACACTGCTTGATTTATGCTCAGGTACACAGCCCGCCCACAAGTGGGGAAGCAAAGTCACCTTGGAACCATGAGAATATCTCCTGAACTCTTGAAAGTTGCCCAAAGCCTGGAAAGCAGTGTGAGAGAAAAACCAAACTTGTCCTACAGGTAAATGAAGGTCTTTGTTCACACAATACCCTTCTTGGTTTTTCTCTAAATGCCAAACTTAAAAAAGAAAAAAGGAAAGAAGGAAGTTTCACTCCCTTGGCATCATCAGTACCCATACTTAACTGCCATGACAACATCTGACTGCCGCACATTCTATTCATCTATTCATCTACTCTCTTCCCTCTCCACCAGGGAAATGGTGACCATGGGGGCCATTTGCCTTGAGGAGCCTCCGGTTGGTGAAACCCAACCAATACATGTCTCTAGATGGTGCCTATTTAAAAAAAAAAATATTGAGGATTTCAATCAAAGTCAAGATTTCCTGATTTTCTTGAAACCTGACAAGTTAGGACACCATGGGGCCTGAACTCCCACAAGGCTATAATGGTCTCGAATTTCGTATCTGATGATCCCTTCTCTGGAGCACAGGTACTCTAACTTACCACTGTTTCCACCTGACTGCTCCTCTCCTTCCTGGTACCTAGCCGAGCACCTTGGAATTTGAATTCCCCCCCCCTTTTTTTTTTGGTCAAATGGCATCAAATCAGTGAGATTTCACCCTAGTGTGCTACTGCTGTTGCTGTCCGATTGACAATTTGAAAATAAGCAATGGTATTCATACCTAAGTACATGTAAACCTTCCAAGGTGACTTCTGCTAGCTAAGGTCCCGTGTGATTTGTAATACAGTTGAGCTTGAACATCAGACTAGATTTTCCTTTAGCAACCCACTGCTCTCAGTTTCCAGAATGCCAGAGGTTCCTGCTCCCTGGCTGCCTATCTTTTCTTACTCCTGGACAGCTGCACTTTCAAGCTCTGGTTAAAGTCAGAATATGGGAATCTAAAAATATCTCCACCATCACTGCACTGACATGATGCTTCTGTTGTTCTAAGGGCAGATTCTCTGTCAAAAGAGTAATCTCAAGAGCTAGTCAGGTTTAAATTCAAAAACTGCATACGAAATGCCTTTGAGCTTTCATTGTTTCTCTCTCTCCCTTTTTCTCTCTCTCAGGTCATAGAAGCACTTTTTAGAAGGTCTGGTCATGGCAGAAGAGTAGGAGGGGATGCGGGCTACAGTTGTGCTTGGAATTAGAAAGTAGGTTTTGACTTCATATATGCAAAGGCATCAGTGCCTAGCACAGTGTCTAACACATAGTAGGGGCTGAAAACATGCTGGACAGAAGACAGAGAGGCAGTACAATACACAGTATATATGCTTTAGTTTCTCCATTTTGTTTTAGTGACCACTGTTGAGTGCCTACTATGTATAAAGCATTTTTCTAGGCACAGTTGAGTTTCATTCATTTGATTATTCATGATTTGATTTCCTGAATGCCTATATTGCTTTCCTGCAGGTCTTATTTACATGTGTGATTTCAGCTCTGATTATCATCTTATAATCTCATCACTCACCCAAATACTCTTCAAGAGCAAAGGGCTGCTCTTACTGTTAGCAATCATCACAATGTCATTCATGTCGAAATTTGACAGAAAATCTCCTATTTGTTTCACATGGTATAATATGGAATCTCTTCAGTCACTCAGGAAAAAAATTCTCCAATAGCTTTTTCTGTAGGCTACAGCAATTCACATCCTCTCAAATTTACCTAAGCCCTAGAGAGCTCTCTGGGACAGGTACAATGGCAGGCCATCCTCCTTTTATTTTTTTAGTTTTAAGTTTTTAATTCCAATTTATAGGTCTTCCTTACTCTTTTTTTTGTAAAGATTTTATTTATTTATTTGTCAGAGAGAGAGAGCACAAACGGGGGGATGGCAGGCAGAGGGAGAAGCAGGCTCCACACTGAGCAAGGAGCCTGATGCGGGACTCAATCCCAGGACCCTAGGATCATGACCTGTGCCAAAGGCAGCCGCTTAACCAACTGAGCCATCCAGGTGTCCCCCTCCTTTGGACTAAGATCACTGAATGGCACCTTCTCACATCCACAGAGTAACTCATCAATCAGTAAGTCACTGTTGTTTCATCAGATCATGATCAAGCCAGTACACATCCCAAGAGCATAATATGTGCCATGAAATAGGCACTGAATAAGCTTTTGATAAATGAATGAATGAATGAATGAATGAAGGAATACACAGAGAATGAATGAACAGGGCACCGATTTCATTAGTAAAATGGACCCCCCAAAATTATTGGATTTCTGTTGCATCTATTACACCAAACTATTACACCAACTTCCTTTCCATCATCAAATCTTTCTCTCTTTCAATGACCTAACTGCACAGCTCCTCTGTTTTGCTTTTATACAATAAATCTGGAACTCTGACAAGGTTCAGTGACTCCCATTCTCTGTGTCAGGGATTTGAGAGAAAATGCAGCAGGCTTCCTTCACCCTCTGACATTGGAGCCCATGGAGACTCAAAAATATCAAATCTTCCAGACAAAATTTGGAGAAACAAGAGGGAAAATACTTTTTGTTGTATCAGGAGAAACAACCCAGGCACAGTGGAAAGAAAGGCATTTTATTTTTCATGAGAGTCCTGCTATTTTCTTTGCTGGACACACATCTCTAATCAGATTCTAAGGTCCCAATTTTGTTCTGTGTTGCCTATAGAATTGTGGCCACACTTCTTAATTTTATATAGTAGGCCTCCTTTTGGTCTTTTGGTAATTGAAACAAGTAATACATGTTCACTGAGCAAAATTCACACAAAATAGAAATATACATTAAATGGAAATCCCCCTCTCACCTCTCACCAGCACTCTCCACCTTCCAGCTTCCTGAGGAATAGACTCTGAGGTAGAAGTTAGCCTGCATGGCAGTGACTAAGAGGTGCCCTTGGTCACCAGAGCCATGGACGAGTGAAGGAAGCAGGACTGGGGAGAGGGAGAAGCTGAACCTGCGATGTAGTTTCCCTAAAGCTTCGGCTGATTCATAGGGGAACTGGTCCATGTGGGAGCTGAGATGGACCACTAGAATTGTCCTAAAAGGGGGCCAAGGCCTCTGTATGCTACCCTTGCCACTCTTCACTGATGAGAATTGCCACTCCTCCTCTGCAGAAAGGGATGCAAACTTGGAGGAGGCAGCTCGCTTTGGCAGAGGGCAATTCAGAGAGAATGAGCTATGAGCCACCAGTAGGTAACACTTTGGGCATGTGGGAGAATACATGCCTTGTTTTTCAAAGAACTGGGTGGCACACTACAGAAATACACATTATCTTTATAAAACCCACATACTTCCTATATCTCTATGAACACATAAAACACACACACACACACACACAAATGAAGGGCAGTATAGCATAATAGTTAAAGACATGCATTGTGGAGCCAACCTTGGAAATTTACTTAGTCTCTCTGGACCTTGGTTGCTTCCTTGGCTAAAATGGGGGCTGGTGACAATAGTGCCAATCATAGAGTCATTTAATCGTAGAGATTTAGATGTGTCAATTAATGTAAAGTTCTGAAACACAGATTTAGCTACTCGCTTGTGCCACTCAACAATTATCTTTGACAAGTTTCTCTGTCCATCACTCAGTTAACCTCATCCCTCTACACCCCTCCCCTCCAGCAACTCTCAGTTTATTTCCTATGAATAAGAGTCTCTTACGGTCTCTCTCCCTCTCTGGTTTTGTCTTATTTTTTCCCTCTCTTCCCCTATGATGCTCTGTTTTATTTCGTAAATTCCACAAATCAGTGAGATCATATGATAATTGTCTTTCTCTGATTTGATTTATTTTGCTTAGCATAATACCCTCTATTTCCATCCACGTCGTTGCAAATGGCAAAATTTCATTTTACTGATGGCTGAGTAGTGTTCCATTGTGTGTGTGTGTATATATATACCACATCTTCTTTATCCATTCATCTATTGATGGGATCTTTCCATAGTTTGGCTATTGTGGACATTGCTGCTATAAACATTGGGGTGCAGGTGCCCCTTTGGATCACTACGTTTGTATCTTTGGGGTAAATACCCAGTAGTGCAATTGCTGACTTATAGGGTAGCTTTATTTTCAACTTTTTGAGGAACTTCCATACTGTTTTCCAGAGTCGCTACATCAGCTTGCATTCCCACCAACAGTGTAGGAGGGTTCCCCTTTCTCCACATCCTCATTAACATCAGTCACTTCCTGACTTGTTAATTTTAGCCATTCTCACTGTTGTGAGGTGGGATCTCATTGTCGTTTTGGTTTGTAACTCCCTGATGCTGAGTGATGTTGACCATTTTTTCACGTGTCTGTTGGCCATTTAGATGTCTTCTTTGGAGAAATATCTGTTCAAGTCTCTGCCCATTTATTGACTGGATTATTCTTTGGGTGTTGAGTTTGATAAGTTCTTTATAGATTTTTGATACTAACCCTTTATCTGATATGTCATTTGCAAATATCTTCTCCCATTCTCTCAGTTGTCTTTGGTTTGTCAACTGTTTCCTTTGCTGTGCAAAATTTTCATCTTGATGGAAGTCCCAATAGCTCATTTTTGCCTTTGTTTCCCTTGCCTTTGGAGATGTGTCTAGCAAGAAGTTGCTGTGGCTGAGGTTGAAGAGGTTGCTGCGGCCGAGGTCGAAGAGGTTGCTGCCTTTGTTCTCTTCTAGGATTTTGATGGATTCCTGTCTCACATGTAGGTCTTTCATCCATTTGGAGTCTATTGTGTGTGGTATAAGGAAATGGTAAAGTTTCATTCTTCTGCATGTGGCTGCCCAGTTTTCCCAACACCATTTGTTGAAGAGACTGTCTTTTTTCCATTGGACATTCTTTCCTGCTTTGTTGAAGATTAGCTGACCACAGAGTTGAGGGCCCATTTCTGGGTTCTTTATTCTGTTCCATTGATCTATGTGTCTATTTTTGTGCCAGTAACATACTGTCTTGATGATGACAGCTTTGTAATACAGCTGGAAGTCCGGAATTATGATGCCACCAGCTTTGGTTTTCTTTTTCAACTTTCCTTTGGGTATTCGGGATCTTTTCTGGTTCCATACAAATTTTAGGATTATTTGTTCCAGCTCTGCGAAAAATGTTGATGGTATTTTGATAGTGATTACACTGAATGTGTAGATTGCTCTAGGTAGCATAGACATCTTCACAATATTTGTTCTTCCAACCCATGAGCATGGAACATTTTTCCATTTCTTTGTGTCTTCCTCAATTTCTTTCATGAGTATTCTAGAGTTTTCTGAGTACAGATCCTTTGCCTCTTTGGTTTGGTTTATTCCTAGGTATCTTATGATTTTTGGTGCAATTGTAAATGGGATCGACTCCTTAACTTTTCTTTCTTCTGATTGTTAGTGTATAGAAATGCAATGGATTTCTGTGCATTGTTTTTGTATCCTGCCACTTTTCTGAATTCCTGTTCTAGCAATTTTGGGGTGGAGTCTTTGGGTTTTTCACATAGAGTATCATGTCATCTGCGAAGACTGAGAGTCTGACTTCCTCTTTGCCTATTCAGATGCCTTTTATTTCTTTTTGTTGTCTGATTGCTGAGGCTAGGACTTCTAGTACTATGTTGAACAGCAGTGGTGAGAGTGGACATCGCTGCTATGTTCCTGACCTTAAGGGAAAAGTTCTCAGTTTTTACCCATTCAGAATGATATTCACTGTGGGCTTTTCATATATGGCTTTTATGATACTGAGGTATGTTCCCTCTATCCCTACACTGTGAAGATTTTTAGTAAAGAAAGGATGCTGTGCTTTGTTAAATGTTTTTTTTTTTTTTTTTTTTTGCATCTATTAAGAGGATCATATGGTTCTTGTTCTTTCTTTTATTCATGTAGTATATCTGAACCACCCTTGCCACCTAGGAATAAATCCCACTTGGTCATGGTGAATAATTCCTTTAATGTACTGTTGGATCCTATTGGCTAGTATTTTGGTGAGAATTTTTGCATCCATGTTCATCAGGGATATTGTTGATGGGGTCTTTGTCTTATTTGGGATCAAGGTAATGCTGGCCTCACAGAAAGAGTTTAGAAGTTTTCCTTCCATTTCTATTTTTTGAAACAACTTCAGAAGAATAGGTATTAATTCTTCTTTAAATGTTTGGTAGAACTCCCCTGGGAAACCATCTGGCCCTGGGCTCTTGTTTGTTGGGAGATTTTTGATTACTGCTTCAGTTTCCTTGCTGGTTATGGGTCTGCTCAGGTTTTCTATTTCTTTCTGTTTCCATTTTGATAGTTTATATAATCTCTAGGAATGCATCCATTTCTTCCAAACTGCCTAATTTGTTGGCATATGGTTGCTCATTTGTTCTTATAATTGTTTGTATTTCCTCAGTGTTGGTTGTGATCTCTCCTCTTTCATTCATTATTTTATTTATTTAGGTCCCTTCTCTTTACTTTTTGGTAAGTCTGGCCAGGGATTTATAAATCTTATTAATTCCATCAAAGAACCATTTCCTAGTTTTGCTAACCTGTTCTGTTCTTTTTGTTTCTATTTCACTGATTTCTGCTCTAATCTTTATTATTTCTCTTCTCCTGCTGGGTTTAGGCTTTATTTGCTGTTCTTTCTCCAGGTCCTTTAGGTGTAAGGTTAACTTGTGTATTTGAGACATTTCTTATTTCTTGAGAAAAGCTTGTATTGCTATATACTTCCCTCTTAGGACTGACTGTCTTTGCTGCATCCCAAAGATTTTGAACAGTTGTGTTTTCATTTTCATTGGTTTCCATGAATTTTTTTAATTCTTCTTTAATTTCCTGGTTGACCCTTTCATTCTTTAGTAGGATGCTCTTTAGCCTCCAGGAATTGAGTTCTTTCCAAATTTCCTCTTGTGATTGAGTTCAAATTTCAAAGCACTGTGGTCTGAAAATATGCAGGGAATGATCCCAATCTTTTGGTACCAGTTGAGACCTGATTTGTGACCCAGGATGTGATCCAATCTGGAGAAGGTTCCATATGCACCCGAGAAGAATGTGTATTCTGTTGTTTTAGGATAGAATGCTCTGAATATATCCATGAAGTCCATCTGGTCCAGTGTGTCATTCAAAGCCCTTGTTTCCTTGATCCTCTGCTGAAATGATCTGTCCATTGCAGTGAGGGGGGTGTTAAAGACCCCTACTATTTTTTATTATCATTGTGTTTAATTGTATTATTAACTGGCTTATACAATTGGCTGCTCCCATGTTAGGGGCATAAATATTTACAATTGTTAGATCTTCTTATAGACCCTTTAATTATGATATAGTGTCCTTCCTCATCTCTTATTACAGTCTTTGGTTTAAAAATCTAATTTGTCTTATAAAAGGGTTGTCACCCCAGCTTTCTTTTGATGTCCATTAGCATGATAAATGGTTTTCCACCCCTTACTTTAAATCTGGAGGTGTCTTTGGGTCTAAAGTGGATCTCTTGCGGACAGCGTATTGATAGGCCTTGCTTTTTTGTCCAATTTGATAGCCTGTGTCTTTTGATTGGGGCATTTAGCCCATTTACATTCAGAGTAACTACTGAAAGATAATGAATTTAATGTCATTGTATTACCTGTAAAGTGACTGTTACTGTATATTGTCTCTGCTCCTTTCTGGTCTATAGGACTTTTGGGCTCTCTTTGCTTAGACAATCCCTTTTAATATTTCTTGTAGGGCTGGTTTGGTGATCACAAATTCTTTTAGTTCTATTTGGAGTAAAAGCTTTTTATCACCCCTTTTATTTTGAATGACATCCTAGCTGGACAACGTATTCTTGGCTGCAGAGTTTTCTCATTTAGCACCATGAATATATCAGGCCAGTCCTTTCTGGCCTGCCAGGTCTCTGTGGATAGGTCTGCTGCCAATCTAATATTTCTACCATTGTAGGTTACAGACCTCTTGTCCTGAGCTGCTTTCAGGATTTTCTCTTTGTCTCTGAAATTTTCGAGTTTCACTATTATATGTCTGGGTGTTGACCTATTTTTATTGGTCTTGAGGGGGGTTATCTGTGCCTCCTGGTTTTCAATGCCTGTTTCCTTCCCCAGATTAGGGAAGTTCTCCACTATAATTTGCTCTAGTATACCTTCTGCCCCGCTCTCTCTTTCCTCTTCTTCTGGGATCCCAATTATTCTAATATTGTTTCACCTTATGGTATCACTTATCTCTCGAATTCTCCCCTCATGATCCAGTAGTTCATCTTTTTCTCAACTTCTTTATTCTCCATCATTTGGTCTTCTATATCACTAATCCTCTCTTCTGCCTCATTTATCCTAGCAGGTTGAGCCTCCATTTTTTATTGCATCTCATTAATAGCCTTTTTGATTTCAACTTGGTTAGATTTTAGTTCTTTTTTTCTCCAGAAAGGGATTCTCTAGTGTCTTCTGTGCTTTTTTTCAAACCCAGCTAGTATATTTATAATTGTTATTCTCAACTCCAGTTCCAACATCTTACTTCTGTCCACACTGATTAGGTCCCTGGCAGTCAGTACTGCCTCTTGCTCTCTTTTTTGTGGTGAGTTTTTCCATCTTGTCATTCTGTCCAGAGAAGAACAGATGAACAAGAGAACAAAATGACAACAAAAACCCAGGGAAAATATACACTAAACAAATCAGAATAGACCTGAAACGAGGAAAAAAAATTTTTTTTCTGAATATAATCAGACAGGTGAGCAAAATAGAGCAATACACTGGATTCTGTGTATATTTTGGTCTGGTTTTTGGAAATCAAGATCCCAAAATTGTAAAAAAACTTATATATGTACAAAATAAAAATTAAATACAATGAAAGAATAGAATGTAACTGTAAAAATGGAAACTAAAAGATAAGAAAAGAAGAGAAAAAAACAACAACAAAAATAGGAAGGGATATAAACAGACAGGTGAACAGAACAGAGCAATACAATATCTCCTGAGTGTATTTTGGTCAGTTTGTTAGAAGAAGCTACATCTCAAAATAGTAAAGAAAGAAAAAAAATTATATATACAAAAATGAAATTAAATACATTGAAAGGATCGAATGTAACTGTAAAGATGAAAATTAAATAAGACTTAAAAAAACAAAACAAAAACCAAAAACAAAAAAAAGGGAAGAAAAAAAACAACAAAAAGAGTATGATCAGACAGGTGAACAGAACAGAGACATGCACTAGATTCTGGGTGTATTTTGGTCTGTTAGAAGAAACTGTTTCCCAAAATTGTAAAGAAAGAAAAACTTATATATATACAAAATAAGATTAAATACAATGAAGGGATAGAATGTAACTGTAAAAATGAAAATTTAAAAAAGAGTTGATAAAATAAGGAATTGGTTGAAAAGGGAAAGAAAAAAAATCTAAAGTTGAAAGACTAAAGAATCATAGGACAAAAACCATGACTTCTATGTGCTATATTCCCCTAGCGCTAGAGTTGTGCAATTCTCATTGATGGGTAAACTTGGTCTTGGCTGGATGTTCTTGCTGATCATCTAGAGGGAGGGGCCTGTTGTGTTGATTCTCAAATGTGTTTGCCCCTGGCAAATTGCACGGCCCTTGCCAGGGGCCAGGCTAAGTAAACTGCTCAGGTTTGCTCTCTGTGGCTTTTGTTCCCTGAAGGCTTTCTGCACAGCTTTAGAGGATGGGAATGAAAATAGCAGCCTCCCAATCTCTGGCTCTGGAGCTGAAAGCTCAGGGCCCCACTTCTCAGTGAGCCCTCAGAGAAAAGGAGTCAGTCACGTCTCCCCAGTTTCTGGCCGCATTCTGTGCTGACACGGCCTGTGACCAAGCGTTTCTATCTCAGGCACACAACCCTGACTCCTAAGGTGCGCTCCTGCGCCACTCCTCTCAGGGGAGGAAGGGGGGTCTCACCGGTTCTGCCACCTGTTGGGCCCCTGCTCAGAGAGCAGTCACCCAACTCCACCACCATTTGCTGTTTATGGCAACCCCAAGCTGAAAGCCCACTCCTGGGCTCACCCTTTGCAGCTGGCTTCCCCGCTCCAATACCTGGGAGCTCTGCCGCACTCAGGTACCCCTGGTCTTCCTGTGACCCTGAGAATCCTGAGACCACACTGTCCCAGTGAGGGTTCCATCCCCCACTTAGCTGCCTGAGCGACATCCCTCACCGAAGCAGAGTTCTAAAAGTTCCGATTTTGTGCTTCACTGCTCTATCACTGGCTGGTAGCCAGCTGACAGAGGCTCCCTCCCTCTGCGGTCTATCTTTCCATATATTGCCTTGGATTCACTTCCCATATATTGCCTTGGATTCACTTCTCCTACCTTGCAGAAAGTGGTTGCTTTTCTATTCATAGAGTTGTAGCTATTCTTTTCTTAGATCTCCGGTTGAGTTCGCAGGTGTTCAGAATGATTTGGTAGCTATCTAGCTGAATTCCAGGGACCAGACAAAATTAAGGTCTCCTACTCCTCCGCCATCTTTGAAGAAACTCAATTCATTCTTTTTTAGTAGCTAAATGGTATTCCTGAATACTGAATCCTGGATACTGGATGGTTTGTATTTACCATAATTTCTTTAACAATCCCTTTACTGTTGGGCATTTAGGTTGTCTCTGATTTTTCCCCACAAGTCACATGCTGTGAACATCCTTGTACGATGATGTTCTATGCTTGGAACACTGTTCTAAGACAAATGTCTGAGAGTGGAATGGTTTGTCAAAGGGTAAGCACATTCAAAATTTGAGAGGCACTGTTAATTGCCCTCTGAAAAGCCTGTGTAATTCTGACTTGGACGTTAGCATCAGGAGATGAGAGTGTCCTTCTCCGCCCCCCACCCCAACCACCTGCCTCACCCACCTGACAGCAACACTGGATATTAAAAGTCATTTGTACTTTTGCCATTCTAATAGATGAAAAAATGTATTTCCTTGTTTTAATTTGCATTTCAATCAATTCTTGAGAAATAAGCCTTTTTTCTTCTTATGTTTCTTAGTCATGCATATATCTGGGTTATCTTTGATGATATATTTTTTAATCTATACATTGTAAATAGTTTACATAGCTCTCTCACTTGTCTTTTTGCCTTTTGAGGCACCTCTCAACTTACAAGGGTTAAACTTCCATGTAGTCAAATCTGCCAGTCTTCTTTTGAACACCTAGATTTGGAGTTCGGTGTCTGTAGGAGGTGTGAAAGGAGAGCCACCCTTGGTCAGGTTCATTTTATTCTCAGAAGTGTAAGCTCCTTTACTGGCCCTGAACTCTCCACTGCCTGGAGCAGGCAGCTTCTTCTTTCTTTTTTTAATTTTTAATTTTATTTATTTATTTACTTATTTTAATTGTTATGTTAATGACCATACATTACATCATTAGTTTTTGATGTAGTGTTCCATGATTCATTGTTTGCGTATAACACCCAGTGCTCCATGCAGAACGTGCCCTCTTTAATACCCATCACCAGGCTAACCCATCCCCCCACCCCCCTCCCCTCTAGAACCCTCAGTTTGTTTCTCAGAGTCCATAGTCTCTCATGGTTCATCTCCCCCTCCGATTTCCCCCCTTCATTTTCCCCTCCTGCTATCTTCTTCTTCTTCTTTTTTTTTTTTAACATATAATGTATTATTTGTTTCAGAGGTACGGGTCTGTGATTCAACAGTCTTACACAATTCACAGTGCTCACCATAGCACATACCCTCCCCAATGTCTATCACCCAGCCACCCCATCCCTCCCACCCCCCAGCTTCTTTTTGTGTCATTCCTGTTGTTGTTTTTTTTAGCCCAGCTCTAGTTACTAAAATCTTAGACTAAGATCTAGTCCACAATCCCACCTCACAGCATCTTTCTCATGATCTTTTCCCCTCCTCTTCTATCTAATTCTACTTCCTCTTTTTCACTTTTGACTATGTCCATCTTGGCAGAGGTCATCCCCCAGAAGTGACAGTCCCTTGTGCCATCATCTGGCTTGTGGACATTCCTCTGTCAGCTTCCACTATTGGTGTCATCCCTATTTGCCCCAGAACTAACGATAATGGTTACATTGCTATGTGTTGGGGCTTGCGCAGTGGGGAGGCAGAAAGGAAGTGTTCGTATGTTCAAATTGGCACAGTGAATTGTGAGTGGTTTCTGCTGATATGGAGGCACCCAAGGAGTACATGGTTGGTAAGCAGCATCAGTTTCTGCTGCCCTCTGGCATGGAGGGCCTCCTCAGTGGCAGCCACATCTCCCTTTGGCCCTTGCCAGGGATACATGCCACACTCCTCCTGGGAAATATACCTTATGGCTCCTGTCCCATAGAGAAACTCCAAGCTCCATCAGCAGGGGTTATAAGAGTGAGGTGGCCCTCTTATGTGACCCCTTAAGGGCTACAAGGAACTTGGACAGGGTGCTCCTGCCTCCTCACTCACTCTGAGCCACAATCCCATCATGTCCCACTGGCTGGGGAACTCTGGCAAGCTCCTGTCTCCAAAGTGAAAGCCCTTTGCTATGTATCCTTGGAGGGAGATGTGGGGGTGGGGAGAATTAACACTTCACCAACTGTTCTTTACTCAAGAAAATGACTCTTCCTCCTTCTCTCCATATATATATGGGGATTGGGGAGGGTGATGTCCCACAAAGTTCTGAAGTTCTGCAGAAGTGTGCAAATCCTACATTCCAGAGATCTACCATGGCCCTTTTGTCTGTCAGCTTTACAACACCTGCCTGGGATATCCGTGATTCTGTGACTTGGCAAGAGAAAACAGATCATGAGAATAATGGTAAAGATAATAATTGTTGAAGGTAGTTGTTGAACATTTTCCAGAGTTCTGTTTTGGTGTGATGTAGTAAGTGGCCAGCAGACCAATCTCCACAAACAACAGCTATAAACTTTGGACAAAATATAAAAAAAACAAAATAAACCCAAAGGCCCTAGAGAGTCCACAAAGGCAGGTGGATTTGAGACAGGAGCTAAAATTTGAAACAAGAAATTGACAGAGGGTGAGGTCCTCATTTTGTTGCAACTTTGTCCTAAGAGTGAATCAAAGTCATATTGTAGACATAGGCCAGCTTAAGGAATAAGGGAAAACCTAGAGTGAGTGAGGAGGCAGGTTTCTGGTCTGAGAAATCAGAAACCAAGGTAGCCACAGCCTCTGGAAAGCAAAGAGGGAAGCCCAGAAATGATCAATGGAACAGAATAGATAGTCCAGAAATGGACCCTCAACTCTATGGTCAGCTAATCTTCAACAAAGCAGGAAAGAATGTCCAATGGAAAAAAGACAGTCTCTTCAACAAATGGTGTTGGGAAAATTGGACAGCCACATGCAGAAGAATGAAACTTTACCATTTCCTTAAACCACACATGAAAATAGACTCAAAAGGGATGAAAGACCTAAATGTGAGACAGGAATCCATCAAAATTCTAGAAGGGAACACAGGCAGCAATCTCTTCTACCTCAGCCGCAGCAACTTCTTGCTAGACACGTCTCCAAAGGCAAGGGAAACAAGAGCAAAAATGAGCTACTGGGACTTCAGCAAGAAAAAGCTTTTGCACAGCAAAGGAAACAGTCAACAAAACCAAAAGACAACTGACAGAATGGGAGAAGATATTTGCAAATGACATATCACATAAAGGGTTAGTATCCAAAATCTATAAAGAACTTATCAAACTCAACACCCAAAGAACAAATAATCCAATCAATAAATGGGCAGAGACATGAACAGACATTTTTCCAAAGAAGACCTAAATGGCCAACGGACACGTGAAAAAATGCTCAACGTCACTCAGCATCAGGGAGATACAAATCAAAACGACAATGAGATCCCACCTCACAACAGTGAGAATGGCTAAAATTAACAAGTCAGGAAGCGACCAATGTTGATAAGGATGCGGAGAAAGGGGAACCCTCCTACACTATTGGTAAGAATGCACGCTGGTACAGTCAAGGGCACCAGCACCCCCATGTTTATAGCAGATGTCCACAATAGCCAAACTATGGGAACACACACACACACACACACACACACACACACACACACACACAGGAATATTACTCAGCCATCAAAAAAATGAAATCTTGCCATTTGCAATGATGTGGATGGAACAAGAGGGTGTTATGCTAAGCAAAATAAGTCAGTTAGAGAAAGACAATGATTATATGATTTCACTCATATGTGGAAATTAAGAAACAAAACAGAGGAGCATAGAGGAAGGGAGGGAAAAATAAAAAAAACATAATCAGAGAGGGAGACAAACCATAAGAGACTTAACCATAGGAAACAAACTGAAGGTTACTGGAGGGGAGGAGGGTGAGGAATGGGGTAACTGGGTGATTGACATTAAGGAAGGCACATGATGTAGTGAGCACTGGGTATTATATACAATTGATGAATCACTGAACTCTACCTCTGAAACTAGTAATTACACTGAATGTTAATTAATTGAATCTAAATAAACAAAAACAAAAATAAAAAATAAAAAACAACAAGAAACACTTGGAGAAATCTAATAGAACCTGGAATCTCTACAACAACACAATGGCTAGAGGAGAGGTGTAAATTGAGGAGATCAGCATTTAAGTTAGCTGTCAAGGTTGCCAGTGAGTTAGGCAGGGAAAGACAGAAACAATTTTTTTTTTAAAGATTTTATTTATTTATTTGGGGGAGAGAGAGAGAGAGCACAAGCAGGTGGAGGGGCAGAGGGAGAGGGAGAAACAGACTCCCAGCTGAACAGGGAAGATGTGGGACTCGATCCCGGGACCCTGGTATCATGACCTGAGCCAAAGGCAGATGCTTAACTGACTGAGCCACCCAGGTGCCCCAGGAGAGGAAATGATTTTTAAGAAAGTGCACAAAAAGAGCCAAATGTGGAAATGACAGAAGCCAGGAGGCCAGTCCAAAGAATATAAGGAAGGTAAAAATATACAGGTACATATACAGGTACATGGCAGGGCTAGAGTAAAAACAAGAGCAGGGCCGGCTATGAGGAAGCAGGCTAGGGACAAGGATTTGAGAGATTTGGAAGACAGATTTGGGTCAGATTCACAGGCTATATGTCCAAAGATTTCCCCTGTGATGAGGGCACATTTTGCCTGTTCATGAAAGGCCTCCTAGCCCTGCAACTTCAGGTTCTTTATTCCTTTATCCTTTTAAGGGGAGAGCACTGAACAAGCTGTTTCAAGAGTTACCACTACCCTCAATAGATAAAATAAAAAAATCCAATGGTCAGCCAATAGAGTGGGGATGTCTTTTTCTAGGTGAAGAAGGATCATCTGTCCAATTCAAGATCAAAGCCAGCACAAGACAAAGTTTAACCTCTCTCCAATATGACCTACCCTATATTCTATCAAATAACAAATACAGTGACATAATTTGGTCTGGCTGGATGAATCTCCTTGTCTGTTTACTCCCTATCAGTGTTAGATCAATGTTTTACTTTCATGTTGAGAAGAGAGAGAGACCATAAGAATGCAAAATCTTAGCAAAGATCTTTTTGTCTCCATGACTGTGATATCATGACCCTAGAGATATCCCAAAAATCAAATCTCTCATTTGGGACTAATGAAATTCTTAATATTATAATCACAAGTTGGTGATAGACTAAAAAGAAATGTTACCTGATGATGTTTACTCAACAGGATTTTAGTTTCTTCCTGTCTTCCTGTTTTCTCTCACCAAACTACTTATCTAGTATAATTGAGCAGGGATATAACTTCAATATGTGTCACTGACTCAAAAATTTCCCAAGGTATCCCCATTGCTCTAAGACTAAAGAGAAAATTCTCCATCAGATTAACTCTCACTGGACTCAAATGCTAGAAATTCCTTGTATAAACCAAGGGGACCTTGTTTGTCTGCCTTCCATAGCCCCCTTTAAACAAGACAACCTCCAGGCACCAAAGGCAACTGGACATGCCACTTCTCAGGAGTTGCCACTTCTCAGCAGTTGCCATTTCTCAGCAATACGCTCAGCCTATCTGGAGCTGCCACCCCACACCACCCCATGCTTTGCTCTCTGATGCCCATTATTCCCAGCTTCAGTTTGACCTACCTTCCATTTTACTCCCTTGCTCTTCAGAATGGGCACTTCATACTGCTTCTTAGCTTGATTGTTGGTTCCCTCTTTGACTGCATTTCTCCTCACCACAACGACTGTCCTGGCTGGCTTTGGTGATGCCAATTTAAAACTCTCATCTTGTCCAGTCTAGCCTGGCTCCGAGGATCTTCTACAGACCACAGACTGTCAAAGCCATGTTATTTCCATAGTGATTGTAGAGTGACAACTGGAGAGAGTAACCTTTCAGAACAATTTCTGAGGCTAAATTTCTTTCCTTAGAGTGGTAACTGAAAAAGTACATTAGAAATGGAATCTCTTTGTCAGAGTCCTTGCACATTTAGGCAGAGGCTGTTCTTTTGGAAATGGTAACTCTCTCTAGCTACAGGAAGGATGGGATAGTGTCAGTGTTACAGATACATTTTTTCTGGAAAAGGAGGAATGGGAAAGCTCTGCCTTTTTATTACAATATATAGTGAAGGAAGAAGACCCTGCCATCCCCTGAGCATTATCTCTAGGTCCTCCAGGGTTAGCATTCTATGTTCATTACCAGGATATAGCTGGCTTTGTGGAAGGAGAATATACTTGGAGTAAGACCAACCTGAGTTTCAAATTTACCCTGCTCCTGAGGCTTTGGGACTCAGATTCCTCAGGTATAAAATGAGTATATTGCCCAATAGATGTGTGTGCATGTGTGTGTGTGTGTGTGCCCATGTGTGTGTGTGTGCACGAGTGCTTGTGCACAGACACATTAGTATTACTGTTATTGTGACATTGTGCCAAGTACTGTTCTAATCACATTATAAATGTTACTTCAGTTAGTCTCTATAATATTATAAAGCAGGTACCATTGTTACCACCTTAGTCCACAGATGGAGAAACTGAACCACAAAGAAATCAAACTGCTTTTGAAGGATACACAGCTAAGAAGTAGCAGAAGTCTGGATTCGAACACAGCAATGTGGCTTCAGAGTTGGTGCTCTGAACCACTGCCCTCTGCTGTCCCCACGAGGGACCTCCCATAGTTGGTACTCAGCAAATTAGGGCAATTATAACAATCACTGCAATTATGTCCTCACCACACACTAAAGGCAATTCCACAATGCATTGTCTATTCATTCAACTAGCAGATTATGTAAATGTGCTGAGTGCTTGTATAATGCAAATGTGCTTACAAAATGTGAAATATAAATTAAATCATTTATCTCTCCATGCACTTCTGCAATATCTATCCCCATGTAGCAGCAGCACCTGGTACCCCGTGGGTGTTGAGCAAATGCTTATTAATTTGTGGCTCACACTGTCTGGTTGTAGAACATAATGATATAAATATTATCATTAATATTACAATTGTCAAAAATAAGAATTCCATATTAAAGAGCAAGTGCCACAAGAACACAAGTGTACAAATGCCCAGACTTAATGACCTTTCCAAAGTCTGAAGCAGACACAGGGTCATCAGCTTTGTTCTGCCCTATAATGGTCTGAGAGATTTGTTTCTGTCTTTGGGAACCCATATTTTCTGAGAAATTTGACATTTCTGCCTCTCAGTCTTGCTCTCAATTTTGGCCACTTCAGAAATTTGACAAGGGCATGCAAAGTCATCACTTGCCCATCCCTGCCATTAACACTTGATACAGTTCACCTTCAGCATCTGGGTTAACCTCTGTTAGAGAAAGCCTGCAGAACTAGACCCTAATAACCACTAATGCACCATGTACCAGGTCGCAATGTACTAGCTCGCCCTTCCCTTTCATGTAAAATTCACCACCCTAACTAAGTGGCCCTTTGCAAAGCCAGCCTTCTGACTAATGGGCCTTTGATCAGTTTGCTTCCTGACAGCTGTACATATAAATGAATGTTTATTCCAATTAAGTAATGAACATTGATTCTTCCTACCCTGTGACTGCAAAGTGTCCCTTCATCTCAAAGCACCCCCATCATTCTTATGTCAAGGATGATATCTTCTCATTTGAAAAAACTCTGCTTGGGGGCTTGAGCATGTACAGTCTAGGACACTTTGGAGAAAAAATGCCAGGGTTGAAAAAGTAGTGGGACAGATTTTCTAAAAGCTGCTAGTGTGATCTAATGGGGTCAGGAAGGCTACAGTTCTTTGAGCACCTGCAATTGCTAGTATGTAAAGTACTCTACTTACATTATTTCATTTAACCTTCCCATTAATCTTATAAGTATCATCAGATCCATTGTACAGAGAGAGAAGATGAAGAAAATGAAGCTAGAGGGTTAGGAGGAGCAGCTAGATGACTTGCTTGTGGTTATGTGGTTGGTCAGTGACTAACGTTCAAATGACCTGATTCTAGGTTCTACATAACTCCAAAGTTTTATTTCCCCAACACCTTAGATGATCCTTATATTTTTTATACACTAGAAATAGTACTGGGTTTGAGATCTGGCTCCATTTCCTACTAGCTTTATGGCCGTGAATAAGCTGCATATCCTAGAGCTCTTCAGCCACAAAGCAAAATCTACCAGAACCCACTCTGCTTACCTGACCAAATGCTTGTAAATCAGATTTGCACAGAATCAACAACTGTCCCAATCTGATGGATTATTGGCATGTTTATAAACAGACTTTGTTATTCTGTGGCAGTCTCTGGGCCACTCTGACACTTTGTTGCTTCGCCTTCCTGACTCTCCAAAAGCAACACTTGGGTCGACTTTGCCAATAAACAGATTTGTTTTCATTATTAGGGATGATTCTCTCTTGAAGTTGGAACAGAAGTGGCAATTGAATGTGCTTTCATGGGAATTTCAAAGATTCCCTTTTTCTTGGGGAAACAGGAAATAGGAGCCAAAGGAACAGCAATTAAATCTGTAGTTTCAAAACAAATGCTACTAAAGCACAGATGATACCATGCAATAGTTGGAGTTTCTCCTGTGAGGGAGAAATCATGAGGGAGTCTGGAGCTGCTTCGGTCATCTGGGGCTCATGAGGCATTAGAGGGCTCTTTCTGTGGCAGATTCGTAGAATGGAGACTTATTGATCACATAACAGTAACCATTAACTGAGGAGTCTATGTCCTGACAGATAATCCACCCAGCCCCTCCAATGCCAGGTGAGTTGACACACCCTATAGGAGTCAAGAAGAAACTGTAGTCTGTGCAATCAGCCATCTCCTCTCAAATGTACTGAAATCCCTGTGTATTTTATCCAGAAAGTAGACTAATCAAGGAACATAAGGCTGAATCTAATTTGAGCAAGATATTTCCTGGGGTTTAAAAACCAGTAATACAGCTTGATGGTTCCACAAAAAGTTAAACATAGAATGACCATGGGACCCAGCAATTCCACTCCTGAGTAGATACCCCCAAATTGACAAGTACTTAAACAAATCCTTATACACAAATGTCCAAATACACAATAGCCGAAAGGTGAAGACAACCCAAATGTCCACCAACAGATGAATGGATATACAAATTGTAGGATACTCCTACAATGGAGTATCATTCAGCCACAGAGAGGATTGAAGTACTGACATATGCTACAATGTGGATGAACTTTAAAAACATGTTAAGTCAAAGAAGCCAGCCACAAAGATCACAATATTGAATGATTCCATTTACATGGAATATCCAGAATAGGTAAATCCACAGACACAGAGAGAAGACTGTTTGTCACCAGGGACTGAGAGGAAGAGGGAACAGGGATGAAGTGCTTAATTGATAAGGGGATTTATTTTGGAGTAGACTGATCGAAGTGTTTTGGAACTAGATAGGGTGTGGTTGTACAACATTATGAATGTATAAAATGCCGCAGAATTATTCATTTTACAATGGTTAATTTTATGTAATATGAATTTCACCTTAATTAAAAAAAAAACCCTACTACTAAAGCCTATGACTTCCTCAGGAATGCATAAAAATAACGATGGATTAAGGAATGGACAGACATAAATATGTGACAAAGCACAAAGAACAAAATATTAAATGTAGAATCCAGGTGGTGGGTCCATGGGTGTTCACTGTAAAATTCAGTATTTCAATATATTTGAAAATTTTTATAAAAATATTAGGAAAAAAATAAAACCTGGCACTTATCATTCCATCAGGCAAGTTGGAAAGGAGGTACTAAAATCCTGCTCTCCAATATAGGTCTTCCTGTCTTGGTCCTGGCCAGGACATGTTTGGGAATTTGTCAGGATAAACTAGCCAGGTTTTTTCCACTATATGCATTCCTCACTCCCCCTTCTCACCCCCACTTCATCCATCTGCAGATAGAGCCATCATTTCATGATAATAACTGCTATTTACACACATCTGCTACAGCCAGACCCTCTGCCAGACTTATATTTGTTGTCACCAAAGCTCTTACCACTCAAAGTAGGTTACAGATGAGAAACCTTCCATAATAATGAGTAATACCAGACACAATAAAAATACATACAAGTACACTGTATAGGAAATAGAAAACAGACAAAACTACTTTATGCTGTTTAGAGGATGATAATGGTACCCTTGGTTGGTAGTTGATTGGAAGGCTCATGGCAGGTAGGGCGTTCATGGCACCATTTTGTTTTTTGATGCAGTGTTGATTACAAGAGTACATTCACTTTGTAAAGATCCATTGAAATGTAACTATGTTTTGCCTTTTGTGTATATATTACATGTTAATAAAAGTTTAATAAATATGAATGAATGAAATCTAAATAAAATTAATTAGTAAAACCAAAAGCTGGTCTGTTGAAAGATTAATTTAAAAAATCAAGAGAGGGGTGCCTGGGTGGCTCAGTCAGTTGAGCATCCAACTCTTGATTTCAACTCAGGTCATTTTCTCCAGGTTGTGAGATTGAGCCCTGTGTTGGGCTCTGCACTGGATGTGGAGCCTGCATAAGATTCTCTCTCTCCCCTCTCCCTCTGCCCCTCCTTACCCCCACCCCCCTCCCTGCTTGCACTCACTCTCTCTCTCTCAAAAAATAAAATCAATTAGGAATAAGAGGAGACATTAACTGCCAATATGCAGGGAGTTGCAATTTTACAGTAGAATACTGTATAGCAGGTTTATTCCAATAGCCTTCAAAATCTTGATGAAACAGATGCTTTTCTAAGAAAACAACTAAAACTAGGATTGTAAGTGAGAGCAGCCAGTCACATACTTTGCTGCTGTCTGGAGTCCAAAAAATAGCTGAATTCACAAATCCCTCTTCTGTCCAATTAGTGAACAGCTAGGGGCCACTATGAATTATAGGCCCCTTATTCTGCAGAAGCTATAACGTCCTGCCAGAGAAAGAAGGTGGTGGGGGTCACTGTTGTCAGGAGTCTAAATCTATTTCTTATGAAACTGGAGCACTGGGCTGTGTCCCTGTTGCCTTCCTGAGGCCAGGTGATGACTAAGTAAGAGTAGATGGCTCTAAACTATTGAACAGACGCAATGCTATATCGGGGATGGGGATAGTACTTTTGTTGTAGTAAGTATCCTTTTTTTTTAAAAATAGGAAACCACCTTTTGATTATTTGACAGGTGGCTAGAAATGTTACTTTTGCTTTAAGTAGATTTTCAAAGAAAAGTCAACCCATGGGGCGCCTGGGTGGCTCAGCTGGTTAAGCATCTGCCTTCCACTCAGGTCATGATCCCAGGGTCCTGGGATGGAGCCCCACTCTCTGCTCAGCAGGGAGTCTGCTTCTCTCCCTCTCTCTCTCAAATAAATAAACAAAATCTTAAAAAGAAAAAAAAAGAAAAGAAAAGCCAACCCATGTGGCATAGAGGGAAAGGAATACAACAAATGTTAAGTTTAGGAAATAATCCATTAGCAGCTGGGCAGGATATAGTTGAGGAAACATTTTCACTGCAAGCCCTAACTTGACATCTTGAGCTAACAAAGAAACTTTGAGCAGGAAGAGATGGTCAAATGAATGAGACATTGCAGAAAGGATCAGAAGGGCCAAAGGGAACCAGATTTTATGACACTGGACAACCTGAACTCTCCTGTCACTTCAGAAAGGCAGCTTTTGTAGCGAGAGCAAAAGTCAGCACAGAAATGACTGAAACATGAGTGGAAAGGGGTCCTTTCTTAGAACGGTGGGCGGGGGTTAGGAGTTGTGAGGTATGGTGTTGTTAAAAGAGGTTTCAATTTTGTAAATGTATACACTAATATCAAAAAGTTTTACCATACCATACAGAGGTTTCAGTTTTGAAGGTAGAATCACAGAGAAGGTGGTTTGTTTGTGATTTTGAAGGAACTAAGCATATTTGTAGGCTAAAGGGAAGGATCAAGCTGAAAATGTTAAAGATACAAAAGAGAAAGTGGAAAAAATGGATGAAGCAAGATCCTAGATTCAAGAGGATGAGAGCATGTAAGACTCAAGGGAAAGGCTTGGCTTTAAAAAGGAGGCTGGCTAACAACTAGCATAATCTCTACAGCGGTTGAATATTGGCCCCCAAAAAGTCATATCCACTTCTAAATCACCAGTACTTATGGATGAACTTACTTGGAAACAAGGTCTTTGCAGATATAATTAAGGATTGCCAGATGAGATCAATCCAGTAACTGGTGTCTTTATAAGAGAAAAAAGAGGGAACTTTGAGACACACAGACACAGAGGAGACCCATAGGGAAAAAAGCCAGGTGAAGATGGAGACAGAGACTGGAACTGGGAGCCCCAAACCAATGAAAGCTTAGAGCCACCAGGAGCTGAAAGAGGCAAGGAAGGATTCTCCCCTAGAGCCTTCAAGAGGAAGGATAGCCCTGCCAACACCTTCGCTTCAGGATTCTGGCCTCCAGTGAACTGTGAGAGAGTGAGTTTCTGTTGTTTTAAGCCACCTGGTATGTGGGCATTTGTTATGGCAGCCCTGGGAAACTAATACAACGACCAAACTCCAGGTTAAAAATGCACCCATAGAATGAACAAACCCAAGACACACTGACATAGTTCAGAGATGTGTCCTCACTCACTGGTTGGGTTAGGAGGCCAGTCAGCTTAGTAAAACTTTGTCCCTGGAACGATCATGGCTGTGTAAACCTCAGCCTTGAATGCATCCTTCCTAGTTGACATCCAGTCTCCATTTAGCCTTGCGCGTTCCATTGCCCTAGATGGCATTTCTCATGGTGCCCCCGACGCTCATCCGACTTGCTTTCAGTTCAAAGCATTAAATCCTCCGGTCTCTCTCTGCAAACCATATAGATTTGTATGAAAAATCCAATTAAGGAGGCCATGAAGAAAAGGCATGTGACATTCTCTCTCTGTGTGTATGTGTATTCTCTGATTTTAATTCAGGCAGCTGCTCAGTTTCTCCTGGGCACATAGACAAACACTTATCTTCATGGTTGGTCTAACTTAGTGCTAATTCCTGCCACTTAAGTTGAAGTTCCTCAAGTGCCACCAATTACAGCAAAACAAAACACTGAGAATCGTTTATTTGGACCATTTTAGCTCCCTAGGTAGGATTCAAAGAAAGAGGACATTAATTCTGTATATGCAATTCACCGACAAATTCCCGATCTAGAATTACTATACGTCATTCAGATTCCAAAGGGGGCTTTAGGGCGGAAAAATGTGATACAAGAACACATTCATTGGATCCACACTTATTTAGTACCTACTCACCACCACGTAGTTTGCTAGGTATTACAAACATAGGTATGACTAAGAGGAATGAGTCTGACCTTCAAAAAACTGTTTCCATGTGTAGTTTGTTAAAAGACATTTGATTGAACAATACGAGCATGATAGGATAAACAGTATCTTCTGGTATAAATGGTATAAACGGCTTAGGACTCTTGGGAAGGGAGTGTTTCTGGAGACGAGGTAGAGGCTCATACTAGAGACTCTCCATATGCCCCTCTAGATCCACCCTCCATTTTTTCCCACCTGCTCTGTGCTCTTGGAGGTGACCTCTAGGAACTGCATCGTCTGGGCACTGGTGCCTTCTGGCTTCCAGATGGGTTCAGTCAATGGGAAGACATGAAAAGGTGGAGGAGAGAGAGCCACCTTCCATTCACAGTGCACACTGTCAGGGACTGCACTGCTCTAGGAGAGGCCACAGTTTCTGCCTAGAGGTCGCTCTTATGATCTGGCCATATTCCACTGACTACTTCCTCCTTCCTGCTTCCAGCAGCTGCTAGCCTTGGTAGGCTTCCCCATTCCATCTTGGTTTCCTTTAACTTTGCCTGCACCATTGTAAAGAGTGAGTCCCATCACACAACTCCCTGCAACCACTCATTGGGGTGTACCACCTGTTTCTCCTGTTCAATGCTGGGGTCAAGAGATGCTGCCCAAGAGAGCATGACCTTTGAACTATGTTCTGAAGAACGAGTGAGGTTTTGCAGGTGCATACAGATGGAGTGGGGTATCCTAGGCTGAAGTGAGAAAACTGTTGAGGTAGGGAGGCCTGGGAGAACACTGCACATTTGGGGACACACAAGTAACACTTACCTTCTTAGAGAGAGGCCCATAGGTAGTGGGGAAAGGAAATTGAAAAGCTGAAAGGCCTGGGGTGCCGTGCTAAGGCTTTTAGACTTTATCTTGTTAGGTGATGGGAAGTTTAGAAAATACTGACAATATTCCAGTATCTTGAAGCTCCAGACACCCAGGTCTTTCTATGAAAACTGTATTTCAGAAATGACGGCTAGTATAGATCTCTGCTCTGAATTTAGGCTTCATTGGTTTTGCACACTTCCATGTATTGTCTAATAAAATTCACTTTCAGATTGTGCACTAAGGAAATGATGTTTTAAAAACATCAAATCAGGGAGGTGGAGCAATGTGGCGGAGGAGTAGGAGACCTGGATTTCATCTGGTCTCAGGAATTCAGCTGAATAGGGATCAAACCATTCTGAACACCGACAAACTCAACAGGAGATCGAAGAGGAGAGTAGCAACAACTCTCTGAACAGAGAAGCGACCACTTACTAGAAGGTTAAAAAGTAGCATTCCAGGGGCGGAGCAAGATGGCGGAGGAGTAGGAGACCTGGGTTTCGTCTGGTCTCAGGAATTCAGCTGAATAGGGATCACACCATTCTCAACACCTACGAACTCAACAGGAGATCGAAGAAGAGAGTAGCAACAACTCTCTGAACAGAGAAGCGACCACTTACTGGAAGGTAGGATGTGCGGAGAAGTGAATCTGAGGCGATATTCGGGAGGATAGACAGCGGGGGGGGGGGTGGCCTCCGTCGGCCGCTTCTGGCAAGTGATAGAGCCCCGGAGCACAAAATCGGAACTTTTAGAAGTCGGCTCCGCTGAGGGACGTCGCTCCAGTGGCTAAGAGGGGGGGTGGAACCCTCACGGGACAGTGTGGTCTCAGGACCCTCGGGGGTCACAGAAAGACCGGGGGTGCCTGAGTGCAGCAGAGCTCCCAGATATCGGAGCAGGGAAGCCGGCTGCAGAGATGGAGCCAAGGAGCGGGCTCTCAGCTCGGGGTGGCCATAGACTGTGATCTGTGGCCCAGTTGGGCCACTGCTCCTCCAGCAGGGACCCAACAAGCGGCAGAGCCGGGGAGACTCCCCTTCCTCCCCCGGGAGGAGCGGCGCGGGAGCGCACCGCAGGGATCTGCTGGGTTTGGAGACTCCACACGGGGTCGGGAGCCAGAGATAGAAACACTTGGTCACAGGCCGGGTGAGCACGGAGTGCGGCCGGAGACCAGGGAGACGGGAGTGACTGCTTTTCTCTGGGGGCGCACTGAGGAGTGAGGCCCCGAGTTCTTGGCTCCTCCGGGCAGAGATTGGGAGGCCACCATTTTCACTCTAGTCCTCCAAAGCTGTACGGAGAGTTTGCAGGGAACAAAAGCTCCTGAGAGCAAACCCGAGCAGCTTGCTTAGCCTGGACACACAAGGGCGGGGCAATTCCGCCTCCGGCAAAGACATTTGGGAACCACGGCAACAGGCCCCTTCCCCAGAAGATCAGCACGAACAGCCAGCAAGCCAAGACCAAGTTTACCGATCAAGGAGAACGGGAGAACTCCAGCGCTGGGGGAATACTGCACATAGAATTCATGGCTTTTTTACCATGATTCATTAGTTTTTCAAAGTTGATTTTTTTAACTGTTTTGTTCTTTTTTTGAATTTTTCTTTTTCCCTTTTTCAACCAACACCTTATCAATCCCTTTTTTTTAAATTTATTTTTCATTTTTTAGAGTCATATTTTATCCCTTCATAGTAGTTACCCTTATTTTTGGCATAGATATATAAGTTGTTCTCTCTTTAAAATTTTGAGATACAGTTTCTTCTAACAGATCAAAATATACCCTCAATCACTAGTATATGGCTTTGTTCTAGTCTCCTGCCTGATCACATTCTCTCCCCCGCCTTTTTTTTAAAATCTTCTTTCTTTTTTCCAAACAACTTCTTATCCTATCAATTCCTTTTATAAAATCTATTATAATTTTCATCTTTACAGTCACCTTCCATCCCTTCATTGTATCAACCCTTATTTTGTACATATATAAGTCTTCCTTCCTTTAAAATTTTAGGAGGCACTTTCTTCTAACAGACCAAAATGCACCCAAAATCCAGTGTGTGGCACTGATCTATGCACTACCTGATCATATTTGATCATATTCTGTTTTTTTTGTTTTGTTCTCTTTTTGCTTGTTTTTATCTTTTTTTTTTTCTTTTTTTTCTCCTCTTTCTTTTTTCCTTCTTTCCCTTTCTTTTCCCCTGGTTTCAGGTCTTTTCTGATTTGTATAGAGTATATTTGCTAGGGATGTTGTTAACCTTTTAGCATTTTATACTCTCATTAATCTATTCTCCTCTGGACAAAATGACAAGACGAAAAAATATCACCTCAGCAAAAAGAACAAGAGGTGTACCGTCTGCCAGGGACTTACTCAATATGGATATTAGTATGATGTCGGACCTAGAGTTCAGAATCATGACTTTAGAGATACTAGATGGGCTTGAAAAAAGCGTGGAAGTTATTAGAGAAACCCTTTCTGGAGAAATAAAAGAACTAAAATCTAACCAAGTCGAAATCAAAAAAGCTATTGAGGAGGTGCAATCAAAAATGGGGGCACTAACTGCTAGGATAAATTGGGCAGAAGAGGGAATCAGCGATGTAGAAGACCAAATGATGGAAAATAAAGAGGCTGAGAAAGAGAGAGAAAAAGAACTACAGGATCACGAGGGCAGAATTCGAGAGATAAGCGATGCGATAAGATGAAACAACATTAGAATAACTGGGATCCCAGAAGAAGAAGAAAGAGAGAGAGGGGCAGAAGGTATATTGGAGCAAATTATAGCAGAGAACTTCCCTAAAGTGAGGAAGGAAACAGGCATCAAAATCCAGGAGGCACAGAGAACCTCTCTCAAAATCAATAAAAATAGGTCAACACCACGACATCTAATAGTAAAACTTACGAGTCTCAGAGACAAAGAGAAAATCCTGAAAGCAGCTCAGGAGAAGAGATACGTAACGTACAATGGTAGAAACATTAGATTGGCAACAGACCTATCCACAGAGACCTGGCAGGCCAGAAAGGACTGGCATGAGATCTTCAGAGCACTAAACGAGAAAAATATGCAGCCAAGAATACTATATCCAGCTAGGCTGTCATTGAAAATAGAAGGAGAGATCAAAAACTTCCAGGACAAACAAAAACTAAAGGAATTTGCAAACACGAAACCAGCCCTACAGGAAATATTGAAAGGGGTCCTCTAAGCAAAGAGAGAACCCAAAAGCAGCATAGATCAGAAAGGAACACAGACAATATACAGTCACAGTCAACTTACAGGCAATACAATGGCACTAAATTCATATCTTTCAATAGTTACTCTGCATGTAAATGGGCTAAATGCACCAATCAAAAGACACAGCCTATCAGATTGGATTAAAAAACAAGACCCATCCATACGCTGTCTGCAAGAGACTCATTTTAGACCCAAAGACACCCCCAGATTGAAAGTGAGGGGGTGGAAAACCATTTACCATGCTAATGGACACCAAAAGAAAGCTGGGGTGGCAATCCTTATATCAGACGAATTAGATTTTAAAACAAAGACTGTCATAAGAGATGAAGAAGGACACGATATACTACTTAAAGGTCTATCCAACAAGAAGATCTAACAATTGTAAATATCTATGCCCCTAACATGGGAGCAGCCAATTTTATAAGGAAATTAATAACAAAAGCGAAGAAACATATTGACAACAATACAATAATAGTGGGGAACTTTAACATCCCCCTGACTGAAATGGACAGATCATCTAAGGAAAAGATCAACAAGGAAATAAAGACTTTAAATGACACACTGGACCAAATGGACTTCACAGACATATTCAGAACATTCCATTCCAAAGCAATGGAATACACATTCTTCTCTAGTGCCCATAGAACATTCTCCAGAATGGATCACATCCTAGGTCACAAATCAGGTGTCAACCAATACAAAAAGATTGGGATTATTCCCTGCATATTTTCAGACCACAATGCTTTGAAACTAGAACTCAATCACAAGAGGAAAATCGGAAAGAACTCAAATACATGGAGGCTAAAGAGCATCCTACTAAAGAATGAATGGGTCAACCAGGAAATTAAAGAAGAATTAAAAAACTTCAAGGAAACCAATGAAAATGAAAACACAACTGCTCAAAATCTTTGGGATACAGCAAAGGCAGTCCTAAGAGGAAAGTATATAGCAATACAAGCCTTTCTCAAGAAACAAGAAAGGTCTCAAATACACAACCTAACCCTACACCTAAAGGAGCTAGAGAAAAAACAGCAAATAAAGCCTAAACCCAGCAGGAGAAGAGAAATCATAAAGATCAGAGCAGAAATCAATGAAATAGAAACGAAAAGAACAGTAGAACAGATCAACGAAACTAGGAGCTGGTTCTTTGAAAGAATTAACAAGATTGATAAACCCCTGGCCAGACTTATCAAAAAGAAAAGAGAAAGGACCCAAATCCACAAAATCATGAATGAAAGAGGAGAGATCAAAACCAACACCAAAGAAATACAAACAATTATAAGAATATATTATGAACAACTCTATGCCAGCAAATTAGATAACCTGGAAGAAATGGATGCGTTCCAAAAATGTATCAACTACCAAAATTGAACCAGGAAGAAATAGAAAACCTGAACAGACCTATAACCACTAAGGAAATTGAAGGAGTCATCAAAAATCTCCCAACACACAAAAGCCCGGGGCCAGATGGCTTCCCAGGGGAATTCTACCAAACATTTAAAGAAGAATTAATACCTATTCTCCTCAAACTGTTCCAAAAAATAGAAATGGAAGGAGAACTTCCAAACTCATTTTAGGAGGCCACCATTACCTTGATCCCAAAACCAGACAAAGACCCCATCAAAAAGGAGAATTACAGACCAATATCCTTGATGAACATGGATGCAAAAATTCTCACCAAAATACTAGCCAACAGGATCCAACAGTACATTAAAAGGATTATTCACCATGACCAAGTGGGATTTATCCCTGGGCTGCAAGGTTGGTTCAACATCCACAAATCAATCAACGTGATACAATACATTAACAAAAGAAAGAACAAGAATCATATGATCCTCTCAATAGATGCAGAAAAAGCATTTGACAAAGTACAGCATTCTTTCTTGATCAAAACTCTTCAGAGTAGAGGGATAGAGGGTACATACCTCAATATCATACAAGCCATCTATGAAAAACCTACAGCGAATATCATTCTCAATGGGGAAAAGCTGAGAGCTTTTCCCCTAAGGTCAGGAACGCGGCAGGGATATCCACTCTCACCACTGCTGTTCAACATAGTATTAGAAGTCCTAGCCACAGCAATCAGACAACAAAAAGAAATCAAAGGCATCTAAATGGGCAAAGAGGAAGTCAAACTCTCACTCTTTGCAGGTGATATGATACTGTATGTGGAAAACCCAAAAGACTCCACCCCAAAACTGCTAGAACTCATACAGGAATTCAGTCAAGTAACAGGATATAAAATCAATGCACAGAAATCAGTGGCATTCCTATACACCAACAACAAGACAGAAGAGAGACAAATCAAGGAGTCGATCCCATTTACAATGGCACCCAAAACCATAAGATACCTAGGAATAAATTGAACCAAGGAGGCAAAGGATCTGTACTCAGAAAACTATAAAATACTCATGAAAGAAATTGAAGAAGACACAAAGAAATGGAAAAACGTTCTATGCTCATGGATTGGAAGAACAAACATTGTGAAGACGTCAATACTACTTAGAGCAATCTACACATTCAATGCAATCCCCATCAAAATACCATCCACTTTTTTCAAAGAAATGGAACAAAGAATCCTAAAATTTGTATGGAACCAGAAGAGACCCCGAATAGCCAGAGGAATATTGAAAAAGCAAAGCAAAGCCGGTGACATCAAATTCTGAACTTCCAGCTCTATTACAAAGCTGTCATCATCAAGACAGTATGGTACTGGCACAAAAACAGACACATAGATCAATGGAACAGAATTGAGAGCCCAGAAATGGACCCTCAAATCTATGGTCAACTCATCTTTGGCAAAGCAGGAAACAATGTCCAATGGAAAAAAGACAGTCTCTTCAACAAATGGTGTTGGGAAAATTGGACAGCCACATGCAGAAGAATGAAACTGGACCATTTCCTTACACCACACACAAAAATGGACTCCAAATGGTTGAAAGACCTAAACGTGAGACAGGAGTCCATCCAAATCCTAAAGGAGAACACAGGCGGTGACCTCTTCGACCTCAGGCGCAGCAACTTCTTCCTAGAAACATCGCCAAAGGCAAGGGAAGCGAGGGCAGAAATGAACTATTGGGATTTCATTAAGATAAAAAGCTTTTGCACAGCAAAAGAAACAGTCCACAAAACCAAAAGACAACCGACAGAATGGGAGAAAATATTTGCAAATGACCTATCAGATAAAGGGCTAGTATCCAAAATCTATAAAGAACTTATCAAACTCAACACCCAAAGAACAAATAATCCAATCAAGAAATGGGCAGAAGACATGAACAGACATTTTTCCAAAGAAGACATCCAAATGGCCAACAGACACATGAAAAAGTGCTCAACATCGCTCGGCATCAGAGAAATCCAAATCAGAACCTCAATGAGATATCACCTCACACCAGTCAGGAAACGACAGATGTTGGCGGGGATGTGGAGAAAGGGGAACCCTCCTACACTGTTGGTGGGAATGGAAGCTGGTGCAGCCACTCTGGAAAACAGTATGGAGGTTCCTCAAACAGTTGAAAATAGAGCTACCATACGATCCAGCAATTGCACTACTGGGTATTTACCACAAAGATACAAATGTAGGGATCCAAAGCGGTACGTGTACCCCAATGTTTATAGCGGCAATGTCCACAATAGCCAAACTGTGGAAAGAGTCAAGATGTCCATCAACAGATGAATGGCTAAAGAAGATGTAGTATATATACACAATGGAATATTATGCAGCCATCAAAAGGAATGAGATCTTGCCACTTGCAACGACGTGGCTGGAACTGGAGGGTGTTATGCTGAGTGAAATAAGTCAATCAGAGAAAGACATGTATCATATGGCCTCACTGATATGAGGAATTCTTAATCTCAGAAAACAAACGGAGAGTTGCTGGAGTGGTGGGGGGTGGGCGGGAGGGGAGCCTGGGTGATAGACATTGGGGAGGGTATGTGCTATGGTGAGCGTTGTTAATTGTGCAAGACTGTTGAATCACAGATCTGTACCTCTGAAACAAATAATGCAATATATGTTAAGAAAAAAAAAGAAGAAGAAGATAGCAGGAGGGGAAGAATGAAGGGGAGTAAGTTGGAGGGGGAGCCGAACCATGAGAGACGATGGACTCTGAAAAACAAACTGAGGGTTCTAGAGGGGAGTGGGGTGGGGGATGGGTTAGCCTGGTGATGGGTATTAAAGAGGGCACATTCTGCGTGGAGCACTAGGTGTTATGAACAAACAATGAATCATGGAATACTACATCAAAAGCTAATGATGTAATGTATGGTGATTAAAATAACAATAAAAAAATTTAAAAAATAAAATAAAATAAAAAAATAAAAACATCAATTCACTTCAAAGTCTTTTCCTTCTCAGTCCCAACTTATTGGGCTTTCTACTTATGTATTATGGAAAAAGGGAATATTCCTCTTGAGAAATGTCAGTTTTATTCAGTTACAGAAAACTTTGCTTAACGTGACAATCCTTCATTGATCCTTACAGAAAGGAGTGATAGATCAGGGCTAAGATTCTTGATTTAGTCTTAGGGAGGGGGCAAGAGGGAGGCCAAAGTAAGGTCTGATAAAGGCTAGCAAAGGTCTTGTGTATGGGGGTAGGAAGAAGGAAGCAGCAAGGAAGAATGAAAAGTTCAGAGCAGCAAGGTCTGATAGAAATACAGTACGAACAAGGCAAGGCATATATGCACTTTTAAATGTTGTAGAAGCCACATTAAAAAAATAGAGAGGTGGAAGTAAGCCAAATGTCCACTGACAGATGAATGGATGAACAAAATGTGGCCTATCCACCTAATGGAGTATTAAGCAGCCTTAAAAAAGAAAGAGATTCTGACACATACTACAATATGGATGAATCTTAAGGCCACTTATGAGGTATTTAGAGTAGTGAGAATCATAGAGACAAAAAGTAGAAAGGTTGTTGCCAGGGGTTGGGGGAAGGAAAAATGGGGAGTTGCTGAATGGGTATAGATGATCAGTTTTGCAAGATAAAAAGAATCCCAGAGCTAGATTGCAGAAAAATGAGAATATACTTAACAATGTAAGTGTACACTTGAAAATGGTTGATGACATGGGACACCTGGGTGGCTCCATCAGTTAAGTGTCTGCCTTTGACTCAGGTCATGATCCCAGGGTCCTGGGATGGAGCCCTGCATTGGGCTCCCTGCTCAGCAAGGAGTCTGCTTCTCCCTCTCCCTCGGCCCCTCCCTCTCTGCTCATGTTCTGTTTCCTGCTCTCTCTCTCTCTCTCAAAGAAATAAAATCTTAAAAAAAAAGAAAGAAAATGGTTGATTATAAACTTTTTTTTTTAAGGTTTATTTATTTGTCAGAGAGAGAGAGAGCACAAGCAGGGGGAGCGGCAGACAGAGGGAGAGGGAGAAGCAGGTTCCCCACAGAGCAGGGAGCCTGATGTGGGACTCCACCCCAGGACACCAGGATCACGACCCGAGCTGAAGGCAGACACTTAATTGACTGAGCCACCCAGACGTCCCACAAACTCTCTATTATGTACATTTTACCACAATTTTGAAATAGTTAAAAAGAAATGGTAAAATTAATTTTTAGAACATATTTTATTTAGGGGCGTCTGGGTGGCTCAGTCAGTTAAGCGTCCAACTCTTGATTTTGGCTCAGGTCATGATCTCAGGGTCTTGAGATCAAGCCCTGAGTCGGGCTCCATGCTAGGTGTGGAGCCTGCTCAAGATTCTCTCTCTTTCCCTCTCTCTCTCTCTATATATATATTTTTTTAATTTAAACCATTATATCCACAACATTATCATTTCAATCTGAAAGCTATACAGATTTAGTAAGATAATCTGTATTTTTTCATACTGAGCTGTTGAGATCTGGTGTATTTTTTTATTTACACTTATGGCACTCAATTTGAACTTACCACATTTCAAGCATTCAATAGCCACATGTGGCTAACTGCTATCATATTGGGACAGGCAGGTCTAGAGCTCTGAACAAAGGTGGGTGCACCAGTGACCTGCCCCATGATGATTTTTTTTTTCAGAGCCTTCCTTTAGGAATTTGCCTTTGAGGTAGTACCCAGCATGGGCTGAGACCTAAGTTTTTTTGTGCAGCATTATAGGAAGGTGATCTAAAAGCCATCCCAAAACCCCAAGTCGAAAGAGATCAGAAAAGGCACTGAGCTCACCTCCACTGTCCCAGGCAAACCCTTTGCTGCGACGGCCCTGGCCCTTGATCAGAGCTAAGTTGGTGCATCCATCAGGTGCGGTCAGCAGAGCTAGATGGCTTCAGTTCAAATTGTGGTGCTGGCATTTTCAAGTGGAGGGAGATTCATTTTTTTCCCTCAGTATCCCTCCCCCCGACAACGATCCCCACACACAAGGCTCCATCTACTCTCCAGCATAATCTCCTTGTCTCTCAATTTTTAAATCTGCAAAATGGGAATAATAATAGGAAACACTGCATAGCACTGCTGTGAGTATTGGTAGCAGTAATGTAGATGGAGCACTGAACGCATGTCCTGGCTGACAGCAAACCTCAGTGAAGTGGAAGCTGCTCCTGCTGGGTCAAAGACGGGAGCTGTGGCAGGGAGTAAAGCAGACACCATACCTGCCTCTCAGAGTGTGAACTTGCAGGAAGCTAGCCCTTAAACCAAGAATAGAAATAAAGATTGAAGAGTGTCCTACGGGAAGTGCAGAGTATTATCATATGGGAAGTGCTTACTCACGTCTTTCTTAAAGACTTGTACCATCATTTAAAAGCCCGTTGTCCTCTCCTTAGTAGACAAAAGCTCTCCTCTCATGGCTCTCCTCTCATGGTAGATCATGAGAACAGTATTTCTCTTGGTTTGTCCAACATCTGAAGCAGCAAGACCTCCCCTCCCTCTTAAACCACTGCCCTATCACTTCCACTTGAATTCAGACACACCAGGGGCCCACCAGTTGTGTGAAGCAGTGCTTCTTCTATTATGCCCTTGCAGACTGAGTCAGTTACAACCTTCAAAAACTCACATTTATCAAACCCACTTACGGATGGTAAGAAAATCTTGTTCCCGAGACACAAGTCATTTCCCATCTGTGTAGGTTAGGGTGGGCAAAAGCATACTGAGTTTCTGTGTGGCTCCCACTGAGCACTCTTGGCCTTTGCACAAATAATTACAGAATGAACAAGAGATGAGCACTGAAGCAATTTATGGTGAGCTACACAGGAGGTGAGAAGAGCACAGATTAATCTCCACATTGACGAGGTACAAGGGAAGAGGAAATAAAAGAAATAATAAATTGCTGATAAAATTGTCTTTACAGGAGGTAGGAACTGAAAAAGAAGCATTCTACAGTACTTATTTGCTAAGATTTGGCATTCAGCCCTGTCTGACCTACATCGTTAAAGCACATGCATTTGGGAGGACACATGGCAGTGAGACTCTACAGTATGTTCCTTTTGTCCCCAATAAGCTTAGCTAGTCCTCACCTCCCGCAGGACCCCACTCCCATCTACTCTGTCAGACCTCAGCCTCAAACCTTGCCCAGGGAGTGAGTCCACCTCTATGCTGGCTCTGTCAGGGTCAGGGAGGAAGACAGAAGGGCCAAGGAGCCCGCCGGGATTGTGCTCCAGGGCTTGGAGAGAATTCAAAGCTGGCTTCCCCTCCTGTGACCCCTGCTCATCTTTCTCCGGTGGTCTGGTATAGGATGGAGACCTTCTGCCCCTCCCTTCTTTACTACTTACAGGGATGGAAAGGGAGGCTGCTGGACTTGGATTCCTCACGGGAATTCTTGACAAAGTGAGGGAACCTGAGGAACTACAGGCTTGTCCTGGGGAGGGTGATACTACCTGGCTTAACTGGACTCAGAGACAGCTTTAAAAAAGTGACCAGTACCTTTTTATAGCTCCTAATTTAGAGAGGGAGAGAAAACAAGAATCTGATGTACATCAGTCTCTAGATAAATCTACATTTATCCACACTATATTACTGATTGTTTTGGACAATGAATACGTTACAGAGAACAGTTTGGTAATAGGCATGAAAAGCCACAAAAATGTTCATTTTTTTTACCTCCCTAATAGCAATATTGAGAATTCATCCCCCCTCTTCTTTTTTATAAAGAAAGAGAAATAAAACTGCTTTATGCACAGAAATAGTCACAGTGGCATAACAATCATAGGAAAACTAGAAGCAATTTACATAGCCAACAATTGCTAAACAGATTATGGCATATCCACTTAAGGGATTAGTCCACTTAATCCAGCCGTAATTAACCCATCTACGTGAAAATTGGCTGGAAGTTGGGAAAGCACTTATGGAATAATACTGGGAAAACAAAGAGCAAATAAATATATCTAGACTGTGGTTATAATTGTGTCAAAAAGACATGCCTGGACAAAGCTGGGAGAGAACACACAGAAGAAACGGAGATACTAAGAGGGCAATATGAGGAGAAAATCTTTAAAACAACAGTTGATAATGTGTCCACAATGCATCCCTACCAGTAAAGGCAAAAATAAATCATAACAAAGCATAGGCATCAGATTACTCATCTTGCCTCATTTCTTTGGCTTTCCCTGGGTTGCTTAAGTTAGATCCTTCCAACCTGTATGACAAGGCTCCCCATGTGCAATGGATGGAGCCCAGACAACGTGATGCTGCAAATATTGAACCCTTTTCCACTGGGCCAGCCACTCATCCCCAAATCTGAACAGCATCATCTGCTGACCCTGAAGTGCTGTGGTATGAGAAAGGTTGGAAAGCACTCCCTCAGTGAGAGGACTCCCTGTGAAGCCAATCCCATGGTTCCTATGTCATGCACACCCCATAACAACTTGGGAGTGGGGGTCCTGACCCTCCAGCATGACGGCATTCAGTTCTGCACCCACGCGTGGGTTGGATGCTCTCCTCTCAGCCAAGTCCCAAGGGGAAATGTCTCTCTGACTCTTCAACCTTCATTATGCACAGCTGCTCAAAGGCTGCTCTTAGGACAAGGGAAGGGTCCTTCCTTGACCCCTTCCTTCTCCCCTTTTTCCTCTTCTTCTGGAGAAGATCAGACTTGTGACACATTTACTGCAAATGCTCATGCAGGTAAACACTCAGCCTGACATGATTGGCCACATCAAAGCTTCTAAAGAGAGAAGGAAGGAAGCAAGGGCGGGAAAACAAACAACAAAAAAAGCAACCATGTCTTCAGAAACACAGAATTCAAGCAAGTGAATGACCAGGTGTACTTTTGTTCAGTTCATTATTTAGCATCAGTAACAATAACCCAAAGATGCTAACCAGCTCCCTATGCTAAGACAACCTGCTGCTAGGCTGCACTAGTGGTTTAAACAAAAACATTCTCTCCTGCCCCTTTGCAGCTTCAGTCTACCCAATGTTCACCGTAAATTCCAGAGTTTGATTAAAAACAACAACATTAACAAAAAACTTTCCCCAAGTTCAAGAAGGCATCAATGCTGTCAACCCCGAGAGACCTACTTATTTCGTCCTGGGCTGAGCAGATGCATGAAATACGGCCCATGCTTTTCCATGCCCAGGATGTGTCCACTGAGCTCTTTTAACGGTGAGAACGGAGAGGTTAAATTCTGTTGGATTTGGTGCTGTTTACTAGTGACAACTTGAGCTGAGAACCAGAGATACAAAAGTCACCCTTGGCCCTTTGTGGCCAGCAGGATTGTAAACACCCCTGCAGACGAGCAGCTCTGTGGCAAAGAATCTCCATGAGAGCTACACATCTGCAAAAGAAACTTGGAAAGAAACCCTCTGAAAGAGTCCTTCCACTCAGGAAAGCTCTCTCAGGCTCAGGTGTCTCTCTGCCATGCAGCCCACTCTCAAGGATGAAGGAGAAGAAGAAGAAGAAGAAAAAAAAAAGAAAAATTCCCCACCTGCTGCTTACATGTATTATGATCAGCGGAGAAAATGCAAGTGCGTGTGGGCACACTCTTGCACCTCCTTTGGAAGAGGAGGGCAGATCCCAAATGCACTAGTTAATTGTGTAAACCATCCCTCCCACCCCCAGCAACACGGAAAGCTCCAACCCACACACGCACGCCCACCTCACAGCCAAGCCCCCCCCCCGGCATTCCTTTGAGCTGTAGAGAAATCATAAAACGCTACTCACATGTGGCAGCTTCAGCCTCCCTCTACCTCTCCCCAGCCTGTGCACGGGCTCCAGTCGCCGCCGCTGCTGCTTTTTCTGCTGCAAGTGAAACAAACCTTCATCGACAGAGATGGTTTTCCTCCGGGCTGCTTTGTCTGAGATTCCCCAGACGAACACCGACTCGTTTATGTCATTATCTGAGTTCAATAGCTCCCCTAACAGAGGCAAGGCTTTGGGGCTGTCATCTTCCACCGGCTGGGCTTCTGGTGAGAGAAACAACAGACCTGAAACTGACAACTGATCACATCAAAACACTCCAGGGGATGGCAACCCAAGACTACAAAAGTAACACATTAGCTTGCAATGATACCGTGTACAGGCGTGGCTCATCTGTCTTCTCCTGGCACTGTGAGTCTAACCAAGTTGAAGAGACATTATTTGTGAACTTACGGCTTCCAGAATGACTCCAGGTGAAGCCATATGGGCATTATAAAGCATAGCGTCACAGAAGGCTTCTGCCACCCTCGGTCACATCCAACGTCAATAAGGGGGGATAATACCATTTGGTGGTTAAAAGGTAAAGGCTTTCAGACAGAAAAGGTTTATATACACTTAAGTAGACTTAGGTTCAAATGTGAGCTCCATCACTTAGTAGTTGTGTAAATTTGGGCAAAGTCCTTATTTTCTCCGAGTCTCTCTCTTCATCTGCACCTTAGGGATAATAAAACTTACCCTACAGAAGAGCTGCAGGAGGTAAAGTGCAATGGTGTATATAAACTACTGCATTCAATGCATGTCTCATAGTAGGCACCCCATAAGAGAAATCAAGATCCCTCACCCTGTAGTAGTATTTGCTTACTATGGGGACTCTTCATCTCTTAATGAAGAACCTTGTGGTTGTATCATAAAACATCAGGATCAT
Source organism: Eumetopias jubatus (assembly GCF_037043125.1). Taxonomy (NCBI): domain Eukaryota; kingdom Metazoa; phylum Chordata; class Mammalia; order Carnivora; family Otariidae; genus Eumetopias; species Eumetopias jubatus. The sequence goes on along the minus strand of NW_028274816.1, from coordinate 112,865,216 downwards.
TCCAGGGGTCTGTGTAATTAATTGCTTCCTCAGAGGAAACAAATAATGGTACTTTACATATTTGGGTAAGCCCTAATTTTCAGCTCTTAAGCACATAAAAAATGCTGGGATGGCCATTTCTCAGATATGGGAAAGAGAGCCACTGGTTTATCAAAATTGTTCAACAAGGAGAAGACATTGACTCCTACTGCTTTCCCTTAGAAACAGACTTGTGAGAACAGAATGTGAATCTACTTTCCCTGAAGACTTTCATTTAGGAGGGTTGGATTTCTCATGACTGACAGATTTTGATAAGGGGATCCTCAGTACGGAAATCTGTACTCATTTCACAGAGTAAAAGAGTCCATGTGATGACAAAAAAATCCAAAATGTTAATGCTGGGTAGACCTCTGAGGCACTCTACCTAACCTCACTTTTCCCAACTGAGAACATCGATGTTCAGGAGCTGGTCATTATTGATCGGCTCCCATTTCTCACTAACCCTAAAGCAGCAGAAGAAATCTTGAACAAATGCCTGTTGCTTGGGGGATTTCTACCACGTTGAGGTAGTTTCAGTGCAGCCAACATAAACTAGACCCGGGGCTGGCAGATGGCTTAACCCAGTCTACCCTGTCCCATCTTACCCCACAAAGGATGTTAGATGGAAAATATGCTTCTGGGTCCCAGCCATATGCCACTGCTCTCCAGGTGAATCAGGGTGAATGAACAAATGTTAAAAACTTGGACCAGAGCAGTTGCTGATAAAGGGAACACTGAGGAGAAACAGAAATAACCAAATAGTCAACCAAATCCCACATAGGTTCCTTGTAAGAGTTCAGAAAACCTCAGTAAGATCCCACAAACATGGAAGGAACATTCTCTGAGGAATGTGTGCCCAGTATGTGGCACAGTGTCTACTACACCACAAATGTTCATTGAATGTTAGTAATTGATAATAAAAAATTAAAAAATAACCAGTAAAGAGGGAGATGAAGGAATTTCTCATAAGTAATTTGAGCTCATAAATTATACTGGGCATCACACTAACATTTCACCATGTTGTCTCATTCAATTCTCACAACAACTTGAGAGATATAAATCCCCAATTTGTGGATAAGGAAATTGAGGCACAGGTACTTAATGAGGGAGTGTTCACAAAGTCCCACCACCACGTTTGCCCAACTGCGACTGTAGACTCTGTTTCCCTCCTGTTTCTGTGGATGAACTGTCCATTTCCCCAAAAGCCACTTCTTGCCTACTCAAGGACATCACTGCAGCCATGTGTTCTTGACTTTACTTCACTAACAATTTTTCTTTCTATACCATATCATTCTCAACACCTGTATGTTATTTGTTATCCTACATGTAAAAGATACCTTCAGTTGATCCCATGTCCCCCTCCAGCAACTGCCCACTTATATGCTCCCCTGTATAATACAAATCCTCTCAAGAATGGTCAAAACTCTGTCAAAATTCCTGTTCTCTCTTGAACTCACTCCAATATGGCTTTTACTGCCACCACTCTACCTGCCCTAGTCAGTCTAAACTGCAATTCTAGACTGCTCTTGTCAGAAGCATGGACAGCCTCTACATTGCTGTCAGTCCTAAACCTCAGTGTTTGGCCTGCCAGCAACACTTGACACACGTAAGCAATCTTCTCCTCCCTGAAATGTCTTCAGTTGGCTCACGGGGCCCCACATTGCCCAGGTTTTCCTTCTACCTAACTGGCTGTCCCTCCTCAGTCATCCCTATTGGTAGCACCTCTCTTCTGGCTACTGGAGAGACAGTGTTAGGAGGGAGTTAGAAGCCCAGACTCTGACAGCCCAGGTTGGAATTCTGACAGCAGGTACATGACCTTGGGCAAGTTACCTAACCTCTTTCTCCCAGTTTCCTAATCTACAAAATAAGGGTAATAATAGGAGCAACCTTATAAGGCTGTCATGAAAATTAAATGAGTTCATATACGAAAACACCCAGAACAGGGTCTGGTATGCAGTAAGTATTACATGAGCATTAACTATTTTTATTACCAATTTCTTAACATCAAGTGCCTAAGGGCTCAGCCCTTGGAGACTGTCCTTCTTTGTGTGATCTTATTCTTTCCCATTGCTTTAAATAACATCTAGAGGCATATTTAAAATCTACAGTCTAGACCTCTCTTCTACAAGGTGCAGTGGTCTAATTATCTCCTCTTACATGTTTAATAAGCATCTCAAACTTGATATATCCACAACCAAATACCTGATTTTCTCAACTAACCTGTTCCTACCATTGTTTTCTTCATCCCAGTTGACAACTCCATCTTTCCAACTGCTCAGGTCAAAAACTTTGAAGTTATTCTTGACTTCTCTTTCCTTCACACCCAACATGCAGTCTATCAGCAAATCCTCATGACACTACTTTTTCATTTACTTTTAAAAGATTTTATTTATCTATTTGTCTGAGAGAAAGAGAGAGCACAAGCAGGGGGAGTAGCAGACAGAGCAGCGAAGGGAGAAGCTGGCTCCCAGCTAAGCAAGGAGCCAGATGTGGGACTTGATCCCACGACCCTGGGGTCATGACCTGAGCCAAAGGCAGACGCGTAATCAACTGAGCCACCCAGGCGTCCTGACACTAGCTTTAAATATATCCACAATTTGACCACCTCTCACTTTCTCTATGGCTGCTCACCTGGTCCAAGACACCACAATCTCTTCCATGGATCATTTTAATAGCCTCGTAACCATTTGGCATGCTTCTACCCCTTCCCTCCTGTAGTCTAATTTCAACACAGTGTGACCTTGTAAAACTTGGGAGTCAGATCATACCATTTCCCTGATCAAAACTCTCCATAAGTCTCCCTTTTCACTTAGGAAAAAAGACTATGTCTTTATTGGCCTACAAGGTCTGACCTTCTGACCCCCCTCTTCTTCCACCTCTTTAAGCTCATCTCCTATTACTTTCCCCATTACTCCCAATGCCCTAGACATAAATTCCTCTTGCTGTAATTTAAGCACACCATGAGACCGACCCCAGGATCTTTGAACTTGCCATTTTCTGTTGCCTGGAACACTCTAGCCCCAAATACCTGATTCATTTCTTTACTCCTTCAACCCTCTCTCCAGTGTCACTCTCTTGGTGACACCTTCTCTGATCACCCTATTTCAAACTGCTCTCCTCTCACCACTCCCCTTCCCCCACCTGTCCTTTTCTCCATAATACTAATCACCAATAACATAACATATATTTCCTATTTTTGTGTGTATTGTCTCCCAAAGTCTACCCCTATGAAATGTAAACGTCATTTAAGAGTTAAGACTTTTAAAAAAACTTTTTGTCACTGCACCAAGTAAATGCTCATTAAATATTTCTTGAATTGATGGATGGATGGAACTAAGAGGATTAAATCTCTTATCAAAGGGCAGAGTTAGTACATGATCAAGTTAAGCAGGTATGTCTGCTTCTATAGTCCATATTATTTCCAATGCACAGGCAATGTCTCTATCGACGTGTTGTGCAAATCATTCCAGACGTACTGTGTACAAAAGCAGTGTTTTAATTTCTAGTGACTGGTGGGGCTTATGCTACATTTCAGTGGCTTTAGGCAGCATGTCTGTCATTGCTTGCTAACATTTCTATCAACAAAATACTTTGTGAGCTACGAGTGTATTTTGCCAAAGGTAAGAACAGCCACTTTATTCCTTTGAATAGATTTATTGAAATCAACATTCTGGCTAAAATGAGAATTTTCCTTATGGTAGATGTCCTTGACTATCCATTCAGAGACAAGAAACAATCTCTAACACCTTTTAAATTTCTTTCATCCACCAAATTATTTGAGAAAAAATAAACGACGCCCTGGAATAATTGAATTCTTGAAACATCTTTCAGGAGTGGTGCTATAAGGGCCCAGAGACTCTGTGAGTTGTTTTGACAATATGTAGGAAAATAAATTTGTTTTTCTTTTATAACTTTTCACTTGTTACTTTGAGGATCTTTTAATGTTGATGAACTATCTATCAGGAAAAATATGCTGTCCACATGGGACAGAATACTAAAATACCCTCCATTGTGGGAGAACACTGAAGTGGCAAAGATCTCTGGTTTAGGAGTCAGAAATTTAGGTTCTGTTCCCAGTTCTATTCCTGAAATCTGGGTGACCTTGGGGAAAGCTCTTTAGTCCACTTGGCCTCTAATTTTTTATCTATATAAAGAAGGGTTTGGACTAGCTAATCTCTGTTATCCCATTTGATGTTGAAATTTCTGTTATACCCTGAGGTCTGTTTCTAGTTGTGAGGCTAGACATATCCATACTGCAACCAAGTGACTGATAACTAAATTTAAGCAGACAAATTCTGGTTATAAGCAGACCAAATCTACCTGGTCTACATCAGAATGTATTATTTTATCCATTTAAAAAGTACTTAGCATATATTTACCACTCTGTTACATGTTCAGTATACAAGGAGAAGTAAAACACAGTCTTTTTAAAAAAAATTTTTACTGTTATGTTAATCACCATACATTACATCATTAGTTTTTGATGTAGTGTTCCATGATTCATTGTTTGTACATAACACCCAGTGCTCCATGCAGAACGTGCCCTCTTTAATGCCCATCACCAGTCTAACCCATCCCCCCAGCCCCCTCCCCTCTAGAACCCTCAGTTTGTTTTTCAGAGTCCATCGTCTCTCATGGTTCGTCTCCCCCTCTGACTTACTCCCCTTCATCCTTCCCCTCCTGCTATCTTTTATTTTTTCTTAACATATATTGCATTATTTGTTTCAGAGGTACAGATCTGTGATTCACCAGACTTGTACAATTCACAGCACTCGCCATAGCACATACCCTCCTCAATGTCTATCACCCAGCCACCCCATCCCTCCCGCCCCCCACCACTCCAGAAACCCTCAGTTTGTTTCCTGAGATTAAGAATTCCTCATATCAGTGAGGTCATATGATACATGTCTTTCTCTGATTGACTTATTTCACTCAGCATAACACCCTCCAGTTCCATCTGCATCGTTGCAAATGGCAAGATTTCATTCCTTTTGATTGCTGCATAATATTCTATTGTGTGTGTGTATACACACACACACACACACACACACACACAGCACATCTTCTTTATCCATTCGTCTGTTGATGGACATCTTGGCTCTTTCCACAGTTTGGCTATTGTGGACATTGCTGCTATAAACATTGGGGTGCACGTACCCCTTCGGATCCCTACATTTGTATCTTTGGGGTAAATACCCAGTAGTGCAATTTCTGGGTCGTAGGGTAGCTCTATTTTCAACTGTTTGAGGAACCTCCATACTGTTTTCCGGAGTGGCTGCCCCAGCTTGCATTCCCACCAACAGTGTAGGAGGGTTCCCCTTTCTCCGCATCCCTGATATCTGTCGTTTCCTGACTTGTTAATTTTAGCCATTCTGACGGGTGTGAGGTGGTATCTCATTGAGGTTCTGATTTGGATTTCCCTGATGACGAGCGATGTTGAGCACTTTTTCATGTGTCTCTTGGCCATTTGGATGTCTTCTTCGGAAAAATGTCTGTTCATGTCTTCTGCCCATTTCTTCATTGGATCATTTGTTCTTTGGGTGTTGAGCTTAAGAAGTTCTTTATAGATTTTGGATACTAGTCCTTTATCTAATATGTCATTTGCAAATATCTTCTCCCATTCTGTCAGTTGTCTTTTGGTTTTGTGGACTGTTTCTTTTGCTGTGCAAAAGCTTTTTATCTTGATGAAATCCCAATAGTTCATTTTTGCCCTGGATTCCTTTGCCTTTGGCGATGTTTCTAGGAATAAGTTGCTGCGGCTGAGGTCGAAGAGGTTGCTGCCTGTGTTCTCCTTTAGAATATGGATGGACTCCTGTCTCACATTTAGGTATTTCAACCATTTGGAGTCTATTTTTGTGTGTGGTGTAAGGAAATGGTCCAGTTTCATTCGTCTGCATGTGACTGTCCAATTTTCCCAACACCATTTGTTGAAGAGACTGTCTCTTTTCCATTGGACACGCTTTCCTGCTTTGTCAAAGATTAGTTGGCCACAGAGTTGAGGGTTCATTTCTGGGCTCTCGATTCTGTTCCATTGATCTATGTGTCTGTTTTTGTGCCAGTACCATACTGTCTTGATGATGACAGCTTTGTAATAGAGCTGGAAGTCCAGAATTGTGATGCCGCCAGCTTTGTTTTTCTTTTTCAACATTCCTCTGGCTATTCGGGGTCTTTTCTGGATCCACACAAATTTTTGGATTATTTGTTCCATTTCTTTGAAAAAAATGGATGGTATTTTGATGGGGATTGCATTGAATGTGTAGATTGCTCTAGGTAGCATTGACATCTTCACAATGTTTGTTCTTCCAATCCATGAGCATGGAACGTTTTTCCATTTCTTTGTGTCTTCTTCAATTACTTTCATGAGTATTTTATAGTTTTCTGAGTACAGATCCTTTGCCTCTTTGGTTAGATTTATTCCTAGGTATCTTATGGTTTTGGGTGCAATTGTAAATGGGATTGACTCCTTAATTTCTCTTTCTTCTGTCTTGCTCTTGGTCTATAGGAATGCCACTGATTTTCTATGCAGTGATTTTATATCCTGCCACATTACTGAATTCCTGTATGAGTTCAAGCAGGTTTGCGGTGGAATCTCTTGGGTTTTCCACATAAAGTATCATATCATCTGCAAAGAGTGAGAGTTTGACTTCTTCTTTGCTGATTTGGATGCCTTTTATTTCTTATTGTTATCTGATTGCTGTGGCTAGGACTTCTAATAATATGTTGAATAGCAGTGGTGATAGTGGACATCTCTGCCACGTTCCTGACGTTAGGGGGAAAGCTCTCAGTTTTTCCCCATTTAGAATGATAGTTGCTGTATGTTTTTCATAGATGGCTTGTATGATATTGAGGTATGTACCCTGTATCCCTATACTCTGAAGAGCTTTGATCAAGAAAGGATGCTGTACTTTGTCACATGGTTTTCTGCATCCATTTAGAGGATGAAAAGGTTCTTGTTCTTTCTTTTGTTAATATATTGTGTCACGTTGCTTGATGTGCGAATGTTGAACCAGCCTTGCAGCCCAGGGATAAATCTTACTCTGTTGTGCTGAATAATCCTTGTAACGTACTGTTGCATTTTACTGGCTAGTATTTTGGTGAGAATTTTTGCATCCATGTCCATCAAGGATATTGGTCTCTAATTCTCCTTTTGGATGGGGTCTTTGTCTGGTTTTGGGATCAAGGTAATGATGGCCTCATAAAACGAATTTGGAAGTTTTCCTCCATTTCTATTTTTTGGAACAGTTTCAGAAGAATAGGTATTAATTCTTTAAATGCTTGGTAGAATTCCCCTGGGAAGCCATCTGGCCCTGGGCTTTTGTTTGTTGGGAGATTTTTGATGACTATTTCAATTTCCTCAGTGATTATAGGTCTGTTCAGGTTTTCTATTTCTTCCTGGTTCAGTTTTGGTAGTTGATACATCTCTAGGAATGCACCCATTTCTTCCAGGTTATCTAATTTGCTGGCATAGAGTTGCTCATAATAGGTTCTTATAATTGTTTGTGTTTCTTTGGTGTTGGTTGTGATCTCTCCTCTTTCATTCATGATTTTGTTGATTTGGGTCCTTTCTCTTTTCTTTTTGATAAGTCTGGCCAGGGGTTTATCAATCTTGTTAATTCTTTCAAAGAACCAGCTCCTAGGTTCGTTGAACTGTTCTACTGCTCTTTTGGTTTCTAGTTCATTGATTTCAGCTCTGATCTTTATGATTTCTCTTCTCCTGCTGGGTTTAGGCTTTATTTGCTGTTTTTTCTCTAGCTCCTTTAGGTGTAGGGTTAGGTTGTGTATTTGAGACCTTTCTTGTTTCTTGAGAAAGGCTTGTATTGCTATATACTTTCCTCTTAGGGCTACCTTTGCTGCATCCCAAAGATTTTGAGCAGTTGTGTTTTCACTTTCATTGGTTTCCATGAAATTTTTTAAATTCTTCTTTAGTTTCCTGGTTGACCCATTCATTCTTTAGTAGCATGCTCTTTAGCCTCCATGTATTTGAGTTCTTTCCGACTTTCCTCTTGTGATTGAGTTCTAGTTTCAAAGCATTGTGGTCTGAAAATATGCAGGGAATGATCCCAATCTTTTGGTACTGGCTGAGACCTGATTTGTGATCTAGGATGTGTTCCATGGGAACTAGAGAAGAATGTGTATTCCGTTGCTTTGGAATGGAATGTTCTGAATATGTCTGTGAAGTCCATTTGGTCCAGTGTGTCATTTAAAGTCTTTATTTCCTTGTTGATCTTTTGCTTAGATGATCTGTCCATTTCAGTGAGGGGGGTGTTAAAGTTCCCCACTATTATTGTATTGTTGTCAATGTGTTTCTTCGCTTTTGTTATTAATTGCCTTATATAATTGGCTGCTCCCATGTTAGGGGCAGAGATATTTACAATTGTTAGATCTTCTTGTTGGATAGACCCTTTAAGTAGGATATAGTGTCCTTCCTCATCTCTATTACAGTCTTTGGTTTAAAATCTGTCTGATCTAAGGATTGCCACCCCAGCTTTCTTTTGGTGTCCATTAGCATGGTAAATGGTTTTCCACCCCCTCACTTTCAATGTGGGGGTCTGTCTGGTTCTAAAATGAGTCTTTTGCAGACAGGATATCGATGGGTCTTTTTTTTAATCCAATCTGATAGCCTGTGTCTTTTGATTGGGGCATTTAGCCCATTTACATTCAGAGTAACTATTGAAAGATATGAATTTAGTGCCATTGTATTGCCTGTAAGCTGAGTGTTACTGTATATTGTCTGTGTTCCTTTCTGGTCTATGTTGCTTTTAGGCTCTCTCTTTGCTTAGAGGACCCCTTTCAATATTTCCTGTAGGGCTGGTTTCATGTATGCAAATTCCTTTGGTGTTTGTTTGTCCTGGAAGCTTTTGATCTCTCCTTCTATTTTCAATGACAGCCTAACTGGATATAGTATTCTTGGCTGCATATTTTTCTCGTTTAGTGCTCTGAAGATCTCATGCCAGTCCTTTCTGGCCTGCCAGCTCTCTGTGGATAGGTCTGTTGCCAATCTAATGTTTCTACCATTGTACGTTACGTATCTCTTCTCCCGAGCTGCTTTCAGGATGTTCTCTTTGTCTCTGAGACTCGTAAATTTTACTATTAGATGTCAGGGTGTTGAAGTACTTTTATTGATTTTGAGAGGGGTTCTCTGTGCCTCCTGGATTTTGATGCCTGTTTCCATCCCCAAATTAGGGAAGTTCTCTGCTATAATTTGCCCCAATATACCTTCTGCCCCTCTCTCTCTTTCTTCTTCTTCCGGGATCCCAATTATTCTAATGTTGTTTCGTCTTATGGTGTCACTTATCTCTCGAATTCTGCCCTCGTGATCCAGTAGTTGTTTATCTTTCTTTTTCTCAGCTTCTTTATTTTCCATCATTTGGTCTTCTATATCACTGATTCTCTCTTCTGCCTCATTTATCCTAGCAGTTAGCACCCCTTTTTTGATTGCACTTCATTAATAGCCTTTTTGATTTCAACTTGGTTAGATTTTAGTTCTTTTATTTCTCCAGAAAGGGTTTCTCTAATAACTTCCATGATTTTTTCAAGCCCAGCTATTATCTTTAAAATCATCACTCTGAACTGTAGTTCTGACATTGTACTAATGTCCGTATTGAGTAGGTCCTTGGCAGTAGGTACTGCCTCTTGTTCTTTTTGTTCAGGTGATTTTTTCCATCTTGTCATTTTGTCCAGAGGAGAACAGATGAATGAGAGAACAAAATGCTAACAGGGTTACAACATCCCCAGAAAATATACTCTAAAAAATCAGAGAAGACCTGAAACCGGGGGAAAAGAAAGGGAAAGAAAAAAAAAGAAAAAGATGAAGATAAAAACAAACAAAACAACAACAAAAAAAAACAGAATATGATCAAATATGATCAGGCTGGTGCATATATCAGTGCCACACACTAGATTTTGGGTGTATTTTGGTATGTTAGAAGAAAATGCCTCCCAAAATTTTAATGAAAGAAAAACTTATATATGTACTAAAATAAGGGCTAACACAATGAAGGGATGGAATATGACTGTAAAGATGAAAATTATAAAAAATTTTAAAAAAGTAATTGATATGATAAGAAGTTGTTTGAAAAAAGAAAGAAGAGGATTTGAAAAAAAAAGGGGGGGAGAGAATGTGATCAAGCAGGAGACTAGAACAAAGCCATACACTAGAGATTTAGGGTATATTTTGATCTGTTAGAATAAACTGTATCTCAAAATTTTAAAGAGAGAACAACTTAAGTATAAGGGTAACTACTATGAAGGGATAGAATATGACTCTAAAAATGAAAAATAAAAATGTTTTTTTAAAAAAGGGATTGATAAGATGTTGGTTGAAAAAAGGAAAAAGAAAAATTAAAAAAAAGTTAAAAAAATTAACTTTGAAAGACTAAAGAATCATGGTAAAAAAAGCCATGGATTCTATGTGCAGTATTCCCCTAGCGCTGGAGTTTTGCCATTCTCACTGATCGGTAAACTTGGTCTTGGCTGGCTATTCTTGCTGATCTTCTGTGGGAGGGGCCTGTTGTTGTGGTTCCCAAACGTCTTTCCTGGAGGCGGAATTGCCCCGCCCTTGCCGGGTCTGGGCTAAGTAATCCGCTTGGGTTTGCTCTCGGGACCTTTTGTTCCCTGCAAGCTTTTGATACAGCTTTGGAGGACGAGAGTGAAAATGGCTGCCTCCCAATCTCCACCCTGGAGGAGCCGAGAACTTGGGGGTCCCACTTCTCAGTGACACCCCAGAGAAAAGCAGTCACTCCCATCTCCCCGGTCTCCGGCCACATTCTGTGCTCACCCGGCCTGTGACCGAGCGCTTCTATGTCTGGCACACGACCCCGTGTGGAGTCTCCAAACCCAGCAGATCCCTGCAGGAAGGAAGGGGAGTCTCCCTGGCTCTGCTGTTTGTTGGGTCCCTGCTGGAGGAGCCGTGGCCTGACTGTGCCATGGATCATGGTTTATGGCAAACCCTAGCTGGAAGCCCGTGCCTTGGCTCCATCTCTGCAGCTGGCTTCCCTGCTCCAATACCCACTGGGAGTTCTGCCGCACTCAGGCACCCCCAGTCTGTGACCCCGAGGGTCCTGAGACCACACTGTCCTGTGAGGGTTCTACCCCCTGCTTAGCCACTGGAGGACATCCCTCAGCGGAGCTGACTTCTAAAAGTTTCGATTTTGTGCTCTGCTGCTCTATCACCTGCCAAAAGAGGCCGACGGAGGCCCCCCTCCCCGTCATCTATCCTCCCGAATATCGCCTCGGATTCACTTCTCCGCACGTCCCACCTTCCAGAAAGTGGTCGCTTTTCTGTTCAGAGAATTGTTGCTATTCTTTTCTTCAATCTCCTGTTGAGTTCGTAGGTGTTCAGAATGGTTTGATCCCTATCCAGTTGAATTCCTGAGACCAGACGAAATCCAGGTCTCCTACTCCTCCGCCATCTTGCTCCGCCCCCAAAACACAGTCTTTATATTAAAGGGGTTCATAGCCTAATATAGAACCGAACAAAGCACACGGGCAATATGATGCTGTGATGGTGGTGGAAACAGAAGAGAGCCACTTGATTAAGTCTGGGATTTAGAATGGCTTTTTGGAGGGAGTGATCCTTGAGTAGAATCCTGAAGAATGAGAAGAAGTTGTCCAGAAGGAGAAAGTTCAAAAGGGTTGAAATGGGTGATCCAGATGGAGAAACATCACCCTGAAAGGTGAGAAAGCTGCCAGAATTGGACTGTGTTTAACTAATTGAGATTTTGAGGTGGAAATTTGACTTTATATCTTATTGCTCCTGCTAGTTTCCAAAAATGTAAAAGGCCTTATATTTGTTCTTCACAAGGATAGGAAATGAGATTTGGGTCTCAGAGTCTGTTCAATAGCACTGTATACATAGGAAGGCAAAGGAATTGATCAAGGTAAGATCTGGAAGTTATCTTTACATCTCTTTGCTAATGTTGTACTTATGTCCAGCCATCTGTTATCTCCCACCCCCTGATCTTCACTATTCTGCTGAATAATTTGTGTAGGTGTACACAACCATTCATCAAGTAAAGATGTGATATGGCTGAATCAATCTTGCATGAGAAAATGTTTTATCCTGGGAAGCAGGGTGGGATACAGGTGCCAGACATCCTGGTCTTGAGTCTTGACTCAAAACTCACTTTCTTCATCTGAAAATGGGAGATAATAATAGTACTTGTGAATTACATGAGATAATCCAGGGGCACCTTGGTGACTCGGTCAGTTAAGCATCTGACTCATGATTTTAGCTCCGGTCATGATCTCAGGGTCATGAGACTGAGCTCCACGTTGGGCTCCACCCTCAGCAGGGAGTTTACTTGAGATTCTCTCCCTCTGCCCCTTCCCCCACTCGTTCTCCCTCTCTCTCTCAAATATTTAAAAAAATAAATGAGATAACCCATATAAAGCTCTTAGCACAATGCACGGGACAGTGTAGAGAGCTTGATAAGTTTTAGTTGGTTAATTCAGGCATCTGCATTCAGAAATCCTACACTAAGTTTTGGGTCACTTGATGGACTCCTCATATTCAAATATGAAGATTAGAATTAAATAGTTAGGCTTTAACTATAATGCATTAATCATTGGTCAAGCAATTGTTAAAGGAATTCCATCAGATCTTAACTTGCCAATTTTTAGTTAGTGGGTGATCAGCAATCAAGACTCATATGTTTAGCCAAGAGATTCATGAGTCAAGACTAGGGCTAGGTCTGCCAAAGGCTGCTTCTTAAAGTCACTTGACTTTACAAACCATTTTCCATTTGAGCTTTTTAAGGGCAGGGATTTGTCTTCAGCTTTATATCTCCAGTGCTTAGCATGGTATGTGGCAATCATAGGCACTTTGTGTAGTCTTGCACTGGCCTGACACAACTGGTCCCATTTAGACCTTGTAGTTAACCAACTGCATGTCCATGGACTAGCTATCACTGTAGAGCTGCAGGGCAACTATGCATCTATGCTGTCAAGTCACCAATATAGAATGTGTGGTCAGTGTAGCAAGATGGCACTTAGATACATACCAAGACATTGAACCCTGAACCCAGATGTATATCATGGAGATAAGGCTTGCAAAGGCAGTTTTTGCAACCAGGGAATCTTGCTGAAGTTTCAGGATCCATATTGGGGTTTAAGAGGCTTGGTAAGGCTTACTCAGGGCTCCTTTAGATCTGGCAGAAGCTCATGATGGGCAAGGCAAAATTCCATGGCCTCAGATATGAGCAAATTCTTCATAAAGAACAGGGGAGACATAAAGCCACACTTACTAAGCTGTCTCCAGACCATATCCCCCAATATTCTTCCTGGAGAAAATATCCTTTCGGTTAATTCTTGATAATCACGACTTCCATAAGATACATACATCTGATTGTTCATTTGCATCAAACTTTTAACCCAGCGCTCTACTAGACAACTTCAGACACTTAATACTTTTCTGTGGAATCAGTAAAAGCATGCATGAAAGAGCGTTTTCATCCCCATGATTAAATAGGGGTCATTTTCTGTCTCCCCAAGAAAACAAAGCAGAAGCCACTTGCTGATGCCTTTTGGGCAGGAGGGGCCGTTGGCTCTCAGATTTCAGGGCTGCTATGTGGTGCCTCCGGTTTCATCAGGAAGTCACGTTCTTGGTAACAACATCTGCTGTGCTTCTAATGAACACCCAGTGACAAACACAGAGCTTCTGCCTCTCCCCAGGCCCTGCAGAGGACAGAGGGGCTGCAGCTGGGAGAGACAGAACAAGCCCATATTTCATAACAATTACTCTGGATTATCAGGAAAGGTGGCAAGAAAAACTATTAGCAAGTTGGTAGAAAGAAAATTTATGGCTTGGCAGCTCAAAGGTGTGACAGATTTCTCTTCCAATGAAAAATCACTTCTTTGGAGGTGAGAAAAGGGCAGGCACCCTGCTCAGCAGATGGGAATCCATCAAGTTAGCTTCACTGTTGAGCAATTCTTTGTGTCATCTAAAAATGTCCCTTGGATTCCCTCGGGCAAATAATTTCTTATTTCTCCCAGGGAACATTACAGGATTCACAAAGTGTAACTACCACACTGTTGTCACCCCATGGTCAATTCTCAGTCTTCATTTGACCTACCAATAGCCTTGGACATTGCTGAATTACTTCTTCCTTCTTGAACCATTTCCTTCACTTTTAGGACTTCACTCTGTTTTGTCCTTATTCCCCGCAAGCCACTCTTTGTTTCCTTTGTTAATTACTTATTTCTGCCCAACCTTTTACCCTAGGGTTCTCCAGTTCTCTCTTCTCTATCCATAGCCACTCCCTTACATACTCGTCCAAATCTGGGCTGTCAACACCAACTGAAACCTGTGGAAAATCCTCTTGACTTTAGTGTAGACCTCTTCCCTGAACTCCAGACTAATCTGTCAAATTGTCTATTCAGTCTCTCCATGTAGATGTTTGATGCATTTCTTCAGGTTAACATGGCTTAAAAGGAATGTCTGACCCAGCCTGGCTCCCAATGCCAAGCCCCCTGCCTCTTGAGTCATCCCCATCTTAGATTTTCAGATTCTGAATCTTGCAATCATCTTGATCTTCTTGTTTCTTTAACATCCCACATCTAACCCATCATTTAAAATGTGCCTGGCTCCTCTACCTTCAAAATATACACGGTACCTTGCCATAACCTCCCCACCCCACCTCCTACACTGCTGCCCCTGGTGTGAATCATGCTGGGGCTGTGAACAAGCCTCCTAACTGGGTTCTCTGCTTCTTCCTTGGCCCCTACACAGCAAGAGGGAGGGCTTAGAAAGGTGATCCTGATTCTTCAAACAAAATCAGAGTGAGCCTTTTAAAATTTAAGTTCCAATTCCCAAATGACTCAGAATAAAAGCCTCAGTCTTGAGCTTGACCTTGAGGACATGCCAGCTCTGGTCCCTCTGACCTGATTGCTCATCAGTCTTCTGCTTCTTTACTTCACCCAGGCATACTGAATCTTCTCTCCCTTAAAAACTCAAAAGAGGCTCCAACCTCAGGACTAGGCACTTGCTCTCTCACAGGCTTATCTTCATGTTTATATTCATGACTCATTCCCTTCCTTTCTTCAGATTTATCCTCTAATATTCCCCACTCAAAGGAACCTTCCTTGGTCACCCTATATAAAATAGCTTCCCTTCTCCTATAGCAAAAGACCCCAACTTCTGCTTTTCTTCCTATGGATAGAACTGAATATTAGTTGGGAAAAGGAGAAGGGAAAGAAAAAGTGAAAAATGTAAGAGGGGGAGGGGTACACATTAATATTTCAAAATATCATCCAATCACAACAGCAACCAGGAAATGAGGAGTGGGAGGAGCCAATTTCATGATGAGTTTTGGGTACACTGAAAGCCATGGGCTGGTAGGGCTCCAAAGTGGAAATGTCCAATGGTCAGTTATTTCACGAGGTAGAATTCCTCAGATCCCTGTGGCATGAAGGAAACCTGGACAGGCAGCAAGTCAAGACTGAACTTGAAAGGACAAAGAGGGAAGCACTGTGATGACAGTGCTAAGGATGATGTGAACCTGGAAGGCAGCCCCTTAAAGCCAATATTGCATCATTATGGTCCTCTGGGTGTGCATGGCACTTTAGAGTCTGCAATTTGCTTTTGTATATAGGACCTCACGTGACCTTCACCACCCTATATTTAGGGCAAGCACCACACATCCTTAACACAGAGGACGAACTACGCTTCATGCCAGCCCACCAGCAAGGGAAAGGGCAGGTGACAGCTGTCAGGAGTGTAGAACTCAAATGCTCCTATCAGTATTCTCACATGTTTTCTCTTTCATCCATTATTTTAGAATGGTTCTTAACTTGGGGTTCTTAACAATGGGCATAGAGAATCCAGAACCCTCTCTAGCTGTAGGAAATATTAGGTGTTTCTGTACACATACCTTGTATTTTTTCCCTTGACCAAAGTTTCCATTGCTTTTATAAGATTCTCACATAGTCTGCAACTGCAGAATGATTAAGATCATGGAACCAGGGCACCGTTTCTTAAGGTGTTCTACCTGGGTCACCAACATCAACAACAAAACCAGTAATACTTGTTAAAAAAATACAACAGTGCTTCCTGGATCTCACTCCAAGTTATTCAACTGGGACTTTCTGGGTATAGCTAGGAATCTGCATTATTAGCAGGTATGCCAGGGAATTCTTAGGCACCCTCATAATGGCCAGTCAACTTCCATCTCTGTCATCTACAGGTGACATAAAGTGAACCTCCACGTACATTTTAATTTTATTTATTTATTTATTTATTTGAGAGTGAGAGAGAAAGCGAGGGTGATGGGGGCGGGGGGACAAGTGTGGAAAGGCAGAAGGAGAAGGAGAGAGAGAATCTTAAGGAGGCTCCATGCCCAGCCTGACATGGGGCTTGATCTCATGACCTTGAGATCATGACCTAAGCCGAAATCAAGAGTCGGATGCTCAACCAACTGAGCCACCCAGGTGCCCCTCCAAGTACATTTTTAAACGTAGGCCCCTGAGACTGTGAGTTATAGAACTCTAGCCATGGTCAGCAGGGATATTATCCACGACATAGCTGTTTTCCCACAACAAGGATTGGATCAGCTCTAAGGCAGCCTTCAGAGCATGCAGGACCCACCAGGTCTTCCCTGGGCTCCCACCCCTTGAAGGCAATGAGCACAGGGAAATCTAGGAAGGCCATGTGCAGGCCTTGACCTCCTAGGTGTCTTCATCATCTGCCAGGTGATTTCATGAGCCCAAACACCCATTCTGGTGCAGCCCTAGCCACCTGTTGAACTTGGAGGCAGGTGCTGGTTATCAGTGTTGGGTGAAGGAAGTCCCTTCTTGGGCTATTCTGGAGGATGTCTTGCTTAGAGATACACTGGAACAAGGGTCAGCAAACTGTAGCTATAAAGAGCCAGAGAGTAAATATTTTAAGCTTTGTGGGCTATCTGGTCTTCTCTACCATTGTAGCTCAAAGGCAGCCATCAACAATATGTAAGTGATTGGGTATGGCCATGTCCTAATGAAGACTGATACAAAAACGAGCAGTGGGCTAGATTGGGCAAGCCAGCCCTACTTGCCAAATCCACACTGGAACCTAGATAAGTGCCCAATCGTCTTGACTTTTTTATAGTACGGATGCAAAGAGGGAAGCAGTGATGTGAATAATCCAAAGCAAACAAAAATGTCAAGGAAAGAAGCACAAACACCAACATTCCACTCACCCGATACATGGCTTTGGAAAGCATTACACTCTTCTTGCGGCTGCTAATTTAGTTTTCTAATTATGTTTTGCTCAGGATGATATTAATACAGACTTATACTCTCTGAGTAGATCCCACCAGGGGCTCAGGAGGAGGCTGAGGGTGAATTTGGAGAGCAAAGTGAGGAAAGCTGGCCTTGTATTAAAATTAGCCACAGGTAATTGAGAAAAGGCTGTCTATAACCTGCCAGTGGGAATGAGAGATTCCCCTTTGGGTGGCTGTGTGTTTATTAAATTTGAAAATGACATCTCTTGTCTTCATTTACCTGGCTCCCGAAGGCCTGTGCTTAAGCAGGTGTAAGTCATGAGGGCAGGGAGGCCTCCACTGAACTAGGGAGCATGTTTGTGTTCCTGACTTGCACATTCTAGAGCAGGGGAACACGTGTGGTGGAGAGGATTAACATTTACTGTCTACTATGTGTTAGGCACATTGTGAGCTGTTTTACAGATAATAACAGCTAATATTTTTGAGCACTTCCTCTTTACTAATTGTTTTACATGAGTTATATCATTTAAACTTCCCAGGGCCCCACAAATTTAGTACTTTTATTATGTTCTTTTTACAGAGACTTAGGTTAAGTAACTTTCTCAAAGTTACAGACTCATTTAAAACATGCAGACTCAACAGTGCACATTTTTAAACATTTTGTTAGACTGCCCCCAAACTGTCTATTTCACAGAAAACCTCTTCCTAAGGGAGATATCATTAGGTGCATTTTATAGGTGAGAACCATGAGAATGTAAGCAACTTCCCCACAGCTACACACAGAGTCAGAGCTCCAGATCCAAGTCTGTCTGACTCCAAAGTCCATATTCCCTTCATTGCTGGCTGCTACCTGGGGGCCCATTCACCCACCTAAATCTCCATGTCCTCTCCTGCCAAGTTGAGATATCAGTGTCTGTCCTGTCTCACTCACAGGACTGATAGTAATCTCAAATAATAATCCTAGACTTTCACAATGATGTACACTAAAAATAATAAAGCACTGAATAACTGTAGCTTACTGACTAGAGATAGGAGCTTTGGAATCTGATAAATCTGCAGTCAGGTTCTGAATGCCACTTACGAGCCTGGTGTCCTTGAGCAAGTTCCTGAATTTCTCTAGTTTTAAATGTTTTTATCTGTACAGTTGATATAATAATAATACCTATCCCACAAGATTATTGTGAGGATAAAATGAGACACTATTACAGCTTGACATCTAAAGACCCAACCTGTGTCATCCCTTTTTAATTTTACATTGCTTAGAGAAACTGAAGAATCCAGAGGTATTAGAATAAGGGATCAAGGACTCTGGAAGTACAACTGCAACAGAGAAAGAGACTGAATAAAGCCTATGTCACAACCTTGCCTCCTGATTGGATGGCTCCTTTCTTCCTCTTCCAGATGCATTCACAGCTGTGGTCATATGAATATATTGGCAGACTCCATCACACTCTATGAAAATAACTCCCCCAGGCTCTATTGAGTGATTCACTTGTATTATTTTGGAAAAGTATATAGTGATAAAGACCAGGTATACAGTATTTGCAGCAAGCTGTGCTGTGAATGGGGAAGCCCAGACTTGGTTTCCCACTACTAGGAAAAAAAAAAAAAAAAAGAGGCAATAGACCCAAGTCCCCTGCCTCCTAGTCAGCTGGCAGCCTACCCAAATGTGAAAAGAAGAGATCTGGGATTCCTGTTGACTTATGCAGTCTTTGTCAAAGGTGAAGTAATCAGTCTGAAGACAGAGACCCTGACTTGCAGAGTGTATTCCAAAGTCTCCTTGCACTGTAATTTATAACACACTCTACACCTATAGAAACAAGATGGTGGTTTGCTTCCCAGGCCAGCTCTTACATGACTGAACTGAGAAATGGTAGCCTAGAGGAGTAAGCACATCATTAGGACTAACAGTAGAGTTTCAGCTTTGTTTCTGTGGGGAAATTCATTTCATATCACATAGCAAGACAGAGACATGAAGGTGCAGGGAAGAACTGAATCACCATCTGCAGCAATATCAGCTACTCAGTGTATTGCTTTAGGGAGACAGGGAAATAGAGTCAGAGAGCCTGAGATAATATTTAAGAAAGCACTAAATAGATGTGAGGCACTTTAATTATTGCTGCTATAATGGTGATGATGACAGAGATTGTAAGGACTATGATACTGACCTTCCATTGCAAACACTGAACCTACCCTGTGTGTTTTGAGAACAGGAGAGGGGAATAGTGATGTGGCATATCCTTCTCCCTCTTGAAGTCTTGGGGGAAGACTTCCCAGTGTATAAACCCTGTGGTAGCACTGCTGTTGGGAGATGAGCACTTTTCTCAAATGAGACCACAATTATAATGGCCACCTTCATTGAGTCCTGGCTATGTGCCAGGCATTGTGATTTATACTTACTGTTTTGAGCGCTTAGAACTCTGGAAAGTAAATGTGACCACTCCCATTTTATGGATGAGGAAATTTAGACTGCATTAGGTTTACTAACTGGCCCAAAGCCACATAAATTTTAAGTGAGAGAGTTGGCATCAGAGCCCAGGACATCTGACTCCAATACAAGCCTTTTTCTACTATATCATAACTCTCTTTCACCAGCCTTTCTCCATTATGTTTTCTTTTTCTATGGGTCAGTTGGAAGAGCCATTTGTCCTATGCTGAATTCAGAGACTGCTGAGTTGTGCTGAAACCTGGTTCTCTTTAACCGATATTCAAGTGTCATCATATGGCCCCTCACACATTCTATTCTGTCAAAGAACTTGAGGAAAGGATTGCAACATGAGTGTGTTTTATGATAGTCCCTGGTGAAATTAGTGGCCTTGGATAGTGTTTCAGGATAATCCTTTGGGTCATTGTTCTATACCCACTTCCTTTACCAGCTGTCAAAGTAGTTCATATCAAATTCTTCTTAATGGGAGGATCCATTTCGGCCTCCGCTTTGCCTCCACCAACACACACACATGCATATTTTCATACTGCTTTCAAATGATTCCTGATCAATTAGCCCTTTTGGTTCCCCTTATAATGAAGCAGAAATAGAACCACACATAGAATGTGAAAGAGATGTAGTTTATAATGCATGGATTATGTTGCGTCTGCCTCTGACTGCAATGTGCTCCCTCTGGTTTTGAAAATTCACAGAAAAAAATTATCAATATATCAATAAAATAGACAACTCATTTCCTTCTATCCCAGAATCCTGCAGTTGCTAAAATTATTTTCCTGAATGCAATGGAAAGTAGACACGTCTCTCTATAAGAGCATTTGCATAACCAATGCTAGTTTAGGTACCTGTTATCATAGCAGTGCAACTATTTATCCCATTTTTCTATAGAGAAGACATGTTCTGTTCAGAGTCTGGTTCTGGTCTGCCTGGAGGCACACGACATCAACTTCTCCCAGTAGGATTGCCATTTTAGCCTCAATTTGATGTAGTTCTCTGTTTCTTGTGCTCTTCTGTTTTTAGGCAACATGTCTTGTATTGAAATATTTTTGTCGTTGTTTGTTTTGTTTTAGTGTGAATTTGTTACAACTGATGAGCCAGTAATGATATATTACTATTAACTAAATACATATTTCACATTAGGGTTCACTTTTTGTGCTGTACATCTTATGGGTTTTGACAAATGTATAATGACATGTATCCACCATTACAGTATGATACAGAATAATTTCATTGCTCTAAAAATCCCATTTGCCTCCTGTTCATCCCTCCCTCCCTTATCCCTGAGACCAAGCAACCACTAATCTTTATATTATCTCCATAGTTTTGCCTTTTCCAGAGTTTTATATTGTTGGAATCTAACATTATGTAGCCTTTTCAGATTGCCTTTGAAACAGTATTTTTACTTTTAAAGACCAGTAAAACTAGTTCTCAAATTCCCTAGGAGTGGTTTACCAATTTGCACTAATTTTGCAAGCTTCCTGAACAAGGCAGAATGGAGGGCAGAGATTTTTCTGCTGCTCCCAATTTCTGGGTTGCTACAGGAATGTTCTGAAAGGTGAAGTGGTTTGGTATGGAGAGCTGAGTTAATAATTTTCCCCAGGTCTATGATCATTGGCTCACGCAAAGACTCTCATTCTTGTTTGATTGATTTTCAAATTATCCATCCATCTATCCGTCCATCCATCCACCCACCCACCCACTGCATTTCATTCTAATCCTAGTGTACTGTCCAATCCCACCATCCTAATGTGTTGAGTATGAATCTTTGAATTTTATGTATTTTTGTAAAACATAGTGTTCTTATTGTGTGAATGTTTTACATTTACTTAAATGGCACTGTGCTAATGGCCTCATTCTGTTTTTATATTCTCTAACTGTAACTGGTAAACAACCTTTGTTGCTTCTTCCTGCTAAATAGTATCCAGATGAACATCCTCCCCACTGGTTTACTGGTTCCTCAGTGATGGGCACCTACGCTCTTTCCAATCCAAAACCCGCCAGCAATGTGATGAATAATTCAAAAATTTTAACATTTTTTGAGTACAGAAACCCATGAACAGTCATGTTCCTACCTCAAAACCAACTTTTTGGGGAAGGACCCAGCACTTTCCTTTAAAAATTCAATAAATAGGTTCAAGTCTACAAGGGCTTAAGAAAAAACTGAATATTTTACTGAGGATTCTATGGAAAGATAAAGGTGTGGATTTTTTACTGAGGGTTCTATGGAAAGACAAAGGTGTGGATGAGTCACTAATTCCTTGCCAGTCCCTCTCTCAAGGCCCCCTCACAGCAGCTCTATCTTGGTCTCTTCCCTCTCCAAACCCCCCAAATTTACACGCTTTTTCACATGTAAAGTGATTTAGGCTCTGGACTCACCCAATAAACCTCTTCACATTTCTCCCCCTGATCTGCAAACAAAAGATCCTCTTAGGGAATGTCTCATTTCTAGAGTATAGGTGTTGGGAGATGGGATTACACATGAGATCACAGTTATGATTCTTACATGCTTTATGCTTTAGCTTCTTTCTGGCAATAATAGAAGTACACTAAAATTTTAAAATGCAATGAGCACATGATTAAAAAGCATCAGCATGCTGATCACTTGTAATTATTATTTATGTTACTTTTGTCATGCTTTACATAAATTAACCATAGAGTCTTCTCTAACAAATCCGATGAGGAAAATGATATCAATTTCATCTTCTACATGTATTCTGTTTATAAGTATTTATTATGTGCCAAGCACCTCTATGTTCTGGTGATTTGCATGCAATGTTTTATGTAATCCTTAGATGAGCCCTTCGAAATTTTTTAAAATCCTGTTTTGTAAATGAAGAACCATAGTCCCAGACTGATGACATACTTTCCCAATCATGGAGGCACTGTGCCAGAAAGAAGTTAGCCTTCAGACTTGCCTGGGTCTCCTTTACTGCATGCTGGTTAAAAAGTTTAAAGTGGAATAATCCATTCAGCAGTGAAGAAAAGCATTCCACCCACTTTTGACACTTGGTGGAATTTAGAATCAAATGGGCACAGATTTTGAGAGCCAAAGGGCACCTTTACCTTATACCAGTGGGATGTTATTATTAATTTGGGCAAGAAAATTCTTCCTCGGAGGGGGGGAAAGAAAAAGAAAAAGAAAATTCTTCCTTGGGCAATACTGTTTCTAACATCACTTGACATTTAGCATCCCTGGAAGCTGCCCACAAAATGCTAGTAAGACTCTTAATTTAATGTGACATCTCAATATATCCTCACAGTTCTAAACTCCGCCTCTCCCGTATTCCTCATGAGAAGGCTTCAGAAGATGCAATCAGGCTCAGAAGCTGGAATCACTGGGTCACACAGGATTTCAACTCTTGTTGCTCTTTAGATTCACTCTCTGGTGCTTTAAAAAATACCAGGGTCCTGACCTTATCTCATACCACATACATTAGAATCTCTAGGGTTGAGAGCCAGGCACTGGCATCTTTTAAGAGCTTCCAGGTGGTTGAAATGACTTGGGCTTTGGTACCATCCTTTCTAGGTTCAAATCCCTAGCTCTTCCATTTGCTAGCTGTGCAACTTTGGGCAAGTTGCATCATATCTGGCTGCCTCAACTTTAAAATATAAATAGTATTGACTTCACAGGATTGTTTTCAGGATTATATGAATTAATATATGGAAAAGTGATCAGCAAATAGTAATAGGAAATATCAGCTCTTACTATCATAATCCAATCCCAAGTCTCCTTATCTTTTTACTAATGCTCCCTCCCCTGAGATTTCACATGTTTTTTGGTGGTTTATTGCCAGTACAACCCTTGGATGTGCAAACTGAGCCTTAATTCACATGGAGAATAGGAGGGAGGAGCACTTATGGAGAGGTCTCCATTAGATGCAGATGATGGAGCATGGAAGTCCTTCAGATACTAAATTTCTCTGGATATTACCAACCTTCCCCAGTGGGTTCAGTGAACTGCTCTGTGATGAAGAAGGGGTCACCGACACCCATCTGGATGGAGTTGCACTGTGAAGGACACAGCCCAATAGCATGGAAAGAAAAAGGAACCTGGAAGTCAGACCAGCCTTCAAATTCTGGCTCTCTACAGCTTCCTAACTGTATGATCCTAGAAAGAATTACCAAAATTCTTTGAGTCCCAGTTTCTTTGGTGGAAATGAAATAGCCTGCAATGCAGTATTATTGTGAGGATAAAATAAAGGGGTGTATGTAATGCTCTTGGCATAGAGAAACTGCTCACCCACATTAGTTCCTCTCCTTCTAATGCTTCTTGGAAGCTGTTCCCACCTGCTCCTCACTCCTTTCCTAGCCACCCTGGAGGCTTGAAAACAGAGTAGAGCTAAAGCATGCCATGTAGGACTAAGAAATGCATAAAGATTGAAATGGCTTAGGAGAACTGTTTAAGAGATAATGAGACTCTCCCAGATACCAAGAGGGTAAAAAGGAGAAAAAAATTTGCATAACTCATAAAAGCAATTTTGCTTCATTTACTTGTTAAACTCAAATTATTCATTCCACTGCCAGTTTTTAACTAGGCCCACTCTGTGCAATAATTATGGGCTATAGTCTAGAGGGAATAGAAAAGAAGAATTTTTGACGTCAGCTCTGGAGCCCAAGCAAAAGTCTTGGAAGAGGTCATCATTTTGGACATAGAGCTTGGAACTCAGAGTGTGCCAATGCCTAGGCCTTTGTGGGTGGGTATAAGTTTTATGTTGAAAAACAGGCTGAAACTGGGTCCAATGAAGCAAAAGGCATAAAAGCAAATAATAACAGCTTGAATCCTTGATGTTTACTTTCCAAATCCTTTTGTCCTCTAATATCCTATTTGATCATGAAATAGTTCTAAGGACATCTTAGGACATCTTCACATTACAAAAGAGATACTGACACTCCAAGAAATTAAACTTATTGGCCCTGGGTCATGGAAGAGTACCAAGTAACTTCAAATTTAACATTCAAATTTAAGATATCTGTTTTTAAACCCTACTGCTAGTATTCCCATTTATGCCGAGCTTTATAAAGCTGCTTTGATAATGTGCAGATATTAATACCACTCCTAAGTATATTCCTATTTCTCCTCTGAAAACATGGGGAAATTGTACTTTCCTGGTTCTTTAAGGCATGGCCATGTGACTTGCTTTAGCAAATAAAATGTTAGCAAAATGTTACATGTCATATCCAGGCACAGCATTTAATTGCCAGTGAGAGATTCTAGACCAGGAGTCAGGAAACTGTGGTCTATGGACCAAATCTGACCCACTACTTGCTTTTGTAAATTAAATTTTATTGAACATAGCCATACTCATTTGTTTATGTATTATCTATGGCTGTTTTCATGCTACATCAGGAAGAGTTGTATAGTTGTGACGGATATTTCATGGTCTGAAAAGGCAAAAATATTTATTTTCTGGCCCTTTAAGAAAAAGTTTACCAACCTCTGTTCTAGACAGTTCTTCCTTGACAGGTCAATGGAGGAGTCTGAGTATCCTAACAACACAGGTATAAGGTGGCAGAGACTGCTTCAAAGTAGATTGCTTAGCTGCTGCATGAAGAACAATAGCTCTAGAGAGTTGTTCAGATCCATTATAGACTTTTCACATAAGTTAAAAAGAAGCCTCCATTGTGTTAAGCAACTGAAATTTGGGACCTTTTTTTTTTTAGCTTGGTATAATCTGATTTCATTTGACTGATATACATGTTAGTGAATGTGGGGAATAAAGGAAAAATATACTGAATGAAATCTGTTAGGGTCAGGATGCATTGAAATAGTTGGATATTGGGTGATGGAAATGGACATGGTAGGGGCAGATGGATGTTCCTGCTTTTGGGACTGGAACATCCTGTGATTTTGAAATAGAAATTTCTGGGTCAGAGACTGTGGGTAAGTCTGCATTGCTGATAACTCTGCCCACCAGGTTTAAGGTCAAGGGAGTTTCCAGGTGAAACTCGTCAGGAATAGCCATGTTTTCCTAAAAAGTTTTATTAAGCCAAGTTTCTGCTTTTTGAGTGTTGATATATTCAAGACAAAATGGGTTCCCAGTTATGAGCTGCTATATAAGGTAACCACTCTGCAGGAATGTTCTGCTTCTCAGGATCAACTATTTAACCTCTTACAATGGCTGATGCTCAACGGTGGCAGGGTAACCCAGGTTGAGGCTAATATGTCTTTGTTGGAAGACTGGCCCCTCTGTACCAGGTTTAGTTGGTATTTACATGTGATTCTCAGTTCCTGGACAGCAACACAGATAAGGGCTGTGCTAGTGTTAGAATTTTTGCAAGTGAATAAAAAGGCTCACTCAACAAAGAAATGAGCATCTCTGACTTCTAAGTTCAGCAAATCTCCAACTCAAAGGAATTTCTGCCAGGATACCAGAAGTGGATTTCTGTACAGTTTGAAGTAAACTCCTCAGTTTTCCAGGGACACAGAGTACCTTCATGGAGGAATGATTTTCATAATAATGTGTCCTGTCATATTGCATATAACATGCTTAGACCTAAACAGCCGAGGGCAAGGTGATTTAGACTTAAGATCCTGAATGAAGCCAAACTAATGAAAGACTTCAGGTGTGTTCAATGACAGTAGGAATGGGCACCATGTTTCTTGGGTTACTTGGTGGGTAAAACAAAAAATATATCTGACACAACCCATAGTGGCCCTACTAGGGGCATTCAATTTACTAGATTCAAAATATCTACCTTCTTTAACATATACTCCTAGTCATTTTCCTGCCTCTTAGGTTGGTCTTAGGAAGTTTTGGTCTCAGAAAATGCAGAATAGCTAAGAGGAGGGAGAGGATGTGACTACATTCATTGCGTAATGCTTAGATGGGGAGATATAAACAGCAGGAGGAATAAAACTGGCTCGAGTGGATCTTGAAGGGTTGTTCTTAATCAGTAGCAACGGTGGTTGACAGGGACCTTGAACAACATAGTTCAGAAACCCTACAGACAATACCTATTCCCTACTTCCACTGGTTTGTAAAGAGAAAAACTGCTCCTCACTACTTACCATCCTAGAAATGAGAAAGAAAATGGCTCACTAAATAATTTTTTATAAAATACTACAAACTTATCCTAGTTTAACAACTGAGAACAGCAAAGAACCAAGTAACTATCTTGTGTCTTAAAAAACTCTTCTTTACAGAAAAAAAATCATTAATAAATATTTCAAAGAGATGACGGAATAGGATTCAGGAAACCACCAGGGAATACAACTAGAAACACAAATTCTTGTCAAGAGAACAATTGAGATATCTTGTAAATCTAGTGGCCTTGTTAACACACTATTAAACTCAGTTTGATAACAACAGAGGGCTGCTTTTCTTTTTCTCCAATTAGGGTCATCTTCCTAATTATTAAAGAACATCACAGATACCCCACTTTGGGTCAACAGAATGTTCTCCCTACTTTCTTATATTTTATTAATCTACTTTATTCTCCTGTGCCTGTTCTGAGAATCTAAAATTAGCTCATGCATTTGAACTTGTGAATTGCTCATATCAGACCATAATTGCTGAAGCCAAGTGGAAAGCAGCCTCAGGATGGTGGAATGAGGAGGCCAAGGGCTTCCCACAGCATCTACTTGTCTTATTATGTACAAGGCAATTCTTAAACTGCTTTGATTTGAGAGGGGCAGCTTCATGTGAGACTTCACTGCATACCTAATTTCATTAAAAAATGGGAAACCAAACACACAGCAAAGGGGATGGGAGTCAGGAGGAAAGATCCAGTTTCTATGGCAACTGGAGGAGCACAGGCATCATCACAGTGAGAGGTCTGAACTGGGGCAGGAGTGCTGACAGCTTCACCTAAGGCCTGTTACCAGTTTTTCCCTTACCCGGTGGTGCCTTCACCAGTTGCTATCCCCCTAAAGTCTTGGAATGAATGGGGACCATGTACCCTCCTGCTAACAGATAGGGATGACTTACCAATATCATTTGGCTTTTACTATTGCAGAAGGACCTAGAAGATAAGAGTTTTCTTCAGATTATTTACTGACTCAAGCATCTGGATTAGAGTCCCAGGCTGTCACTTCTGTGACCCTGGGGATCCTTTTCCTCATTCTCATCTCCTAAATACTTACACACACACACACACACACACACACACACACACACACACACAATGTGTCTCCATTATGTGTACATCTATAAACAGCTGCAGCCAAATGCATCGCCCCAACTTGCATACCTTCTGGTGTCCCTCACTGGAAGTACCCAATTCCTCATAGGGAAACCTTTTTAGGCTTTAGCCCATTATGCCATAAAATGACCTTTCTGAGTCATATTCTTTAAGTCCGGAACTTGCAACATTGCACATAGAATCATCTATGGCCGTTTTAAAAACTGTTCTGATGCTCAGATCCCTCCTCTACATTTGATTTGGTATGATGCCTAAGTATCAGTATTTCCCAAAACATACCACCGCCCTAACCACAGTGTGATTCTAATGTGTAACCAGAGTTGAGTATATTATAGTAACTCACTCAGCACCAATGTACTTATCACTATCTGTGTGCTGGGCACTGGGCTGGATCTTAAAGACTTGAAAATGAATAAGGTGCAGGTGTTCCCAGCCCACGGGTGGAAGATAGACAAATAAGTGCATGAAGTGTTATGTGGGTCCTAGGCTGGTCTATATGAGTTAAGTGGGGGGAAATGTGAGTGGTTGGTTCTCTAAGGAGGGTCAAGAAAAACATTATGGAAGAGAGGATGATGCCAGACATCAATATGAAAAGATGGACAGAAGAACAGTGTCACAAAAGGCACTAGAGGGCATGATATGAGAACTAAAATAAGTTGATACCATGGGCATGCAGGTTTGAGGGGTGTTTTGTAGCAAAAAATGAATCTGGATTAGCGAAATGTAAAACGGATCAGAAGAAAAGATATAGATTAAAGTATGGACAGAGAAACAGATTTAAAAAAATACACAAAGAAAACAAAAGAAACCCAGCACAAGAGATATAGGGACATGGTATAAAGGTCTAACATAAGTATAACTGGAATTCCAAAAAGAAGGAAAAGAGAGAGCAGGGAAGAAGCAATATTTGAAGAGATGATGGCTAATATTTAGGGAACTGATTAAAAAAATCAAGCCACAGATTCAAATATTACGAATCCCAACCAGAATACATACAAAGAAAATAGATCTATGTGAGTAAAACTGTTGAGAGCTAAAAATGGGGAAAAAAATAATACAAACTAGCCAGGGGAAAAATAAATATCTTCTTTAAATGAGTAAAATTAAAACAGGCAGCTGACTCAACAGAAAACAAAACAAACAAAAAAAAAGCTGGAAGATTATGGAGTGAGATGTGCCATGAGTTAAAAGAAAATCACTGTCTAACAGACACCCCTAAAGATAATAATAAAGTTCTTCAGAGAGAAAAAAATGATTCCAGACAGAAGCACAGAAATGCAAGATGTAAGAACAAAAGAAAAGACAAATATGTGAGTGAAAACTAATAATGTAAAATAGTAATAATATATATTATAGAATTTCATACACTGAATCAAAACACATCAATAAAAGCACATAAGTTGGAAGCAGTGAAGTTTAAACGGTAATATATTTAAAACTCCTGCATTGTTTGGAAAGTAGTATTAATTTATATTGGATGTTTATTTATTTTCAAAATATTTATTTCTTTATTTAGAGGGAGCGAGCAGGGGAGGGGCAGAGGGAGAGAGAGAATCCCCAGCAGACTCCATGCCAAGTGCAGAGTTCCATGTGGGGCTCGATCCCATGATCCTGAGATCATGACCTGAGCCAAAATCAAGAGTGGGATGCTTAACCAACTGAACCACCCAGGCACCCCATATATATTGGATATTTAAAAATCAAGGCTATATGCTGCAAAATGAAAGTAAACACTAAAAAAATAGTAAAAGAAAAGAGTAGCTTGCAAGTTGAAGTGGAGAGCAGATGAAATAAAAATTAAAAATAAATCCATGAGCAGGCAAGAAAAAAAAAGAGGAAAAACAGATAACATGTAACAGATGATAAATTTAAACTGAAATCTGTTTGTAATTACATTAATTCTGAACTAAGTTTTTCAATTAAAAGACAAATACAATCAGACTGAATGAGAAAAATAGAATGGATTTTATGTGGTTTACAAGAGAGACATCTTAAATATAAGGATAGAAGAGCTTGAGGGTAAAAGGAAAAACTCCACTCCTACATGTTGATCTAAGAAAAATGAAAACATATATTCACAAAAAGCCTTGCATGAGAATGTCCATAATACTTTATTCATAATAGCCCCAAATTAGAAAATGATTCAGATGTCCATCAATAGGAGAATCAATAAAGAACTATGTATGCATAATGGTACTTCTCAGCAATAAAAAGAAAAAACAACTGATACATGTAATAAAAAACAGAATGAATCTCTAAAACATTTTGTTGAAGAAACCAGACATAAAAGAATAAAAGAAAAATAAATATATAATTCCAGTAGATGCAAAAGCACTCAATAAAATTCAACATCTATTCATGATAAAAATTTATAGTGGACTAGGAATAAAGGGAAGTATCTTTAATCTGACAAAGAATATCTATAATATCCTACTACATATTTAAAGGACATATAATGAAAGCTTGTCTTCTGAGATGTTGAGCAAGACAAAGGTATTTACTCTTCTGGAAGTCCTAGACAACTAAAAAAAGCAAGAGAATAGAAGTATTATAATCAGAGAATAACAAATTAAACAGTGACTATCTACAGATGGTCTGATTATGTATATAGAACATACAAAAGAATCACCAACTATTAGATTAAATGAATGATTTTACACAAGTAGTCAGAAAATGAAGTCCAAAATGTTGTTATTCATGATAGCGTTAACAAGATCAAATAATTGGGATAAATCTAACCAAAGATGAGTGAGAATTCTATACAAATGCCTTACATTTTGGGGGCGCCTGAGTGGTGCCTTCGGCTCAGGTCATGATCCCAGGGTCCTGGGATTGAGCCGCACACTGAGCCCCGCATCAAGCCTGCTTCTCTCTCTTCCCTTCCCCCTGCTTGTGCTTGCTCTCTCTCTCTCTCTCAAATTAACAAATAATCTTGGAAAAAAAATGCTATACATTTTTGCTAAGAGAAAATAAAGAAGATATAAAGGAAGAATAAACATTTTCATGGATTAGAATATTTAATATGGTAATGACATCAATTCTTCACAAATGGATCTATAGGCTCAGTGCAGTCTTTATTGAAATCCCAAAAGGTTTTGTTGTTTATTTGTTTGTTCATTTGTTTTGGACAAGCTGATCCTAAAAACTCTGTTGGAAATTAAAAGGCCCAAGAATAGCCAAGAAAATCTTTTTTGGTGGCAACTGACAAGTAACTCTAATTTTCATATGAAAACCCAATGGGCCATGAATACCCAAGACAATCTTAAAGAGGATGAAGAAAGTGGAAAGAGTTACTCTATCTGGTTTATTATATCAGATTTATTGCAAAACCACAGCAATTACAACAGTGCATGTAAGTGCAAGGACCAAAAATTAAGCCGTTAGAACAACAAAGAGATTTTACAAAGAGAACCACCACTATAAATACTTGATTTATGATGAAAATGGCACTGTAGAGCAATGGGGACAAGGAGAGGCGATTCAATAAATGATGTACTGTCAACTGAATATCCATAGGAGAAAAAACAAGAACAGATTTCAGATGAATTGCAGATCTAATTGTGCAAAGTAACATCATAAAGTTTCTAGAAGAGAAAGTAGAATATTTTCATGACCTTGGGATAGGGTGGATTTCTAAAGACTGACATTAAACTTTGTTAAAATTATGAACTTCTAGAGTTCTTACTGAAAATTTTAGTTATGATAATAGAAGAAAATGATGGGTGAATATAAAAATATCTACCGCATTCTATTAATGTTTTCAATTTGAATTTTTAAAATGTATTTTGGCTTTATAGTGATATGAGCTACATATAAGCACAATAACTATAGTAGGTCTATGGTAGGGCTCAAGAATTTACATTTCTGGAGCGCCTGGGTGGCTCAGTCGGTTAAAGCGTCTGACTCTTGATTTTGCTCAGGTCATGATCTCAGGGTCGTGGCATTGAACCTGCACTGGGCTCTGCACTCAGCAGGGAGTCTGCTTGAAGATTCGATCCCTTTGCTTCTCCCCTCCCTGTTTGCTCTCTCTCTCTCAAAGAAAGAGAAAAAGAATGAATATACATTTCTAACAAGTTCCCAAGTGATGCTGCTGGTCTGGTGATCACTTTGAGAACCACTGCTCACACTGAACCACCAAGTTATCTTTGATTTACTCACCCCAGATTGGTGTGGGGCAGCCTACAAAATGATTTCTTTCTAAGCTCCCAAATATTAAATGGGGCTATCTTCTCTCCACCCTTGTCCCTCCTCCCTGGTCTCCTTTCTTTCCACAACCTCTTGGGGATGGATGGGCTGGGTTTTATTAATAGTGATGGTTTTGCTCTTTTTTCCCCTTTTCTTATCTATCTGTGGCTTCTGTGAGTGTTGCTAAAGTCAGAAGAGACTGGTCTTGGTGGTCCTTCTTGTTCTTCTATATCATATCCTCCTTCTTCCCACTTCAACGTACAAGAAAGCACTAGGGACAGATGACTTTCAAGGGAGAGAGATTCTTAACGATAAGGAACACAAATTAGAATGTTAAAACCTCATGCTCACCTTAATAATGCAAATCATTTAAGACCATATTGAGGGCCTATGAAAATTCTTTTCCTTTGGACCTAAACAATTCCCAAGTTTGAAAAACATGAAGAAATAAAAGGAAGACCAAACTTAGAATGAGGCAAGAGCTAACAGGAATGTGGAGAAGCAGGAACAAAGCTCTACCCTGTCTCTCCATGGGAAGGGCTGGTAATTCAAGACCAAATCTGAATGGTGGCAGAGCAGATTCTGTTCTGGGTCAATAAGCATTGGGAATCCAAAGAGATAGCCATCCTCTGGGGACGCTGTCCTAGCAGATATACACAGACCCAGGGCCAGTTCCAAGCATTGAGCTGAATGGCTCCATATGTTCCAAAGTGTTTAGTAACCAAGAAAAGGAGAAGAAACCCCCACCCCAGAGACCTCAGGACTATCATTAGCCAAGGGTGGAGTAAACCCCAGGCAGCTGGCACCTGTTGAAGATATTATATGGGATTCCCTTTGAGGGCCAGTGCCCAGGAAGGGGGGTAGGAGAATGCATGGTGCCTGTTGACCCCAGAGAAAAGGCATCAGGTAGCAGCTGAGCTGTCTTGCAGAGTATTCAGATGGGATTGTCCTTCTGTCATGGCCAAGGATATACCCTGACACCACCAACCCATTCTGACTCTCATCATCTCTAGGAAGAGCTCAACACATTCTAGATATAGGAGAGGAACATAGCAGACAGGTGCAAAGGGGCTTGGATGAGGATGAGGACTGGTATGGCCAAAAATGGATATCAACTCTTCCCTCTGATACCCCAGACCAGGAGGGGGAATATCACTGAAATGAGAAATTGGAACTCACCTTCCTCCTCTATAGCCCTAGGAAAGTGGCAGCTTCTCACTCCTGCCACGGTCATTGTTTAATGTGGCTATTAATATCTTCCTCCTCTATTCACAGGACTGCCATTCGAATCCAAATGCAATGACACAGATGAGAACAGTCATTGATCTACTAAACCTAAGATGGGAGATGCTGGAATTGATCATGTTTATACTGTAAGCCAGCTTTAAGCTTTTGGTTCAAATAAATTCTGGAACAGAAAAATCAGAGCTCCTGGGGCTTTTCAGTTGAATCCCATATCAATGCCCCCAGTAAGGCTTCCTACACTTCTGTATTCAGCTTCTTCTTGAGTCAGATCCATCTCGAATCATTTCCTCTTTTGAAATGAGAGATCAGGATAGTAACAGTGTTTTGGACTTAAGCATGGAAACCTCATATTTTTTTGTTGTTGTTGTTTGGAGAGGGGTGGGGGTAATACAACCTCCTGGGCTTTTGGTTTAACACTGTGTGTGACTGTTCCCATAGGGTTAGATGCTGGAACTGGATGGTTAGTTAATAGAGGAAAGCATTTGTGGGGAGAACAGTGTATTGAGGCAGCTCCAGCATCACTCTCAGAGCTGGTATTGCACAAGGAGAGGGGCATGGACATGTGACACAGTTCATGTTGTTTGGCCCTGGCTTCCAGTCTTAAAATTGGGCAGACTCCCCATCTCCAGTGTCCCCCAGGGCTCAACAAAAGTAACTTCTTGTTATTCTCTGAAAATGTTCTGGATTTTATCCTTTCATTTCAGTCTCTGCTGCTCATCTTTCTTCTTGGTTATGGTTAGCTCTTGACCGTTTGGCTTTGTTACCTGTCTTATTTCTGCAATACTCTTTGAGCTTAATAGCAGATAGGCTTCCCTGGTGATTTTAGTCTTTCCTACTCCCCTTCCAGCCATGTACTCTTTCCAGCTCTGACACCTGGGACCTAGCCATGGAATTATCCAACTTTGCTAATGCAGCAGGAAGCATGTCTCAGTCTCCTACAGTGGGACTGAGTAGTACTCTGCAGGATCTAAGGTCAAAATGAATGGATCCAGGCCATAAGATGAATGCTGGCAACTTATGATATATCAAATGAGAACTGTAGTAGAGAGTTCTGTTTATTCATTTCCCCACTGTTTAAATCTCCACTGTTTAAATCTCACCCCTGTCCAACCACACAGTTACTCTTCAGTAACTCATATACCATGGAGAGCTGGTCCTAGCCGGGGACCTCGAAGGAACTGAAGGAGTTCCAGGAAGCATCAATGCTCAAGATTCAAAAATCCTAACAGGAATTGAATATTTATCCAAGATAAGTCACCCAGGCAAATAGGAACTCAAATTTATTTGCTTTAAATATGGTATATGTTATTACTGATGAGTACTTATAGGGTTAATATATAGAATGGAAAAAATGAATGACATATATTTAGTTAATACTATTTGAGAGCCAAAATATTTCAAAATATGAGAACATGACAATTATGGTGAGAAGTCCTTTGGAATGAAAAGGCAGTAATCTGCTGACTAAATATCAATAACAATATAGGCAGTTGGCTCTCTTGAGTGCAGTGCCAGAATTCTTTGTGCTTTCATGTGATCAATGGCTAAAGAAATCTTTGGGGAACCTCTGACCTAGTGGTCATAATGAGATATGAGCACTTTGGGTGAACATGTAAGAAATCCACTAAAACTCTCTTTCCATCCCAAGAAACTACCAAAAAAGCCATCTCTCAAAGCAGCAGGATTGACTGATTTTTGAATAGTTGACGAATTTATATCTAATTTATATGTCATTTCTTCCCAAGTTTTAAGAAAGCAGATATGAAAAAGGGCAGGGGCAAGATGGCAGAGGAGTAGGAGACTTGGTTTTTGTCTGGTCTCAGGAATTCAGCTGGATAGGGGTCAAACCATTCTGAACACCTACGAACTCAACAGGAGATCGAAGAGGAGAGGAGCAACAACTCTCTGAACAGAAAAGCGACCACTTTCTGGAAGGTAGGACGTGCGGAGAAGTGAATCCGCTGCGATATTCGGGAGGATAGACGGCGGGGGAGGGGGCCTCCGTCGCCGCTTCTGGCAAGTGATAGAGCCGCGGAGCACAAAATTGGAACTTTTAGAAGTCGGCTCCGCGGAGGGACGTTGCTCCAGTGGCTAAGCGGGAGGTGGAAACCTCGCGGGGCAGTGTGGTCTCAGGACCCTCGGGGTCACAGAAAGACCGGGGGTGCCTGAGTGCAGCAGAGCTCCCAGGTATCGGAGCGGGGAAGCCGGCTGCAGAGACGGAGCCGAGGCTCGGGCTCTCAGCTCGGGGTTCCATAAACTGTGATCCGCGGCCCAGTCGGGCCCCTGCTCCTCCAGCAGGGACCCAACAAGCGGCAGAGCCGGGGAGACTCCCCTTCCTACCCCGGGAGGAGCGGCACGGGAGCGCACTGCAGGGATCTGCTGGGTTTGGAGACTCCACACGGGGTCGGGTGCCAGAGATAGAAACGCTCGGTCACGGGCCGGGTGAGCACGGAGTGCGGCCAGAGACCGGGGAGATGGGAGTGATTGACTTCTATTCTCTGGGGCTCCCTTAGGAGCGGGGCCCCGAGTTGTCAGCTCCTCCACACCAGAGATTGGGAGGCCGCCATTCTCACTCTCGTCCTCCAACGCTGTAGAGAAATCTTGCATGGAACAAAAGCTCCCAAGACCCAAGCCGGTTACTTACCCTGGACCAGACAAGGGTGGGGCAATTCCACCTCCAGCAAAGACATTTGGGAACCATGACAACAGGCCCCTCCCCCAGAAGATCAGCACGAACAGCCAGCCAAGGCCAAGTTTACTGATCAATGAGAATGGCAGAACTCCAGCGCTAGGGGAATACTGCACATAGAATCCATGGCTTTTTTACCATGATTCTTTAGTCTTTCAGAGTTAAATTTTTTTAATGGTCTTTTTATTTTTGGAAGTTTTCTTTTTCCCTTTTTGAACGAACATCTTATCAATCCCTTTTTTAAAAAACATTTTTATTTTTCATTTTTAGAGTCATATTCTATCCCTTCATAGTAGTTACCCTTATTTTTGACATATATATATAAGTTGTTCTCTCTTTAAAATTTTGAGATACTTTCTTCTAACAGATCAAAATATAACCTAAATCACTAGTGTATGGCTTTGTTCTAGTCTCCTGCCTGATCACATTCTCTCCCTTTTGTTTTCTCTTTTTGTTTTTAAATCCTCTGCTTTCTTTTTTCAGACAACTTCTTCTCAATTCCTTTTATAAAATTTCTTTATAATTTTTATCTTTACAGTCATATTCCATCCCTTCATCGTATCAACCCTTATTTGTGAACATATATAAGTTTTTCTTTCTTTTAAAATTTGGGAGGCACTTCCTTCTAACAAACCAAAATAGACCCAAAATCTAGTGTGTGGCACTGATCTATGCACCAGCCTGATCATATTTGATCATATTGTTTTTTGTTCTGTTTTGTTCTCTTTTTGTTTCTTTTTACCTTTTTCTTTTTTCTTTCTATCCCTTTCTTTTTCCCCACTTTCAGGTCTTTTCTGATTGGTTTAGAGTATATTTTCTGGGGACGTTGTTACCCTGTTAGCATTTTGTTCTCTCATTCATCTGTTCTCCTCTAGACAAAATGACAAGATGGAAAAAAATCACTTAAACAAAAAGAACAAGAGGCAGTACTGACTGCCAGGGACCTACACAATATGGACATTAGTACGATGTTGGATCTAGAGTTCAGAATGATGATTTTAAAGATATTAGCTGGGCTTGAAAAAAGCATGGAAGTTATTAGAGAAATCTTTTCTGGAGAAATAAAAGAACTAAAATCTAACCAAGTCGAAATAAAAAAGGCTATTAATGAGGTGCAATAAAAAATGGGGGCACTAATTGCTAGGATAAATGAGGCAGAAGAGAGAATCAGTGATATAGAAGACCAAATGATGGAAAATAAAGAAGCTGAGAAAAAGAGAGATAAACAACTACTGGATCATGAGGGCATATTCGAGAGATAAGCGATGCCATAACACAAAACAACATTAGAATAATTGGGATCCTGGGAGAAGAAGAAAGAGAGGGAAGGCAGAAGGTATATTAAAGCAAACTATAGCAGAGAACTTCCCTAATTTGGGGAAGGTAAAGGCATCAAAATCCAGGAGGCACAGAGAACCCCTCTCAAAATCAATAAAAATAGGTTAACACCCAAGCATCTAATAGTAAAACTTACGAGTCTCAGAGACAAAGAGAAAATCTGAAAGCAACTCAGGAGAAGAGATGTGTAACCTACAATGGTAGAAACATTAGATTGGCAACAGACCCATTCACAGAGACCTGAGAAGCCAGAAAGGACTGGCATGATATATTCAGAGCACTAAATGAGAAAAATATGCAGCCAAGAATACTATATCCAACTAGGCTGTCTTTGAAAATAGAAGGAGAGAGCAAAAGCTTCCAGGACAAACAAACACCAAAGGAATTTGCAAACACAAAACCAGCCCTACAGGAAATATTGAAAGGGGACCTCTAAGCAAAGAGAGAGCCCAAAAGCAACATAGACCAGAAAGGAACACAGGCAATATACAGTAACAGTCAGCTTACAGGCAATACAATGACACTAAATTCATGCCTTTCAATAGTTACCCTGAATGTAAATGGGCTAAATGCTCCAATCAAAAGACACAGGCTATCATACTGGATTAAAAACAAGACCCATCAATATGCTGTCTGCAAGAGACTCATTTTAGACCCAATGACGCCTCCAGATTGAAAGTGAGGGGGTGGAAAACCATTTACCATGCTAATGGACACAAAAAGAAAGCTCGGGTGGCAATCCTTATATCAGACAAATTAGAGTTTAAACGAAAGACTGTAATAAGAGATGAGGAAGGACATGATATCCTACTAAACGGTCTATCCAACAAGAGGATCTAACAATTGTAAATATCTATGCTTCTAAAAAGGGAGCAGCCAATTATATGGCAATTAATAACAACAGCAAAGAAACACATCGACAACAATACAATAATAGTGGGTGTCTTTAACACCCCCCTCACTGGAACGGACAGATCATCTAAGCAAAAGATCAACAAGGAAATAAAGACTTTAAATGACACACTGGACAAATGGACTTCACAGACATATTCAGAACATTCCATCCCAAAGCAACGGAATACACATTCTTCTCTAGTGCCCATGGAATATTCTCCAGAATTGATCACATCTTAGGTCACAAATCAGGTCTCAACCGGTACCAAAAGATTGGGATTATTCCCAACATATTTTCAGACCACAATGCTTTGAAACTAGAACTCAATCACAAGAGGAAAGTCAGAAAGAACTCAAATACATGGAGGCTAAAGAGCATCCTACTAAAGAATGAATGGTCAACCAGGAAATTAAAGAAGAATTAAAAAAATTCATGGAAACCAATGAAAATGAAAACACAACTGTTCAAAATCTTTGGGATACAGCAAAGGCAGTCCTAAGAGGAAAGTATATAGCAATACAAGCCTGTACTGACTTTTTAGTCAGTGGAAATTGAATTAAAGAAGAAGAAAATTAAGGAAAAATTTAAAAAATTCATGGAAGCCAATGAAAATGAAAACACAACTGTTCAAAATCTTTGGGATACAGCAAAGGCAGTCCTAAGAGGAAAGTATATAGCAATACAAGCCTTTCTCAAGAAACAAGAAAGGTCTCAAATACACAACCTAACCCTACACCTAAAGGAGCTACAGAAAAAACAGCAAATAAAGCCTAAACCCAGCAGGAGAAGAGAAATAATAAAGATCAGAGCAGAAATCAATGAAATAGAAACCAAAAGAACAGTAGAATAGATCAACGAAACTAGGAGCTGGTTCATTGAAAGAATGAACAGGACTGATAAATCCCTGGCCACACTTATCAAAAAGAAAGAAAAATGACCCAAATAAATGAAATCCTGAATGAAAGAGGAGAGATCACAACCAACACCAAAGAAATACAAACAATTATAAGAACATATTATGAGCAACTCTATGCCAGCAAATTAGATAACATGGAAGAAAGGGATGCATTCCTAGAGACGTATCAACTACCAAAACTGAACCAGGAAGAAATAGAAAACCTGAACAGACCTATAACCGCTAAGGAAAATGAAGCAGTCATCAAAAATCTCCCAACAAACAAAAGCCCAGGGCCAGATGGCTTCCCAGGGGGAATTCTACCAAGCATTTAGAGAAGAATTAATACCTATTCTTCTGAAACTGTTCCAAAAAATAGAAATGGAAGGAAAACTTCCAAACTCATTTTATGAGGCCACCATTACCTTGATCCCAAAACCAGACAAAGACCTCATCCAAATGGAGAATTAGAGACCAATATCCTTGATGAACATGGATGCAAAAATTCTCACCAAAATACTAGCCAACAGGATCCAACAGTACATTAAAAGGATTATTCACCATGACCAAGTGGGATTTATCCCTGGGCTGCAAGGTTGGTTCAACATTTGCAAATCTATCAATGTGACACATAATTAACAAAAGAAAGAACAAGAATCATATGATGCTCTCAATAGATGCAGAAAAAGCATTTGACAAAGTCCAGGATCCTTTCTTGATCAAAACTCTTCAGAGTATAGGGATAGAGGGTACATACCTCAATATCATAAAAGCCATCTATGAAAAACCTACAGCAAATATCATTCTCAATGGGGAAAAACTGAGAGCTTTCCCCCTAAGGTCAGGAACACTGCAGGGATGTCCACTATCACCACAGCTATTCAACATAGTATTAAAAGCCCTAGCCACAGCAATCAGACAACAAAAAGAAATAGAAGGCATCTGAATCGGCAAAGAAGAAGTCAAACTCTCACTCCTTGCAGATGATATGATCCTTTATGTGGAAAACCCAAAAGACTCCACCGCAAACCTTCTAGAACTCATACAGAAATTCAAAACTGGCAGGATATAAAATCAATGCACAAAAAATCAGTGGCATTACTATACACCAACAACGAAACAGAAGAAAGAGAAATTAAGCAGTTGATCCCATTTACAACTGCACCCAAAACCATAAGATACCTAGGAATAAATCTAACCAAAGAGGCAAAAAATCTGTACTCAGAAAACTATAGAATAGTCATGAAAGAAATTGAGGAAGACACAAAGAAATAGAGAAATGTTCCATGCTCATGGATTGGAAGAACAAATATTGTGAAGATGTCAGTGTGTGAATGTGAATGTGTAGCAATCAACACATTCAATGCAATCCCCATCAAAATACCATCCACTTTTTTCAATGAAATGGAACAAAGAATCCTAAAATTTGTATGGAACCAGAAAAGAGCCCGAATAGCCAGAGGAATGTTGAAAAAGAAAAGCAAAGCTGGTGGCATCATAATTCCGGACTTCCAGCTCTATTACAAAGCTGTCATCATCAAGACAATATGGTACTGGCACAAAAACAGACACATAGATCAATGGAACAGAATCAAGAGCCCAGAAATGGACCCTCAACTCTATGGTCAACTCATCTTTGACAAAGCAGGAAAGAATGTCCAATGGCAAAAAGACAGTCTCTTCAACAAATGGTGTTGGGAAAATTGGACAGCCACATGCAGAAGAATGAAACTGGACCATTTCCTTACACCACACACAAAAATAGACTCCAAATGGTTGAAAGACCTAAACGTGAGACAGGATTCCATCCATATCCTAAAGGAGAACACAGGCAGCAACCTCTTCCACCTCAGCCACAGCAACTTCTTCCTAGAAACATCGCCAAAGGCAAGGGAAGCAAGGGCAAAAATGAACTATTGGGATTTCATCAAGATAAAAAGCTTTTGCACAGCAAAAGAAACAGTCCACAAAACCAAAAGACAACTGACAGAATGGGAGAAAATAGTTGCAAATGACATATCAGATAAAGAACTAGTATCCAAAATCTATAAAGAACTTATCAAAGTCAACACCCAAAGAACAAATAATCCAATCAAGAAATGGGCAGAAGACAAGAACAGACATTTTTCCAAAGAAAAAATCCAAATGGCCAATGGACGCATGAAAACGTGCTCAACATCGCTCGGCATCAGGGAAGTCCAAATCAGAACCTCAATGAGATACCACCTCACACCAGTCAGAATGGCTAAAATTAACAAGTCAGGAAATGACAGATGTTGGCGGGGATGTGGAGAAAGGGGAACCCTCCTACACTGTTGGTGGGAATACGAGCTGGTGCAGCCACTCCAGGAAACAGTATGGAGGTTCCTCAAAAAGTTGAAAATAGAGCTTCCGTACAACCCAGCAATTACACTACTGGGTATTTACCCCAAAGATACGAATGTAGGGATCCGAAGGGGTATGTCATCCCGATGATTATAGCAGCAATGTCCACAATAGCCAACCTTGGAAAGAGCCAAGATGTCCATTGACAGATGAATGGATAAAGAAGATGTGTATATATACAATGGCATATTATGCAGCCATCAAAAGGAATGAAATCTTGCCATTTGCAATGACGTGGATGGAACTGGAGGGTGTTATGCTGAGCGAAATAAGTCAATCAGAGAAAGACATGTATCATATGACCTCACTGATATGAGGAATTCTGAATCTCAGGAACAAACTGAGTGTTACTGGAGTGGTTGGGGGTGGGAGGGATGGGGTGGCCTGGTGATAGACATTGGGGAGGGTATGTGCAATGGTGAGTGCTGTGAATTTTGCCAGTCTGTTGAATCACAGATCTGTACCTCTGAAAAAAATAATAAAATATATGTTAAGAAAAAAGAAAAAAAGAAGATATCAGGATGGGAAGAATGAAGGGGGGGAAATCTGAGGGGGAGAGGAACCATGAGAGACGATGGACTCTGAAAAACAAACTGAGGGTTCTAGAGGGGATGGGTGTGGGAGGATGGGTTAGCCTGATGATGGGTATTAAAGAGGGCATGTTCTGCATGGAGCACTGGGTATTATGCACAAACAATGAATCATGGAACACTACATCAAAAACTAATGGTGTAATGTATGGTGCTTAACATAACAATAAAAATTTTAAAAAAAGAAGAGCAGATCTGTAGATTTACAATTTCTTACCTATAAAAGGTGTTTACTAATTTACAAGCTCTGTTCACATATATGGTTTTGTTTGAAATGACTACCATGTGATAGGTAGCTTTATTATTTCTATTCTGGAGATGAGAATATTGAAGTTGCAAGCAACAAAGTGGCTCTTTACCCCAAGTAGGCCCATAACTGTTTCCTATTAAATGTGAGACATTTTTAGCTTAAGGGCACTGTGGAATCTTGCTATTGAAAGTAAATTTGGGCATTTCAGAATGATTTAAAGCTCTAATGATTTTGTTGAGGTAAGTAGAAGGATAGTTACTAAATATGACTCGAGCCAATAAACAAAGCAAGAAAACAAAACACTTAAGCACCTAAGGCTTTTCAAAAGGCAAGAGGCAAGTTTTTATTCCAGCATTTTCTAAACTATGCCTCAGGACCATTAGTGTCCCAAGTTATACGAACAGGAGTTCTAGAGAAAAGAAGGATTTTCAGGTGGAATACGTTTTGAAAACACTACTTACTGTATCTTTTTATTAAAGGTTAATGCATTAAGAGCTCTGAGCATGTCTGCAGTAAAGAAATCCATTCAATTTTGTCAGTACTTCCCAAACTAACTTGACCACAGAAAAACTTTTTTGTCATGTAATTCCTATTACCAAACTGTGGTATTCATATGTTCCCAGCATAAAGGCTAAGCATACTGGTTTAGCCAGATAAAAAGAGGAAACTTGCCTTGGATTTACAATAAGAAACAGGGCCAAAGTAGTAGTCATTATATTTTGTTATGGAAGCCCTAGAAAACCAATAGATTGTACATCTCTAGATCACAATGATTTCCAATCATCAGATGGGGTACAACCTCTTTGAATTAAGTATATTGGGGGATTTTCTCCAGTATAGTTGTGTTAAAGGTCTTCAAAACCATCTCTAGGTTTGCTAATTAACTAGAAAGACTTACAGAATTCAGCATTTGGTCATACCCACAGCTAACATCTATTACAGTAAAAGGATACAAAGTAAAATCAGGAAAGGGGAAGATGTATGGGGTGAATTACAGAGAAAACCAGGAATAAGCTTCCAAGAGTCCTTTCCCAGAGGAATTACACAGGAAGCACTTACTTCCCCCAACAATGAGTTATAACAACATCTGTGGAATGTTGTCTACCAGGGAAGCTCATTACAGACTCAGTGCTCAGAGTTTTTATTGGAGACTGAGCAGGTAGACTCTCTCTGCCTAGCATGAACCAAAATTCTAGACTCCTAGAAGGAAAGCAGGTGTTCAGCATAAACTGCATTGCTTGTGCAAACAGTTTTAGGTACAGGGTACTACTCTTATCAGTTCTAGGAATTGTGGGGTAGCCAACAGACACCAGTCAAAGGCCAATCTTGCAAATAGGTCTTTATAAGAAGGGCAGGCTCAGCCCTGCTGCATTAACTCTTCTGCACAATGGTAGATGATTAAAACAACCGAAATGCTGGATAAACTGTAAAAACACCATTTAGAGTACACCATCGATCTGAAACCTTCAGGAATTTACAGAGACCAAAAATCAAGTGAAAGTAGGAACCTGAAAGGTAAGGAAGAGACAAAAACAGCTTTTGTGCTGAAGGTTTCTTCTGGACCTAGGAGAATGAGCACCTTCACTCTGACAAATGTACAGTTCAGGGAACAGGAGATAAAATCCAGGAGCCACTCCGGATGGATTGCCTAGTAGATACTGCTACAAAAAGGTAGCACCTGAAAAGACTACATCATCTTTTTTAAAGTAAATGAGAAAAAAAACCTGCTGACCAAAAGGGAACTTCCAGAAAACTTGCTGCTCCCTACCTCACCATTGGATGGAAAGGAAAAAAAAATCCTCTTGGAATTGGAAACTACAAGAAGAACTCGTGCACGTTTATGGTCCAAATTAAAACTATCTATGTGATATATAAAACCTCGAGTATATAATTGTATTTAGAGTTGGTACAGATTGATAGTGCTGCCAGGAAAGCAGCTAAAATATATATAAATTATCTCTAGAGAAATATAATTTCAGTCTAGTCTTTAAAGTTAAATATCCCCACAGAATTTTCAAGGAAAATGAGTAACTTTCAGTCAAATATCACAAAAAGCACATGGAAACAAAGCATTATGTGAAGGTCAGCAGATACAATTGTTGAATGAGACCCACCAATAGTTTAGACATTGGAATTACCAGACAGAATATAAGCTTCAA
The DNA here is from genome assembly GCF_037043125.1 of Eumetopias jubatus. Classification (NCBI taxonomy): domain Eukaryota; kingdom Metazoa; phylum Chordata; class Mammalia; order Carnivora; family Otariidae; genus Eumetopias; species Eumetopias jubatus. The sequence continues at coordinate 112,820,787 of NW_028274816.1, read as the reverse complement.
ACTTAAAGGAATAAAAGAGAAGTTTGAAATATGAACAAGATATAAAAGACTTAAAATATGACTGAGAATAATTGAAAAATAGCCAAGTAGAACTCTTAGAAATGAAAACCATGGCAATTGAAATTAAAACCTTAACAGAAAATTAGACCCTGGCAAATGGAAACTTAGTGAATGGAAAGACAGATACAAGGAAACTATCCAAAATGCAACACTGAGAAACAAATTTTTGGAAAATGTGAAAGAGAAATGGTATAGAAAGCAATAAGTTAAATAAATACTTAATTTAAGAGAAATGGTATAGAAAGCAAGAAGTTAAATAAATACTTAAGTTAGGATTCCAGAAAGAAAGGTCCAGAAAGAGAATGGGATAAATGTGATTAATTAAAAAAAAATGGATTGGAATTTTCCAGAATTATTTAAAGACATCAAACTTCAGATCCAGGAATTGCTCCAAGTCTCAAGCAGGATAACCTTCACAAAGCAAACTGGAATGATTAAAAAAAAAAAAAGAAGAAGAAGAAGAAAGAAGAAAGAAAGAAAGAAGAAAGAAAGAAAGAAGAAAGAAAGAAAGAAGAAAGAAAGAAAGAAAGAAAGAAAGAAAGAAAGAAAGAAAGAAAGAAAGAAAGAAAGAAAGAAAGAAAGAAAGAAAAAGGAAGGAAGGAAGGAAGGAAGGAAGGAAGAAAGAAAGAAAGAAAGAAAGAAAGAAAGAAAGAAAGAAAGAAAGAAAGAAAGAAAGAAAGAAAGAAAGAAGGAAAGAAAGAAAGAAAGAAAGAAAGAAAGAAAAAGAGGATCTGTTAAAAGTAACCAAATTAGGAAAATGAATATACAACTTAACAAAAATTATGGGCTGCAGTAAAAGCAGTGCTTACAGGAAAATTCATAGTACTGAATACATATATTAGAAAAGAAGGCATTTTCAATAATCAGTAGTGAAGTAAAACAAAGTTTTCTAAATTATCAATGATGTTACCATGCTAGAAGACTGATTTATGTTGGCTGTTCTCGGTATAGAAAATAATATTGCAAAATCACTATCATATGAATGATGATCAAAAAAATATATGCTGGGACACCTGGATGGCTCAGTCGGTTAAGTGTCCAACTCTTGGTTTTGGCTCAGGTCATTATCTCAGGGTTATGGGGCTCCATATAAGTCTCCACATTCAGCAGGGAGTCTGCTTGAGGTTCTCCTCCTCTCCCTCTCCCTCTGCCCCTTCCCACCCCTCTCTCTCTCAAAAAATAAATAAGGGGCTACTGGGTGGCTCAGTCAGTTAAGTGTCTGATTCTTGATTTGGCTCAGGTCATGATCTCAGGGTTGTGAAATCAAGCCCCATGTCAGGCTCCAAACTGAGCGTGGAGCCTGCTTAAAATTGTCTCTCTCCCTCACCTTCTGTCCCTCCCCTCTGTCCTAACCCCCGGCTCACACATGTGCATGTGCTCTCTCTCTCTCTCAATAAATAAGTAAAAAAATCATACATATATATATATATATGTAGCCAAAATATGAGAAATTATTATAGAAATAAATCAGTTGATTAATACAAATATTAAGTTATGATATATATGCTATTTGCCAGATTTTGTAAGTTTATAATTTTTGTGATTTCTAAATAAATATTGAATTGCCAACTTAATGTGGCACTCATAATTTTGTATTATTTTTCTTAAAGAGAGCCTCTCCCCTCAAATTGTATGAGCTTCAGGTTTTTCAAAGTTTGAACCCACCCTTGATTAACACAGGCATTCTTCTCTAGAAATTACACACACTTATGCCTGACACCAGTGGTCATATTAATGTGTGGCCGCTACGAGATAAAGCTGGCAAAGCTGTGTCTTGAAAAATTGAACAGTGTAAAATAAATACTTTAGTGAATTTACTGTAGTCTAGCATCTGACTTGCAATCCTACAGGCTCAGACCTGACTTTGTTGTCATGAACAGACCCATTTCTGGTCTCATGAGACTGATGTATATGGCGATTAATTTATTTACAGGGTGGAATTACTGTCATAAGCATAAAAAATACTTGAAGTATATCTGTTTCATAGATTTTTTTTCTGTAGAAAACTGCATGGGAAGCCAATATATTAATTTATAATGAGAGATTTCTGATAGAAGGTCTAGAAATACTTGAAACTTTAGGAAGGCCATGTTCTTTCCCTAAAGGCAGACTTGAATGGAAAACCAAATTCTAATCAGAAATTCACATGGTAAGCATGAAATCAAAACAGAGAGCTAGAAAAATTGAATAATAACAGAATAACATTGTCTTGAATATTTCTGACATTGGAATTTACATATTCAAAGACCACTTGGCTGCAAACTCCTATGCCCATTTCTACTTGAAGGGTCGCCCTGTTAGTGGGGTTGAAACTACTCAATGTCTTATTGTTGAGGGTACCTCTTCCATCAGTAGTGCTTGGATGTGACCTTCCTTTTCTAAAAGCTTCATCAGAGACCCTTTTCAATTGATAAATACTGTTAACCAGGTAAAATGAAGACAAATCTATGATCAATTCTACTATGCATCTTAATGTTCACTCTCAAAGAAGCACAGTTTGCGCTCAACATGCTAGGACTGCCTCTCTAGAAAATGTTACTTACTGCATTACATATGATCAAGATATCCAGAAGTGGCTTTTTTAAAAATTTTTTTATTGTTATGTTAAACTACATACATTACATCATTAGTTTTTGATGTAGTGTTCCATGATTCATTGTTTGTGCATAACACCCAGTGCTCCACGCAGAACGTGCCCTCTTTAATACCCATCACCAGGCTAACCCATCTCCGCACCGCCTCCCCTCTAGAACCATCAGTTTGTTTTTCAGAGTCCATCATCTCTCATGGTTTGTCTCCCCCTCTGATTTACTCCCCTTTATTCTTCCCCTCCTGCTATCTTCTTCTTCTTTTTTTTTCTCAACATATATTGCATTATTTGTTTCAGAGGTGCAGATCTATGATTCAACAGTCTTGCACAATTCACAGCGCTCAACATAGCACATACCCTACCCAATGTCTATCACCCAGCCACCCCATCCCTCCCAACCCCCACCACTCCAGCAACCCTCAGTTTGTTTCCTGAGATTAAGAATTCCCCATATCAGTGAGGTCATATGATACATGTCTTTCTCTGACTGACTAATTTCACTCAGCATAACACGCTCCAGTTCCATCCACATCGTTGCAAATGGCAGGATCTCATTCCTTTTGATGGCTGCATAATATTCCATTGTGTATATATACCACTTCTTTATCCATTCATCTGTCGATGGACATCTTGGCTCTTTCCACAGTTTGGCTATTGTGGACATTGCTGCTATAAACATTGGGGTGCACATACCCTGTCGGATCCCTACATTTGTATCTTTGGGGTAAATACCCAGTAGTGCAATTGCTGGATCGTAGGGTAGCTCTATTTTCAACTGTTTGAGGAACCTCCATACTGTTTTCCAGAGTGGCTGCACCAGCTTGCATTCCCACCAACAGTGTAGGAGGGTTCCCCTTTCTCCACATCCCCGCCAACATCTGTCGTTTCCTGACTTGTTAATTTTAGCCATTCTGACTGGTGTGAGGTGGTATCTCATTGAGGTTTTGATTTGGATTTCCCTGATGCCGAGCGATGTTGAGCACTTTTTCATGTGTCTGTTGGCCATTTGGATGTCTTCTTTGGAAAAATGTCTGTTAATGTCTTCTGCCCATCTCTTGATTGGATCATTTGTTCTTTGGGTGTTGACTTTGATAAGTTCTTTATAGATTTTGGATACTAGCCCTTTATCTGATAGGTCATTTGCAACTATTTTCTCCCATTCTGTCGGTTGTCTTGGTTTTGTGGACTGTTTCTTTTGCTGTGCAAAAGCCTTTTATCTTGATGAAATCCCAATAGTTCATTTTTGCCCCTGCTTCCCTTGCCTTTGGCGATGTTTCTAGGAAGAAGTTGCTGCGCCTGAGGTCGAAGAGGTTGCTGCCTATGTTCTCCTTTAGGATATGGATGGAATCCTGTCTCACGTTTAGGTCTTTCAACAATTTGGAGTCTATTTTTGTGTGTGGTGTAAGGAAATGGTCCAGTTTCATTCTTCTGCATGTGGCTGTCCAATTTTCCCAACACCATTTGTTGAAGAGACTGTCTTTTTGCCATTGGATATTCTTTCCTGCTTTGTCAAAGATGAGTTGACCATAGAGTTGAGGGTCCATTTCTGGGCTCTCTGTTCTGTCCCATTGATCTATGTGTCTGTTTTTGTGCCAGTACCATCCTGTCTTGATGATGACAGCTTTGTAATAGAGCTGGAAGTCTGGAATTGTGATGCTGCCAGCTTTGCTTTTCTTTTTCAACATTCCTCTGGCTATTTGGGGTCTCTTCTGGTTCCATACAAATTTTAGGATTATTTGTTCCATTTCTTTGAAAAAAGTGGATGGTATTTTGATGGGGATTGCATTGAATGTGTAGATTGCTCTAGGTAGCATTGACATCTTCACAATGTTTGTTCTTCCAATCCATGAGCATGGAACGTTTTTCCATTTCTTTGTGTCTTCCTCAATTTCTTTCATGAGTATTTTATCGTTTTCTGAGTACAGATCCTTCGCCTCTTTGGTTAAATTTAATCCTAGGTATCTTATGGTTTTGGGTGCAATTGTAAATGGGATCGACTCCTTAATTTGTCTCTCTTCTGTCTTGTTGTTGGTGCATAGGAATGCCACTGATTTCTGTGCATTGATTTTGTATCCTGCTACTTGACTGAATTCTTGTATGAGTTCTAGCAGTTTTGGGGTGGAGTCTTTTGGGTTTTCCACGTAAAGTATCATGTCATCTGCAAAGAGTGAGAGTTTGACTTCCTCTTTGCTGATTTGGATGCCTTTGAATTTTTTTGTTGTTGTTGTCTGATTGCTGTCGCTAGGACTTCTAATACTGTGTTGAATAGCAGTAATGATAGTGGACATCCCTGCTGCGTTCCTGACCTTAGGGGTAAACTCTCAGCTTTTCCCCATTGAGAATGATATTCGCTGTAGGTTTTTCATAGATGGCTTGTATAATATTGAGGTATGTACCCTCTATCCCTCTACTCTGAAGAGTTTTGATCAAGAAAGGATGCTGTACTTTGTCAAATGCTTTTTCTGCATCTATTGAGAGGATCACATGATTCTTGTTCTTTCTTTTGTTAATGTATTGTACCACGTTCATTGATTTGCGGATGTTGAACCAACCTTGCAGCCCAGGCATAAATCCCACTTGGTCATGGTGAATAATCCTCGTAATGTACTGTTGGATCCTATTGGCTAGTATTTTGGTGAGAATTTTTGCATCCATGTTTATCAAGGATATTGGTCTGTAATTCTCCTTTTGGATGGGGTCTTTGTCTGGTTTTGGGATCAAGGTAATGGTGGCCTCATAAAATGAGTTTGGAAGTTTTCCTTCCATTTTTATTTTTTGGAACAGTTTCAGAAGAATAGGTATTAATTCTTCTTTAAATGTCTGATAGAATTCCCCTGGGAAGCCATCTGGCCCTGGGCTTTTGTTTGTTGGGAGATTTTTGATGACTGCTTCAATTTCCTTAGTGGTTATAGGTCTGTTCAGGTTTTCTATTTCTTCCTGGTTCAGTTCTGGTAGTTGATACATCTCTAGGAATGCACCCATTTCTTCCAGGTTATCTAATTTGCTGGCATAGAGTTGCTCATAATAGGTTCTTATAATTGTTTGTATGTCTTGGTGTTGGTTGTGATCTCTCTTCTTTCATTCATGATTTTGTTGATTTGGGTCATTTCTCTTTTCTTTCTGATAAGTCTGGCCAGGGGTTTATCAATCTTGTTAATTCTTTCAAAGAACCAGCTCCTAGGTTCGTTGAACTGTTCTACTGCTCTTTTGGTTTCTAGTTCATTGATTTCAGCTCTGATCTTTATGATTTCTCTTCTCCTGCTGGGTTTAGGCTTTATTTGCTGTTTTTTCTCTAGCTCCTTTAGGCGTAGGGTTAGGTTGTGTATTTGAGACCTTTCTTGTTTCTTGAGAAAGGCTTGTATTGCTATATACTTTCCTCTTAGGACTGCCTTTGCTGCATCCCAAAGACTTTGAACAGTTGTGTTGTTGAAATTTTTCCTTGAAATTTTTTCCTTGAAATTTTTTAATTCTTCTTTAATTTCCTGGTTGACCCATTCATTCTTTAGTAGGATGCTCATTAGCCTCCATGTATTTGAGTTCTTTCCGACTTTCCTCTTGTGATTGAGTTCTAGTTTCAAAGCATTGTGTTCTGAAAATATGCAGGGAATGATCCCAATCTTTTGGTACTGGTTGAGACCTGATTTGTGACCTAGGATGGGATCTATTCTGGAGAATGTTCCATGGGCACTAGAGAAGAATTTGTACAGAAATGGCTTATTGTATGACAAAAAGGTCAGGATCAAGAACATACTGTTTTACCTCCTCAATATACTATTACACAGTTACTTAACATGGTAGAAACTATATTTCCATACAGAATGGTTATGTTAAATGTTAAGTGAAAAGAGGCATAATGTATATATCTAAAGAAAACAATTAGGCAAGCTTTAGAATTAGAATTGCATATGGACAAGAAATGAAAACAAAGATTTTCTTCTTTTATTTAGAGTTCTACTAACATGGTTATAATGGTATTTTGCTACTTATGTATTCCAAACCATTTTCTAAAATCTCCACTTTCTTCTAATACTTCTTTCTTTAGTAAAAGCAGTGCTTATCTGAATCTCAAAGGTATAAACAAAATGGAGCTTCAAACTTTTCCAAGTATTTGGAAACAAAGGTCTTACCAATATCCATTCATTTGGTCATTTGTTTATTAAATATTTTTAGTGAAGACCTACTATGAGTCCAGTACCGTTTCAGACTTATATCTTGCAAATAAAGAATAGACATTCTACGAAAGCAGAAAAGGGCAGATTTATTTAGTCCCAGAGGCAATGGATTGGAATAGACAGAAAATTGCCAGAGGTAGGGAAATAAGGTAAAGGACTTTGAAATGTGGCCATCAAGTGGTTAAAGTTCATTATTTCATCTGAAGATGTTCCAAGAACTTTGATCTGGAATTAATTAAAAACCCAAGCCCCAAAAGCCAAAAATAAAAAATCCAACAACATAATTCCTCCAAAATCTGAGAGACTGTTGGTCTCATTACAAAGAACTCAACTAACAAAATGGTTGATTTTTTAAAAATAAACTGTTAAATATACAATCCACATTTTTCAATTAGGTCAGCCTTAACTAGCAGTTAATAAAATGTGGAGGCTGCATTTAATTGATAACTGGCAAACTTGACAGATCCTACAATACTACTTCCCTACTCCCACACCCAATCAATCCCAAGTTCTATAGGTTCTACTTCTTAAGCATGACTGGAATCTGTTTTATCTAAGCCTACAGCCACCATCCTCTTCTTCCAGGATTACTGCCTTAGCCTCCTGCCTAGAGACCCTGCCTCTGGTTGTTCTCCACCTAGCTATCAGAGTAAGTTTCCTACAACACACTGGTGATTCCCTATACTCTTCTTAAGGTAGGGGAAATTGTAAACAGTATCAGTTAGTCAGTTTTCTTTGAACTGGTCCCTACCGTTTCTTCAATCTTCTTGCTCTCCGTGGTGTGCCATGTTCCTTCTTTTCTTTGTGTCTTTGTACCCGTGGTTCTTTGTTAGGCTGGTACACTCTAGTACCTCATCTGTCTGTCATACCTCACTTTTCCTATGGCTTCGCATCAATCACACAGTATGTTAATAATCTCTTCACTTGCCTCTATCTTCTCCTAGACCATGATGCTAGTCAGAAGCATAGCCATCTCCGTAACCATTATACCCCCTATTATTAACACTGTCCCTTCTATGGAGTAGAAACTAAATAGAAATTTGTTGAGTGAACTAGTCAATGAAAGAAATCATTCAGTGTGTTTCTAGTATACAGAAAGAGGAGCAACCATTTTCTGGGAATTATTTTGCGCCATATCCTGCACCAGGGATCTCATGAACATATTATTATCCAGAATACTATACTGTGCAACAATATAATAATATTCACCCTTTGGGTTGAAGCCCTACAATGTGCTGGTTCTTGTACTGTAGGCTTTATAAACATTGTCATACAACAGTCTTTATTTGCGCCCCTTCGCAAAAGGCAAAATAGAGGCGCAGAAATGGTCCCTTAAGGAGTATTTATACAAAGTTGTCTAAAGTTACAAAGCTGGATTTTCTTTCTGTTTCCACACCCCTCCATGTGAACAGTGGCATGATTCTTCTCTTATTTTGTCTTTCTCTCATTGACTTGTCAGAACTGCAGAGGTCTCTTTCACAACACTATGCTTAGAGACCATTCCATTCTGACAGATTCCTAGACTCAGGGAGAAATCGAGCTGCAAGGAATCTGGGGAGACTAGTCAAGCCAACCCTCTCCTAACAGAGGTGAGAAGACTGAAGCCAGAACAGTGAAGTTGTTTTCCTAAAGCCTCAGAGTTCCTTCTTATTTGATCAAGGAGGCTCTTCCTACATACAGCTGTTGTTTGTTAGGGGGGCATTTTAATAACAATACTGTTGGTGGCTAATAGTCTCATAATATTTACATAAAGATACACATATTTTAATTTCATGACATTTACATCAGGAGGTTATTAATAATTAGATCCTGTTTCCTTAGTTTGAAACTCTGGCCTACTTTCTTTTTAACTCATAACTCTGGTGATTCTGACCCAGGTGGCTTAGGACCACACTTTGGGGGAAACAAGGCTGTAACCACCCACTCGAGTGTGATCCTTATCACATTTATTAAAATCAGTTAGCTGCTGTTTGCAGACCAGACTAGGGCCCTCCCCCAGGAAGGCGTCAGGTCTCACTACCTCTCCCAGCTCTATGCCCTCCTGCTGAGGTCTGGGCAAACCCTTTAGGGCCAGTCCTGGGTGGGACTCAGGAAGTCAAGAGTTCTGACACCAGGTAGAAAAGAAGGCCATCTTAGGGCTGAGTACAGATCTGGCTCAGGAGGAGGCACAGAGTCAAGTCCACGGGCTGGGAGCAGCAGGTTAGGGGCCAAAGTGAGGAAAGTGAGCTAAGAGGGCGTAGTTGCTGAAGTTCAAGGTGGGGCAGTGGATAAAGTAAGGGTGACTGCCACTTTGTCTCATCAAAAACCCATGTTGTGTATGAGAGGGAAAGAGTAAAGGCAGATGCATCTGTTCCCTTTCGAGTGCCTGCTGCAGGCCCTGCGCTACACAAGGTGGCTCCACTGTGTTCTGGCCCCTCAAGGCAGCCAGCCCAAAGCTCTGCACACACCTGCCTTTAACCTGTTCATTCCGTTCCGTTCCTCCTCTTGTTTAGTAATGAATGAAAGAAAACACAGAGCAGTAAAGAGGTCCAACAGATAACTGGGATCAGAGGCACAGGAGAATAAAGGTAGCAGAGGACCTATCTGAAAGAGGTTCTGCTCCTCTTTCTCCTGAGAAGCAAAGTAATGGGAACACACTGGATGACTCTCCTGCAAGCCTCCAGCCAGGGGTTTTATGAAGGCCCCAGGATGGATCAGAGCTCCTTGTCTCCCAGTAAGTGGGAGTACTGTCCTGCCAGTGGGCAGTACTGAAGGCAGTCCCTTCCCCAAGAGCTGGTCTGCCCTGTGGGATCATCTCTCCCTTTGGCTTGTGCGCTGAGGCCGCTGAGTACACAGCCAGGGCCGTCAAGAGGGAGGGGACTATAAATAACCTGGTTACAGGAGGCTCACATTGTCTGTCCCTTCCCTTTCTCCAATGACCTTGGAGACAGCTGGGTGAGGCCAGGCCTTCCAAGTAGCCCCTCGGCCTCCTCCGCCTGGCTCTCCCGCTTAAGGGAAAACAGTACAGCATCAGGGACACGCTGCTACTTGGCGTCACTGTCCTGGTGCCCACTGTTCTTTCTGGCTTCATGCTGGGAGCCCTCCTTATCCTTGCCTTGAGTGTGCTCACTGCCTATCTATGGCACTTACAGAACAGAGGCTGCTGTAGCCTCGGGTGCAGAGTGTATGAAATATCAAGATGCTCATAAGGGCTCTTGGAGAGAAATCTCCTTCCAGAGTGGGACAAGGCAGGGTAAGAAAAGCATTGTTCCTGGTCCTTGATTGCCCACCAGTGCACTAAGAGGGGCTGGGAGCAACCTGAGGGCTGGACCCAAGTCTCATTCATTCATCCTAACTCTAGAATCTTCTGGGATTATACAGTAGGCACTCAATTAATGCTGGAGGAAAATAAAAGTTGGAGAGGACAATGAAATGACAAGGAAAAACAAACACATTTTGGAGACTGCATTACTCCCTAACAAAAAATGCCCCTAACAGCCCAAATCCTGAGAGCTGATGCTATGCCAGGCCCTGTGCTAACCTCTGTACTTAAATTATTTTATTTACCACCACAACCATTCAGTGAGCAAACAGAATTTAGGTAACTTCCTCATATAGTTAAACAGTTAGTATCTAAGATCTAGACTCGGAACACAAGCAGCTCCATGTCAGAGCCCTCCACTTGAAAGTACTGTACTAAACCGACTAACATTACAGGCCCCCATGGCTTAATTCTTGAAAAAATAAATACAAGTTCAAATGTTACCCCATTTAAAGTTTATCTGCTTAGGGGGCTGTGTGTGTGTGTGTGTGTGTGTGCACATGTGTGTGTGTGTGTGTGTGTGTGTGTGTGTGTTTGAGAGTCAAAGCTGTCCTCAGTGGTTTTCCTGCCAAAGAAAAATGTCCTCCGTAAAATTCTGATTGGAATGGTGTTTGAATTCATGGGTCTGATTGAGAAGTTAGAGAAGAAGACTGGCTAAATGTTTAGGAGGAGGCAGGGGAGGAAGGCACTGAAGCTGCATCAGAGGTCCAAAGGACAGCTGTTTGGGAACCTGCAACTTTTAAAAACAAAAGTGGGGAGGGGGGTGTGGATGGGTGGGAGAGGAGCTCAATCCCCATTCCTGACTTAATTAGGGTTGTATAAAGAGAATGCTTCATTTGTCAGAGAAGAGATGGCCTTGTGCCTCTCCTGTCAACACTGCCCTCAAGCGAGAGGGTTTTCCTCCTCCTTTTCTTTCTTTACATAAGTGAGAGAGGAGAAAAGAACAAAGATGATGTTTATTTTAAAAGTGCATGTAAACAAAAATATCGCCATAGCAAAAGCTACCTCCTCTCCCCAGCCACCCCCTCAGCACTTGTCTCATTTTTATCAGACCAATTTTAACTCCTGAAAAACCAAATGAAATCCCATGTCAGGATTTCCACTACCTCACCCTGAATGTCTTCAGAGCCGCAGGTGAAGGAAGCAAACTCCCCTTAGTGCAGTCCTTGGAAAATCAGCTTGACACTGCTCTGTATTTTCTGGGGAAGTTGGAGAATGAAAATGAGAAAGCCTTGAAACCTGCTAAAATTACTTACAAAAGCCTCATGAGTCCTTCCCTCCAGGGATAGGGAAGGGAGGGGGAGAAAATGTTCCATATTACACAGCAAATGGGGCCATCTATTTGTGAATTCCATGCAAGATTTTCTGTGGGAGGGATACTAAGTGATAAGAACACCTGTCCTGGTTCCTTCAACTCAGAACTTGCCTAACAATACACTGCTGCATCTCTAGCTGAACTTGGCAGTTTCATCTGTAGAGGCATTTCAAGTTTAGTGAAGGACAGACCAGCTCAGAGTAGGTTGGACTTGGGTTAGAGGCTTGGCATCTCTCTGTGACTTTGGGCTGATGACTTGGGACAATGCATTTCTTCTACAGAGATAGGCCAACTGACTTCTGCTGAAGTTTTACTAGCTTCAACTTGGCCCACAGGAATCGGGGCAGCCTGTCCCATGTCACCTCTTAACTTATGCCTTAATACCATGCTTCTTTCCCCTGGCTCCTTATGATCCAGCCACACTAGTCTTTCAGTACCTCAAGCTCTGCTTGCATGCCACAATGCCCTGCATATACTCTCCTTTATCTGGGCAACAGACATATCCAACTCCCAACCCCAGAATCTGCCTACTGGACCCTGATTCATCACCTATCTGTGGAAGCATTTACCATCCACAGGCTCTTTTATATTGCATCTTAGACGTTCATTTACAGCATGCTGCAGAGCTATGATTTCATATTTAGTTATACAATTATATGACTGTACGTTCTAGGAGGGCAGGGATGTGTCTCTCTTTTGCTGCTACTGACTCCTCAGTTCTAGCATTTAGCAAACACTCAATAACTAATAGTTGAACCACTAAGTGGCCTTTACAGTACCTTGACTTCCTTGTAAAACTTGCAACTGGCTCACAGGGTTGTACCAATTTTAAATGTGATAAAGTATACTGAAGACTATCAAGCACCTAACATTGTTACCTTCCATCCATTTGTTGATTTCAAGATGATTTCCAGCCTCTTTGCTCCAGTGAATCTGCTTTCTAAAATCACCAATGCTATTATTTAACCATAAAAAAGAATGAGATCTTGCCATTTATGACAACATGGGTGGACCTAGAGGGTATTATGCTAAGTGAAATAAGTCAATCAGAGAAAGACAATTATTGTATGATCTCACGTATATGTGGAATCTAAACAAAAAACAAATGAACAAACAAAAAAGCAGAAACAGAACCCATAAATACAGAGAACAGACTGGTTATTGACAAAGGGGAGAGGACTGAGGTATGGGCAAAACGGGTGAAGGTGAGTGGGAGACATAGGATTTCAGTTTTATAATGAGTAAGTCACAGGGATGAAAGGTACAACATAGGAAATATAGTCAGTAGTATTGTAATTGTGTTGCATGGTGACAGATGATAGGCACACTTGTGGCGAGCATAGCATACTGTGTAGACTTGTCCAATCACTATGCTGCACACCTAAAACTAATGTAATATTGTTTGTCAACTGTACTTCAATAAAAAAATTAAAATAATAAATAAATGTGTATATATATGTATACACACACACACACACACACACACACACACACACACACACACACACACACACCAATGGCCTGCTGACAGATAAATCCCGAAGTTCCATCTTTTGTTCTTTTGACGGAGACCATAATGCTCACCAAATCCAATATTCCATTGTATCCCCTACATTTCTTAAGTTTCCTTCTAAGTAAGCAGGGTCAGATGACTAGTTCTGGCCAATGAAATGTGTGCTGAGTTACTGTGTGTCTCTTTCACTCTGAGGCAGTAAAAGCTCATGTGTGGGCTCCAGTCTCTCTCTTGTTCCATCCGAGTGACCAGGAATATTGCAGGCCCCATACCTGCAGTTAAAAGATGGGAAAGCCTCGGTCACCCCAAGTCCTTGCACAACTAGCAAAGGCCATGTAACATATAAGAGAAAAACCTTTGTTTTTGGGGTTTGGGGATTAATTTGTTATTGCAGCATTCCCCAGCCTTCCCTAATGAATACAGACCTCATCAGACTCCACTTCTGCATCATGTAGGATTCTTAGCCACACTCTCCTCTTTGAAATTACTTGTATCTCTGGTTTCTGGAAGTCAACTCTTCCCTCATTCTCCTCCCTCTCAGACATTGTCTCAGTAGCCTTGAAGGTCTTCTCTTCATCTATCTATGTTCCTTTAAGAGAGAGTTCCTCAGGGTTCTTCTGTGGTTACCATTTTCTCTTATTTGAGCTTTCCATGAATTATTTTATTTAGACCCACAGCTATAGCAATCAACTTTATCCTGATTCACTCTACATCTGTATGGCTAGGTTGTCTCTCTCTCCTGGATACCAGGCCCCTACACTTAACTGCCCCTTGGATGTCTATGCTTGTGGTGTGTGCCTATAAGCATCTCAAAAAGCATGTCCAAGAGTAAATACATTATCTTTTCTCCAAATCTTTTTTCTTCCTATAGTTTTCATTAACCTAAACACCAGAATGTGCTTTCTAATACTCTTCTGGCTGCAACTGTCAGAAAGCCATCCCAAACTGGTAAAAACAAAGAGGAATGAACTGGTTCATATAATAATTGGAATGTCTAGGGGATAGAGCTGACTCCAAGGACTCCAGAAACCTAAATGTTGTCTCTATATCTGGATCTTCCTATGTCTAGAGCTCTCCTCTCTCTCTCTCACCCTCTTGTTCTCTCTCTGTTCTGTTTCTCTTTGTTACCTGCACTCTCTTCCTTCTTTGTGGAGGGGGAAGTGGGACATTAAGGGTAGAGGGCATGGCCACCAAGTCTTCTAGTTTGAAGATCCCAGTGAAATAAAGAAGCTACTTTCTCTTGATATAGTTATATAAAATATCAGGGAGAAGTCTATCACTTGACAAGTCACTGTATGCAGGAATTTGGTGAAATAAGATGGTCAAAAACTTAATCAGAAACTCAACACCAGTACCAGAAAGCCTGGGTACTATTATTGTAAAGGCTATGCAAGGACCCCATGGAGTAAAGTAAAGGGCGTAAAAGGGGTATTATTTGGGCGCCTGGGTGGCTCAGTCAGTTAAGTGTCTGCCTTTAGCTCAGGTCATGATCCTGGGGTCCTGGGATCGAGTCCCGCATCAGGCTCGCTGCCCAGTGGGGAATCTGCTTTTCCCTCTGCCTCTGCCCCTCCCTGCTGCTCAAGCTCTCTCTCAAATAAATAAAATATTTAAAAAAAAAAGAAAAGGGGTATTATTTGTAGAAGGTAGGAGTACTTAGCAGACTTCTGTTTTGTCTACTCTCCAGCTCAGCCTTATATTACTCCTAACATACCCTATGATCCTGAGACAGAAAACCAGTCAATTTCCCCAACACACCATGTTGTTGTATGATTCCACTTCTTTGGAAACTCTTTACTCTTTGCCTGAAATGCTGAAAACATCCCAAAAATGATTTGGGAAACTCCTACTCATCCCTCAGATCTCCCCTAGGGAAGTCTCTCCTGATTCTTCCAGGGAGAAATGATCATTGTCATCTTTGGGCCCCATCTTATGTGCACATCTACTGTAGTACTTATACCATACTGAACACATTCATTTACAGATTTGTCCTTAGTACAATATTTGGGTTCTTTAAGGGAAGAATTAGATCATAATCATATTCTCAGGCAGCTTTCATGCCTAACATGGTGTTTTTGCTGAATGGCACCATAAATAGTGATCAAATCTGAATCTGTACAATAACTCACTTCTCTGAGAGCACTTATCATCTATTCATTTGGCAAATATTTATTTAGTTCCTTCTGTTTGCTAGACACTGCTCTAAGCAATTAAAACATAGATAGTAAGGCATAAGATTTATGCCCTCAAGGGGCTTATATTCTAGTGGTGAGAGACAGACAATAAATTCATTAACAAACAAAGAGATTTTTTTCAGACCATAATTAAAGATATGGAAAAATAAAATAGAATAGTGGGACAGAGATTATAAAGGATGAGGGATACTTCAGTTATGGGGCCTGGGTGATGGTCCCTACAACAATTAGGAAGCCATTCAATGCTCTGGGGCAGAGGACATACCAGGAGTAAAGGGCTTTGGGTATATTTGGGTATGTTTGAGGAGCTCAAAGAGGCAAGAGTGGATGAAACATCATGGTGAGCCAGGAAGAAGCTTGTGAGAGATGAGGAATGAGAAGCAGGCACAGCTATTTTATGCAGGACCTTGAAGGACATTGGATCTTATTCTATTTGCAAAAAAGAAGGTGAAGAGTAAGCAAGTGACATGATGTGGTCCCAGTTTAAAAATACTACTGTGGCTATTGTGTGGTGAATGGGCTGGTGTATTTGTTGAGAGGTGTCTTAAGTGTGGATGGCAAGACTTAACACAAAGTGCTTAATAAGATGAACACTGAAGGAGTCCTAGGAAAATATGGAATAGGGTCATGGCAGAGAATATTATAAAAATAGGCCAAATGTAGAGTGTGGTAAAAATGCACATATAAGTGCTTCTCCTAGCTCCCATCCAAGCAAACCATGACCAATATACAAAATACAAACAAGCAGTGGAGAGGTATTTTCATTCACCATTCACTCACTCATTCAACAAACATTTGTGCTGCCTGTCCTAAATTCAATCCTCCAGGCTAGGAGCCAGAGAAGTAATGGTGAACAAGGTGGACAGAGCCCCTGCCTTTCTAGATCTAGCAATTTAGTGTGGAAGAGGACATGAATATGGAGATATAAGTAAGTACCACTGTGATAAACACTTTAAAGGAGAATTAGAAGACTTTAAAAAGGATAGGAAATGAGGCATATCTATGACCTGGAGGATGAAAAATAAATATCCCAGTAAAAAGAAGAAGTAGGAATAGCCAAAGCAGGGGCACCTGGGTGGCTCAGTCAGTTAAGTGGCTGACTCTTGATTTTGGCTGAGGTCATGATCTCAGGGTCCTGGGATCAAGCCCCACATTGGGCTCCCCACTCAGCAGGGAGTCTGCTTGAGGATTCTCTCGCTCCCTCTGCCCTCCCCCTACTCATGCATGAATGCTCACTCCTCACCCCCCTCCCAAAAAAGAATAGCCAAAGCAGATAGAACAGAACTTGCAGATGCTCTGAGGCTGGAAGGAGGATATACTCAGGGGAAGTAACAAAGGATTTGTCTGGGGTTCTCCATCATGAGGCTGTCTGAGTAGCAAAAGAAGCTGGGGAGGAAAGAAGAGGCCAGACTGATAGGTCTTTGTAGACACTGTTAAGGAGTCTTTAGTTTATACTATAAGCAATGGCAGACCATCAAAGCATTTTCATCTCTGGCATTGAAGAAGAGTTGGAAGCTGTTTGTGTACAAGTGCTGTCAAAGTATTCTGGGAGACCTGGAAGACTCCTTACTTATCACTGTGTCCCCAGTTGCAAATGCGATGGAGACAAGAAAACATTAATTTCAATTGCATTCTAATCTCCCAATGTGAAAAGGGTTGGGCAACACAAATTAATTCTACAGAAGGAAGAGTGAGAGCCAATGTATTACAAGGAAGGACAGGCTCAGGGATCATGTAGATGTAGGTATAAATCCTGCTCCATCATTTATTGTATGTGAATGTAACCAAGTCCTCAGTTTTCTTGAGTTTCTTTTTTTTTTTTCAGAAAAATAGGGATGATAAATCTATCAGTTAGGAAGCTGAGCTGTAGATTGCAAGAAAAACTCTGTTTTTTTTAAAGATTTTATTTATTTGAGAGAGAGAATGAAGAAAAATTCTGATTCACCTGACTTGACATGGAAAATATACTATCTCCCATAGCAAGAAGTTCTACAGTTAGTGAGTTAGCAACTTGACATCATCATAACACCAGACTATTTTTCCCTATGTTCTGTCACTCTTGGTACTTGTCCAAATTCCCTCATTGTCATAAGAGTGCTGAAGCAATTCTAGGCATCACACAGTCATGACAATAATCAGTAGAGAAAGGGGGTATGTTCTTCCTATATGTCTCTAAGCTAATGAAGAAAATCTTTCCAGAAGTCCCTGGGCAGCCTGTTCTTCATGCCTCATTGGCTAGAAATGCACTATATGTCCATGCCCAAGCCAATCATTGGCAAGAGGTGCTGTATTACTAGAACTGGTTTGGTTTCATTATGATTCACCCCTCAGGTTTGGGCTCACTTCACCTGCAGCATAAGACCACAGGAGAAGGGTGAATAGTTCAACTAAAACTGTTAAAAATTAGGAAGGTAGTGATGAATTGTTTTTGAGTAGGCAAGATAGCTATGTCTAATACCTTAATGTCTATATTTCAGCACTGTAGTATTTATGATAATATCTGTAATGTGGCAGCCATTGCTATATTTTGAACAAGTCCTTTGCAAACTCTTTAAATCTATCTGTACAATTACAAATCCATCTGGCTAATTATTAAAAGCAATCCTCAAGGATCTCTACTGACTAGCCCAGCAGGAGGTGCTATTTGTAATTAAACATGATGGAGTGGAACTAATTCGTTTTTCAAATGTGTGGAATGAAGACTTTACCTGTATCAGTCCATAATCTGCTTCCTCACATTCAGTCAGAATGAGTTAGGTTTCACTATCTTTTTGAGGTAGTGTAGCTGTTAAGCATATGAACACCAAAATTAGACAATTACCAGTTCAGATCTCACCTCTATCATTTACTGTCAATATTAAACTTTCTAATCCTCATTTTTTCATCTTTAACACAGGGTAAAATATTATATTATGAAAATTGAGTGAGATAAACAAAACATGTAAAAATTTGTGGAACATAGTGTGTATTCAGTAAGTATTAGCTCCTTTTGCTGTTCTCTAGCTCACGTAGTGGTCAAGAAAATGAAATGAGATAATGCATCTATAGCAATGGCACATGGTAAATAGTTAATAAATAGCATCTATTGTGTTTGCCATAAGCCTTTATTAATACCATGGAGTTTCTTTTCTACATTTTGATTGGTGGAACCATGCCACTCCAATCATGCTACAGGTATTCATTTTTTAGACAAAACACATGGTTAGTGTTTCAAATTACTGACTACTCCCTTCAGGGCCTGTCATGTTACACTAAAAGGTCTGGTGTGGTCATTCACCAAACTAATAATTAAATGCTGGAATTTTGCTAAAACAAGTTACAAGCAAAAGATATTGGTCTTTAGCCTATACCCAGAATGGGTGTTTTGGAAACTATATACTTTATCCTTCTGAAAAGTTGACTTGTCCTTAGTCCCCTGTCTTTATTTATTGAATTCCGCAATCCAGTGGGCTCTGATGTCCACTGTAAAAAAGGGTGGTTTCTTTGCATTTCATTCTTAACAACAACAAAATATCTTTCATAAGGGGTTTCAGTAGATCCTGACATAATTAATGTCATTCTGACACAAACTGCTTTAAATTACTGAGTAGAGAGAGCCTTTGTGGTGAAGAATAACACACTGGTTGTGCCAAGAAAGAAGAGTTTAAAAATGGGTATTTAGAATGGAATGAAAGGAAGATGGGGTGGGGTATTTGCTGGAAGAACCAAGGTCAATAATGGCTCCCCAGTTTCTAGCTGGGAGAGAGGGTGGTGCGGCTAGAATTATATAATGCAACTGAAGAAGTTTCAGTCTGCTCTTCTTCTATTTTTGTACCTTCAAACTCTTCAGTCAGCCATACTCCCAATGACATCCTGGGAAACACACACCAATCACTGAGACCTCATTACCAGGAGCCTCCTGAAGGAACACTTGCTTCAAAGACTTCAACCAATGGCGTGGTCAAGAAACCAGCACTAGGACTGATTGCCAGTCTCCTCCAAGAGATTATTGGGACCAATCCCATCATGCCTCCCTTACTAATTTCCTTCATTCACCATCAGAAGTCTAAGTCTCCCCTATTATCCATGATCATCCAAAATTTCATTCTGATCTGCTCTGTAAATCTGTGATTTGAATCTGGCAGACAATCCCCACGATGGCCTCCTGGTGATTCATGCAGCCCCCTCCTATGTTGAATAGAGTTGACTTGTACAACCAATAGGATGTTGCAAATGATGGAGTGACTTCCAAAGTTAGATTATAAAGGACGTTAAAGCTTTCATCTTGCTCTTTTGGACTGCTTGCTTTGAGAGGAAGCCAGTTGTCATGAGAGGATATGCAAGCAGCCCTATGGAGAGGTACACATGGTGAAGACTGAGATCTTCTATCAATAGCCAAGTGCCTGGAGTCATCTTGGAAGCAGATCCTCTAGCTCAGGTCAAGCCTTCAGATGACTGCAGCCCCAGCTAACATCTTGACTGCAAGCACATGATAGTCCTGAACCAGAACCACCCAGGTAAGCCACTCCTGAATTCCTGGACCACAGACATTAGGAGATAATAAATGTTTAATGTTTAAGCCATTACAGTTTGGGAGTACTTTGTTACAGAGCAATATACACCTAAATCAGTGTTCACCTTCCCATCCTTTTCAAATCCTAGGCCATGCTTCCTCAAACTCCTAATCTGTTATCTTTTAAGCATTTACTCAGCCCTTCATCTTAGCTGAAACTTAGTTCTCTCCAGATGACACTGCTTTTGATGTAGCTCTATAATAGAATATTTTCAGGTGCAAATAAGAGAATGACTTAGTAGCTTACACAGTAAAGACACTTAATAATCTCATATAGCAAGAAGTCTAGAGAAAGTTGTCTTTATGTTTGGAGCAAATCTCAGTGTTGCTCAGACTGTTTCTATCTTTTCACTCTGTTAACCGTAGCATACTGACATTTTCCTACATGTTTATTGTCCCATAGTCACACAATGGCTGCTAAAGCCTACGGTATCACATCCACATCCAGAACAAAAGTAAGGAGAAAGAAGAGATGACAACAAATTCACTTCTCACAATCATCCTTTTGATAGAACAAAAACTTCTCCAAAACTTCTCAGAAACTTCTCCAGAAACTTCCCAGATTTCCATTTGCATCTGACCTTACAACCTTTCTAATATAGCAACTCTCTGATACACTCTGTCTTCCCCCATGTTTTTTTAAAGCACTTAATACTATTTGAAATATGTATTCGTTTCTTGTCCGCCTCCCCTCATTAGAATGTAAGCTCCAAAAAAGCATGGCTTTTGTGTGTTTTGTTCACAGCTGTATCTTCAGCACCTAGAACGACGCTAATATGTAAGCAAGTTCTCAAAAATACATTTTGTTGAATGAATGTCCTTTGGCCACAACCACTGTCATAGCGACTCTTAGCTACAAAAAAGGTTACACAAGAAAGTACTGGCAAAGGGGAATGATATTTACTTTGTTATCTTAGACCAAGAATTATTAATCCTCTGGTACTTGATATATGATTGAGATTTTTAGGCAAACAGGAAAAGATGGTGACATGGCTATTAGCTAAAGAATCAACAGTCCTCTCAAGCAGAGACTTTTTGTTTTTAATTCCTACATATCTTAGAACAGAGAGGTAAGGTCAATATCCCCCCTGTTCCCTATTTCCACTTTTAAACTGTAAATTCTGTTCTCTCTTGCAAAATCCTCTGTTTATTTGAGGTTTACTCCCTGCAGATATACTCTCCTTGTTGCTACCATTTATCTGGCCATTTCTCATATATTGTAATAAAATAGCTCTGGCCTGTGTTCCTCTTCATCCAATTTTAGTCATCATTCGTGCTGATTTCAACACCCATGTGGGCAATCCATCTAATACCCCAGCATCTCTGTTTCTCACCCATGGCTCTGAAGACCACTACCCCAATACCCAAAACATTATTCCTCAACCTCTCTCTCTGATACCATGCTCCGGGCTTATCATTACCAAGAATACACCACCTCCCAATTAGGACTGTAAGCATCCTACATTTGATCATCATCTCCTGTGCTTTCAGTGTGCCTTCTCAAGTTCCTCACTAACAATAATTGTTCAATCTCTTCATATCACTCAAGCCATATAATTCACCTCTGAAGAAGTATCCTTACTCTTATCTAAGGTGAATCTTTCTCATCTTCTTACTTCCTCAACTTTGTGCCTTCACTCACCCCCCCCCCGCCTTACCAATTTTTACCTCTCAGTTAGGTCAACCAGCAGCGTTCAGACTCACTCTGGTACATTCTGTAGGGCTAGCTGGTTTTGGTTCATCTAACCTTGGAAAGGCCCTGCTTGACCCTCCTATTTAAATAGCTCTCACTCCCTTTGCAGTCACTACTGCTCCTATTACTTCGTTCTGTTTCCTGTATAGTACTTATCACTCTATATAATTATCCTTTAGCTAATTTATTGTTTGTTGTTTACTGTCTCCCCTCACCCAATAGGCTATAAATCCAGTAAGAGTAGAGATCTTGCTTATCCAGTTCACTGCTCCATCTCCAGGGTGTGAACTGGTGCTGAAACTTGATGGTGCTCAGTAAATATCTGATAAATAAATAAATAAATGGCATTTTCCATTCCCCCAGATAAAATATCCTTCTTTTGAACTTTCATATTCCTGTCACTCTTACCCAATTTCTCTTCTCCCTTTCAGAAGGAATATTCCAAGTGTCATCCAAAAACTTCTATTTCCATTTCTTTGCCTTCTCTACGTACACTAGACTGGTTTCTGTTGGGGTTTATGTAGAGCATGAAATCATCCATACCACCTGGCTTGCTAAAATGTAACATGGAGGCCCCTGGGGGTGATGGAAGGTTTTGGAGAAGGGCATAGGCCTTTGGAATGTCGAGGCCTGCATGATCACTCTGCTGTAGGAATGCCACAGGGAGTTGCCTTCCCCAAAGCTATCTTAGCCCAAACAGCCATCCTGTGATTTAAGAGATGTATGCATTGTCCCCCTAGGCTATGTTTAGCAGAACTCATAGAACATGCAGATTAGTATATCGTAGCTTTCTCGTAAGCAGATCCTCTTAGTTCCAGTAAGACCCCTCATCACAGATAATGTGCTTGAGAAATAGTGATAAAGATTTATGATTATTCTGAAGAACCAATAAAAGCGGGAGCAGAGAAGAGCAAAGGGTCTTCATCTCTGAGCGTTGATGCCCTTGCCTTCTCTCTTTCACAGCAAAGTTTGGAGTCATCTTTCAGCCAGCAGCACAGGGATTGCTGGCCATTCCCATCAGGTTTCCACTTCCATTTCTTTTTTTTTTAATTTTTTTTCTTAGTTTCAGAGGGAGAATTTAGTGATTCATCAGTTGCATATAACACCCACTGCTCATTACCTCAAGTGCCCTCCTTAATTCCCATCACCCAATTGTCCCTCCCCCTGCCACGCATCTCCCCTCCAGCAACCCTCAGTTTATTTCCTATAGTTAAGAGTCTCTTATTGTTTGCCTCCCTCAATTTTCATCTTGTTTATTTTTCCTTCCCTTTCCCTGTGTTCCTCTGTTTTGTTAAATTCCACACACGGGTAAAATCATATGGTATTTGTCTTTCTCTGACTTATTTCGCTTAGCATACCTTCTAGTTCCATCCATATCATTTCAAATGGCAAGATTTCATTCTTTTTGTTGGCTGAGTAATATTCTATTGTATGTATATACCACATCTTCTTTATTCATTCATCTGTTGATGGACGTCTGGGCTCTTTTCATATTTTGGCTATTGTGGACACTGCTGCTATAAACATTAACCCAGAAATTGCATTACTAGGTATTTATCCAAAGGCTTCCTCCATTTCATCTCCTCCCTGTTCAGTACAATAACCTCCTGGTGCCAAATGTGGTGGCCAGTTTTCAGTTGTTGTCCTTTTAGACTTTCATTGTTATGAAAGAGTATTTCAATATGAAAATCAGATCCAGCTTTCTCCCGAGCCGTCGGAGGGAGCTGGAGCGCTTCTCTTAAGTTGGTGACCGGTCAGTGGTGGTCCAACATGCAGAACTGAATGAGTGGTGAAAAGCAGCAGAGCTGATGGGTCATGAGGATGTAAGTGCATTGTAAGGCTCTCACACCCTTTACTGCAGGATATAAATATGATATAAAACAAACGCACAGTATATCTGTGGTATTAAAATTTCATGGAGACGGGCAGAGCAAGATGGTGGAGGAGTAAGAGACCTGGATTTCATCTGGTCTCAGGAATTCAGCTGAATAGGGATCAAACCATTCTGAACACCTACGAACTCAACAGGAGATCGAAGAAGAGAGTAGCAACAACTCTGAACAGAGAAGCGACCACTTACTGGAAGGTAGGACGTGCGGAGAAGTGAATCTGAGGCGATATTCGGGAGGATAGACGGAGGGGGAGGGGGCCTCCGTCGGCCGCTTCTGGCAAGTGATAGAGCTGCAGAGCACAAAATCGGAACTTTTAGAAGTCGGCTCCGCTGAGGGACGTCGCTCCAGTGGCTAAGCGGGGGGTGGAACCCTCACGGGACAGTGTGGTCTCAGGACCCTCAGGGTCACAGAAAAACTGGGGGTGCCTGAGTGCAGCAGAGCTCCCAGGTATCAGAATGGGGAAGCCGGCTGCAGAGACGGAGCCGAGGCGCGGGCTCTCAGCTCAGGGTTGCCATAAACTGTGATTCACAGCCCAGTCGGGCCACTGCTTCTCCAGCAGGGACCCAACAAGCAGCAGAGCCAGGGAGACTCCCCTTCCTCCTCAGGGAGGAGCGGTGCGGGAGCGCACCGCAGGGATCTGCTGGGTTTGTAGACTCCGCACGGGGTCGGGTGCCAGAGAGAGAACTGCTCGGTCACATTGCTCTGGGCAGGTGAGCACGGAGTGCGACCGGAGACCAGGGAGACGGGAGTGACTGCTTTTCTCTGGGGGTGCACTGAGGAGCAGGGCCCCAAGTTCTCAGCTCCTCCGGGCGGACATTGGGAGGCCACCATTTTCACTCTGGTCCTCCAAAGCTGTACAGAGAGCTTGCAGGGAACAAAAGCTCCTGAGAGGAAACCCGAGCAGCTTGCTTAACCCGGACCGACAAGGGTGGGGCAATTTCGCCACTGGCAAAGACATTTGGGAACCACGGCAACAGGCCCCTCCCCCAGAAGATCAGCAGGAACAGCCAGCAAGCCAAGACCAAGTTTACCGATCAAGGAGAACGGCAGAAATCCAGCGCTAGGGGAATACTGCATATAGAATTCATGGCTTTTTTTACCATGATTCATTAGTTTTTCAAGGTTAATTTTTTTAACTGTTTTTTTTTTTATTTTTCTTTTTCCCTTTTTAAACCAACATCTTATCAATCCCTTTTTTAAAAAAACATTTTTTATTTTTCATTTTTAGAGTCATATTTTATCCTTCACAGTAGTTACCCTTATTTTTGGCATACATATATAAGTTGTTCTCTCTTTAAAATTTTGAGATACAGTTTCTTCTAACAGATCAAAATATACCCTAAATCACTAGGATATGGCTTTGTTCTAGTCTCCTGCCTGATCACATACTCTCCCTTTTTTTTTTAAATCTTCTTCTTTCTTTTTTCACACAACTTCCTATCTTATCAATTCCTTTAATAAAATCTTTTATAATTTTCATCTTTACAGTCATCTTCCATCCCTTCATTGTATCAACCCTTGTTCTGTACATATATGTCTTTCTTCCTTTAAAATTATAGGAGGCACTTTTTTCTAACAGAGAAAAATACGCCCCAAATCTAGGGTGTGGCACTGATCTATGCCCTAACCTGATCATATTTGATCATATTCTGTTTTTTTTGTTCTATTTTTGTTTTTATCTTTTTCTTTTTGATTTTTTTCTTTCTCTTCCTTTTTTCTTTCTTTCCCTTTCTTTTCCCCTGGTCTCAGGTCTTCTCTAAATTGTATAGTGTATATTTGCTGGGGACATTTTTAACCTATTAGCATTTTGTTCTATCATTCATCTATACTCCTCTGGACAAAATGACAAGACGAAAAAAATCACCTCAGCAAAAAGAACAAGAGGTAGTACCATCAGCCAGGGACCTACTCAATACGGACATTAGTACAATGTTGGACCTAGTGTTCAGAATCATGACTTTAAAGATAATAGCTGGGCTTGAAAAAGTGTGGAGGTTATTAGAGAAAACCTTTCTGGAGAAATAAAAGAACTAAAATCTAACCAAGTCGAAATCAAAAAGGCTATTAATGAGGTGCAATCAAAAATGGGGGCACTGCCTGCTAGGATAAAAGAGGCAGAAGAGAGAATCAGTGATATAGAAGACCAAATGATGGAAAATAAAGAGGCTGAGAAAAAGAGAGAGAAACAACTACAGGATCACGAGGGCAGAATTCGAGAGATAAGCGATACGATAAGACGAAACAACATTAGAATAATTGGGATCCCAGAAGAAGAAGAAAGAGAAAGAGGGGCATAAGGTATATTGGAGCAAATAATAGCAGAGAACTTCCCTAAAGTGGGGAAGGAAACAGGCATCAAAATCCAGGAGGCACAGAGAACCCCTCTCAAAATCAATAAAAATAGGTCCACACCCCGACATCTAATAGTAAAACTTACAAGTCTCAGAGACAAAGAAAAAATCCTGAAAGCAGCTCGGGAGAAGAGATATGTAATCTATAATGGTAGAAATATTAGATTGGCAACAGACCTATTCACAGAGACCTGGCAGGCCAGAAAGGACTGGCATGAGATCTTCAGAACACTAAACGAGAAAAACATGCAGCCAAGAATACTATATCCAGCTAGGCTGTCATTGAAAATAGAAGGAGAGATCAAAAGCTTCCAGGACAAACAAAAACTAAAGGAATTTGCAAACACGATACCAGCCCTCCAAGAAATATTGAAAGGGGTCCTCTAAGCAACGAGAGAGCCTAAAAGCAGCATAAGCCAGAAAGGAACACAGACAATATGCAGTAATAGTCACCTACACAAAATACAATGGCACTAAATTCATACCTTTCAATAGTTACCCTGAATGCAAATGGGCTAAATGCCCCAATCAAAAGACACAAGCTATCAGATTGGATTAAAAAACAAGACCCATCGATATGCTGTCTGCAAGAGACTCATCTTAGACCCAAAGACACCCCCAGATTGAAAGTGAGGGGGTGGAAAACCATTTACCATGCTAATGGACACCAAAAGAAAGTGGGGGTGGCAATCCTTATATCCAACAAATTAGATTTTAAAACGAAGACTGTAATAAGAGATGAAGAAGGACACTATATCCTACTTAAAGGGTCTACCCAACAAGAAGATCTAACAATTGTAAATATCTATGCCCCTAACATGGGAGCAGCCAATTATATAAGGCAATTAATAACAAAAGCAAAGAAACACATTGACAACAATACAAAAATTGTGGGGAACTTTAACACCCCCCTGAATGAAATGAACAGATCATCTAAGCAAAAGATCAACAAGGAAATAAAGACTTTAAATGAAACACTGGACCAAATGGACCTCACAGACATATTCAGAACATTCCATCCCAAAGCAACGGAATACACATTCTTCTCTAGTGCCCATGGAACATTCTCCAGAATGGATCACATCCTAGGTCACAAATCAGGTCTCAACTGGTACCAAAATACTGGGATTATTTCCTGCATATTTTCAGACCACAATGCTTTGAAACTAGAACTCAATCACAAGAGGAAAGTCGGAAAGAACTCAAATACATGGAGGCTAAAGAGCATCCTACTAAAGAATGAATGGGTCAACCAGGAAATTAAAGAAGAATTAAAAAAATTCATGGAAACCAATGAAAATGAAAACACAACTGTTCAAAATCTTTGGGATACAGCAAAGGCAGTCCTAAGAGGAAAGTATATAGCAATATAAGCCTTTCTCAAGAAACAAGAAAGGTCTCAAATACACAACCTAACCCTACACCTAAAGGAGCTGGAAAAAGAACAGCAAATAAAGCCTAAACCCAGCAGGAGAAGAGATGTAATCGAGATCAGAGCAGAAATCAATGAACTAGAAACCAAAAGAACAGTAGAACAGATCAAAAAAACTAGGAGCTGGTTCTTTGAAAGAATTAACAAGATTGATAAACCCCAGGCCAGACTTATCAAAAAGAAAAGAGAAATGACCCAAATCAACAAAATCATGAATGAAAGAGGAGAGATCACAACCATCACCAAAAAAATACAAACAATTATAAGAACATATTATGAGCAACTCTATGCCAGCAAATTAGATAACCTGGAAGAAATGGGTGCATTCCTAGAGATGTTATCAACTAACAAAACTGAACCAGGAAGAAATAGAAAACCAGAACAGACCTATAACCATTAAGGAAATTGAAGCAGTCATCAAAAATCTCCCAAGAAACAACAGCCCCGGGCCAGATGGCTTCCCAGGGGAATTCTATCAGACATTTAAAGAAGAATTAATACCTATTCTCCTGAAACTGTTCCAAAAAATAGAAATGGTAGGAAAACTTCCAAACTCATTTTATGAGGCCACCATTACCTTGATCCCAAAACCAGACAAAGACCCCATGAAAAAGAACAATAGACCAATATCCTTGATGAATATGGATGCAAAAATTCTCACCAAAATACTAGCCAACAAGATACAACAGTACATAAAAAGGATTATTCACCTCGACCAAGTGGGATTTATCCCTGGGCTGCAAGGCTGGTTCAACATCCGCAAATCAATCAACGTGATACAATACATTAACAAAAGAAAGAACAAGAATCATATGATCCTCTCAATAGATGTAGAAAAAGCATTTGACAAAGTACAGCATTCTTTCTTGATCAAAACTCTTCAGAGTAGAGGGATAGAGGGTACATACCTCAATATCATACAAGCCATCTATGAAAAACCTACAGCGAATATCATTCTCAATGGGGAAAAGCTGAGAGCTTTTCCCCTAAGGTCAGGAACGCGGCAGGGATGTCCACTCTCACCACTGCTATTCAACATAGTATTAGAAGTCCTAGTGACAGCAATCAGACAACAAAAAGAAATCAAAGGCACCCAAATCGGCAAAGAGGAAGTAAAACTCTCACTCTTTGCAGATGATATGATACTTTATGTGGAAAACCAAAAAGACTCCACCCCAAAACTGCTACAACTCATACAGGAATTCAGTCAAGTAGCAGGATATAAAATCAATGCACAGAAATCAGTGGCATTCCAAGATATGTTAAGAAAAAAGAAAAAGAAAAAGATAGCAGGAGGGGAAGAATGAAGGGGAGTAAGTCGGAGGGGGAGAGGAACCATGAGAGATGATGGACTCTGAAAAACAAACTGAGGGTTCTATAGGGTGCAGGGTGGGGGGATGGTTTAGCCTGGTGATGGGTATTAAGGAGGGCACGTTCTGCATGGAGCACTGGGTGTTATGCACAAACAATGGATCATGTAACACCACATAAGAACTAATGATGTAATGTATGGTGATTAACATAAAAATAAAAAATTATTAAAAAAAAAAGAAAGAAATCAGTGACATTCCTATACACCAACAACAAGACAGAAGAGAGACAAATCAAGGAGTCGATCCCATTTACAATGGCACCCAAAACCATAAGATACCTAGGAATAAACTTAACCAAAGAGGCAAAGGATCTGTACTCAGAACACTATAAAATACTCATGAAAGAAATTGAAGAAGACACAAAGAAATGGAAAAACTTTCCATGCACATGGATTGGGAGAACCAACATTGTGAAGATGTCAATGCTACCTAGAGCAATCTACACATTCAATGCAAACCCCATCAAAATACCATCCACTTTTTTCAAAGAAATGGAACAAATAATCCTAAAATTTGTATGGAAGCAGAAGAGACCCCGAATAGCCAGAGGAATGTTGAAAAAGAAAAGCAAAGCTGGCGGCATCACAATTCCAGACTTCCAGCTCTATTACAAAGCTGTCATCCTCATGACAGTATAGTTCTGGCACAAAAACAGACACATAGATCAATGGAACAGAATCGAGAGCCCAGAAATGGACCCTCAACTCTATGGTCAACTCATCTTTGACAAAGCAGGAAAGAATGTCCAATGGAAAAAAGACAGTCTCTTCAACAAATGGTGTTGGGAAAATTGGACAGCCACATGCAGAAGAATGAAACTGGACCATTTCCTTACACCACACACAAAAATAGACTCCAAATGTTTGAAAGACCTAAACATGAGACAGGAGTCCATCCAAATCCTAAAGGAGAACACAGGCGGCAACCTCTTCCACCTCAGCCGCAGCAACTTCTTCCTAGAAACATTGCCAAAGGCAAGGGAAGCCAGGGCAAAAATGAACTATTGGGATTTCATCAAGACAAAAAGCTTTTGCACAGCAAAAGAAACAGTCCACAAAACCAAAAGACAACCGACAGAATGGGAGAAAATATTTGCAAATGACATATCAGATAAAGGGCTAGTATCCAAAATCTATAAAGAACTTATCAAAGTCAACACCCAAAGAACAAATAATCCAATCAAGAAATGGGCAGAAGACATGAATGGACATTTTTCCATAGAAGACATCCAAATGGCCAATAGACACATGAAAACGTGCTCAACATCGCTCGGGATCAGGGAAATCCAAATCAAAACCTCAATGAGATACCACCTCACACCAGTCGGAATGGCTAAAATTAACAAGTCAGGAAACGACAGATGTTGGTGGGGATGCGGAGAAACGGGAACCGTCCTACACTGTTGGTGGGAATGCAAGCTGGTGCAACCACTCTGGAAAACAGTATGGAGGTTCTTCTAACAGTTGAAAATAGAGCTACCATTCGATCCAGCAATTGCACTACTGGGTATTTACCCCAAAGATACAAATGTAGGGATCCGAAGGGGTAGTGCACCCCAATGTTTATAGCAGCAATGTCCACAATAGCCAAACTGTGGAAGGAGCCAAAATGTCCATCGACAGATGAATGGCTAAAGAAGAGGTGGTATATATACACAATGGAATATTATGCAGCCATCAAAAGGAATGAGATCTTGCCATTTGCAACAATGTGGATGAAACTGATGGGTGTCATGCTGAGTGAAATAAGTCAATCAGAGAAAGACATGTATCATATGACCTCACTGATATGAGGAATTCTTAATCTCAGGAAACAAACTGAGGGTTGCTGGAGTGGTGGGGGTGGGAGAGATAGGCTGGCTGGGTGATAGACTTTGGGGAAGGTGTGTGCTATGGTGAGCGCTGTGAATTGTGTAAGTCTGTTGAATCACAGACCTGTACTTCTGAAACAAATAATGCAACATATGTTAAGAAAAAAGAAAAAGAAGAAGATAGCAGGAGGGGAAGAATGAAGGGGAGTGAGAGGGGGAGACGAACCATGAGAGACGATGGACTCTGAAAAACAAACTGAGGGTTCTAGAGTGGAGGAGGGTGGGTGGATGGGTTAGCCTGGTGATGGGTATTAAAGAGGGCACATTCTGCGTGGAGCACTGGGTGTTATGCACAAGCAATGAATCATGGAAC
This sequence comes from Eumetopias jubatus, assembly GCF_037043125.1. Classification (NCBI taxonomy): domain Eukaryota; kingdom Metazoa; phylum Chordata; class Mammalia; order Carnivora; family Otariidae; genus Eumetopias; species Eumetopias jubatus. The sequence continues at coordinate 112,790,168 of NW_028274816.1, read as the reverse complement.
ACTACATCAAAAACTAATGATGTAATGTATGGTGATTAACATAACAATAAAAAATAAAAAAAAAGTAAAGAAAATCTGATCCATACTGGACAGTGCAGACATAGACCATTTCCATCACAGCAGAGAGAACCTTCTGCAGCATTTAATATTCTCAGGGTTTGGCACCTTCCTTATTGGACTTTCCTTCTCTGTCTCTTCTGAAGCATCCTTCTCATCTAATCTAATTTTAAATATAGGAATACTTCATGGCTAAGTTGTAGGCTATCTTCTCTTTCTAAATTCCCTTTAAGTAAACTTATTCATTCCTATTATTTTAAATGACATCTATTAGCTGATGACTCAGGAATTTAAATTTCCCAGTCAAATTTTTCTTTTGGGCTCCAAATTCATACAACCAACAACCTACATGATAGCTCAATCTTCTATGTCCAAAAGCAAACTCTTGATCTTCTCCCTTTGTCTGCCCAGCCTTCATTGTCTCAGTAAAGGCACCACCATCTACCCATTGCTTGTGTCTAAAACCTGCAAATTGGCCTGATTTCTCCCTTGACTCTAGACCAGACCATCCAAGTACTGGTTCTTCTTCCTCCATACCTATTTGCTCTACTTTTACTATACTATTTATTATATGCATAGTGTGTCTGTGTGTATATATTTCATAGTATGTATGTGCACCTTATATATACCCATCACTCACACACACACACACACACACACACACACACAATCCCTTAGCTAGCACAAGTCACCATGATGATTTCCCTAAATATACCATTATCACTTTACTTTTCCTTCAAATACTGTTATCAAGGAGCTACCAGAGCAACCCATTTCTATATATATCCTGTCACTTCTTTGGCTCTTCACAAAATCTAGAATGAAATCCAAATTCATTAACATGACTTCAGGATATCTGCATGATCTGCCCCTGCTTTATCTGCTACTTATTCTATGACCTTTTTCCCTAAAGAGAATCCTCTCCAGCTGAACAAAAGTTATTTCTATCCCTTGAGCACTTCAAGTTCTTTACTGTTCTAGGGTCTTCACACAGTCTCTTCTCTGCCCTGAATACCTTCCCCAACTTCTGTCCCTGACTGGTTCCTTCACACCCCAGATAGCTTAACTGCCTTTTTCCTCAGAGAGAACCTCTCAGACCACCTATTTCCCTTAGTTTCTCCCTTGAGTTAATATAACAGATCATATATTTAACATATTTAATTTCTAAAGAGGCTCCCAGTTATTCTTTCTCTTAGTAGTTTATATTAGTTATTTATTTGTTATTTATTATCTGTCTTCTCTACTAGATGGTAATTTCTGTGAAAGTAAGACCGTGTCTATTTTATTTACTAATTTATATCCAGCTCTAGCACATAATCAGGCCCTCAATAAATATTTGCTGCATAAAAAAATAGTATAAAGAGATGAGGTTTTCTGAAGGGAGACAAATTTGGGTTTGATTCCCAGCTCAGCATTTTAACAGTGTGATTTTGTATGTTTTTTGCTTTATTTATAGACATCATTAAATATATTTTATTTTAGTATTAGATATGTCTTTTAACTTTGCTGAGCTCTAGATTTTCAAGCTATAAAGAGAAGGAGAGTAATAAATAGCTTGTAAAATTGTTCTAAGCATTTGGGACACAGTATGTGCTCAATTTTTTTTTTCATTTCCTTCACCCTTAAAAATAAAAGATCATGGAGATAGAGGTGGGGAAAACAAATGGAAACGAGAGTACAGACATGATCTCCCCTTTCCCTGAGAGCTAAGTAAACTTGGTCCTGGGAGTGACCTAGATGTTCTCAGAGGAAGAACCACCAATTCCCAGGATAGAGCCATCCCTCAATGAGTCTGTCATGATATCATTCATTGTACAGAGTTAGGCTCAGGAAAAGAAAATGTGGAAAACTGTCCCACCTTAATCAGATACAGACCAGAGTTGAACTACGGGGTATTTCACTAGTGGGTCTGACCCTGGCCAATTCTATCTTTTAGAAGTTGGATTTCTGCATCTATAAAATGGGAATGATAGGATCTATTTTTAATGTTATTATTATTACTGAATGAGAAGAACATTGTAGTGTTTTACCACGGTGCCTGGAAAACACTTGCAGATATGCAGGTATAAGCTTATTCCCCTGCCCCTCATAACTATAAGGAGAGGATTATAAGCTTAATCTTTATAACACTCCACTGCAAGTTGGCAGTAAGTGCTGTAAAGAGTGATAGCAAATAAACCTTTAGGCCCTTTAATTCACTGTATCAATTAAATGAGTGATACAATAATAATAATATTCCCTTTTGTTCACATCTTTGGCAATCAAAGCATAAATAAGACTTTTTCAACTGATACTTAGCTTTCAGTTTCATAAGCTCCTAGTCAATTTGTTTTGCTAACTGAAGTTGTATGCCAATGTATTTTGATGAATTCAATGAATTTGCTACCACTGTAACTTCTGGTGGAAATGACCAAATTTTTGCCTCTATGTTCCAAATTTAGCAATAGATCATGACACTCAGATATTTCTTCAGGGAGTATTAATTGTAGGGGGAAAGTGATGGCATCTTATTTAGGTTGTCTGGAAAGTCAAAGGCAGATTATAATTTATAGTTACTATGGTAGCTAATTATACCTTCAAGGATATGCCAGTCGCTGTTAAAAAAAAAAAGGCTTTGATCATAGATGAGACCCTTGTTGGGGAATCAAAGAAAATAAGAAAGTGGAATTTGTGAATTTGTCATTTTAAAAAATACCTCGCTATGGAGAACAAATTTTTCTATGGATAAAAAGTGAACTCAAATTGGTTTCTACAAGGTGCTAAACTTCATATCAAGGTTCTAATAACATGGGAACAATACTGTAAAATGCTAACCCATGTGTTTTTCTTTGTTTTGCTTTTTAAAATTTTTATTGTTATGTTAATCACCATATATTACATCATTAGTTTTTGATGTAGTGTTCCACGATTAATTGTTTGTTCATAACACCCAGTGCTCCATGAGAATGTGCCCTCTTTAATACCCATCACCAGACTAACCCATCCCCCTAACCTCCTCCCCTCTAGAAACCTCAGTTTGTTTTTCAGAGTCAATCATCTCTCATGGTTCGTCTCCTCCTCTGACTTACTCCCCTTCATTCTTCCTTTCCTGCTATCTTCTTCTTTTCCTTTTTTCTTAAAATATGTTGCGTTATTTATTGCAGAAGTACAGATCTGTGATACAACAGTCTTGCACAATTCACAGCGCTCACCGTAGCACATACCCTCCCCAATGTCTATCACCCAGCCACCCCATCCCTCCCACCCTCGACCACTCCAGCAACACTCAGTTTCTTTCCTGAGATAAAGAATTCCCCATATCAGTGAGGTCATATGATACATATCTTTCTGTGATTGACTTATTTCACTAAGCATAACACCCTCCAGTTCCATCCACGTCGTTGCAAATGGCAAGATCTCATTCCTTTTGATGGATGCATAATATTCCATTGTGTATATACACCACATCTTCTTTAGCCATTCATCTGTCGATGGACATCTTGGCTCTTTCCACAGTTTGGCTATTGTGGACATTGCTGCTATAAACATTGCGGTGCACGTACCCCTTCGGGTCCCTACATTTGTATCTTTGGGGTAAATACCCAGTAGTGCAATTGCTGGATCGAACGGTAGCTCTAATTTCAACTGTTTGAGGAACCTCCATACTGTTTTCCAGAGTGGTTTCACCAGCTTGCATTCCCACCAACAGTGTAGGAGGGTTCCCCTTTCTCCACATCCCCGCCAACATCTGTCGTTTCCTGACTTGTTAATTTCAGCCATTCTGACTGGTGTGAGGTGGTATCTCATTGAGGTTTTGATTTCGATTTCCCTGATGCCGAGCGATGTTGAGCACTTTTTCATGTGCCTGTTGGCCATTTGGATGTCTTCTTTGGAAAAATGTCTGTTCATGTCTTCTGCCCATTTCTTGATTGGATTATTTGTTCTTTGGGTGTTGACTTTGATAAGTTCTTTATAGATTTTGGGTACTAGCCCTTTATCTGATAGGTCATTTGCAAATATCTTCTCCCATTCTGACGGTTGTCTTTTGGTTTTGTGGACTGTTTCTTTTGCTGTGCAAAAGCTTTTTATCTTGATGAAATCCCAATAGTTCATTTTTGCCCTGGCTTCCCTTGCCTTTGGCAATGTTTCTAGGAAGAAGTTGCTGCGGCTGAGGTGGAAGAGGTTGCCGCCTGTGTTCTCCTTTAGGATTTGGATGGACTCCTGTCTCATGTTTAGGTCTTTCAAACATTTGGAGTCTATTTTTGTGTGTGGTGTAAGGAAATGGTCCAGTTTCATTCTTCTGCATGTGGCTGTCCAATTTTCCCAACACCATTAGTTGAAGAGACTGTCTTTTTTCCATTGGACGTTCTTTCCTGCTTTGTCAAAGATAAGTTGACCATAGAGTTGAGGGTCCATTTCTGGGCTCTCGATTCTGTTCCATTGATCTATGTGTCTCTTTTTGTGCCAGTACCATACTGTCCTGAGGATGACAGCTTTGTAATAGAGCTGGAAGTCCGGAATTGTGATGCCTCCAGCTTTGCTTTTCTTTTTCAATATTCCTCTGGCTATTCGGGGTCTCTTCTGGTTCCATACAAATTTTAGGATTCTTTGTTCCATTTCTTTGAAAAAAGTGGATGGTATTTTGATGGGGATTGCATTGAATGTGTAGATTGCTCTAGGTAGCATTGACATCTTCACAATGTTGGTCCTCCCAATCCATGAGCATGGAAGGTTTTTCCCTTTCTTTGTGTCTTCTTCAATTTCTTTCATGAGTATTTTGTAGTGTTCTGAGTACAGATCCTTTGCCTCTTTGGTTCAATTTATTCCTAGGTATCTTATGGTTTTGGGTGCAATTGTAAATGGGATTGACTCCTTGATTTGTCTCTCTTCTGTCTTGTTGTTGGTGTATAGGAATGTCACTGATTTCTGTGCATTGATTTTATAGCCTGCTACTTGACTGAATTCCTGTATGAGTTCTAGTAGTCTGGTTTTGGAATCAAGGTAATGCTGGCCTCATGAAATGAGTTTGGAAGTTTTCCTTCCATTTCTATTTTTTGGAACAGTTTCAGGAGAATAGGTATTAATTCTTCTTTAAATGTCTGATAGAATTCCCCTGGGAAGCCATCTGGCCCTGGGCTGTTGTTTCTTGGGAGATTTTTGATGACTGCTTCAATTTCCTTAGTGGTTATAGGTCTGTTCAGGTTTTCTCTCTCTTCCTGGTTCAATTTTGGTAGTTGATACATCTCTAGGAATGCACCCATTTCTTCCAGGTTATCTAATTTGCTGGCATAGAGTTGCTCATAATATGTTCTTATAATTGTTTGTGTTTCTTTGGTGTTGGTTGTGATCTCTCCTCTTTCATTCATGATTTTGTTGATTTGGGTCATTTCTCTTTTCTTTTTGATCAGTCTGGCCAGGGGTTTATCAATCTTGTTAATTCTTTCGAAGAACCAGCTCCTAGTTTCTTTGATCTGTTCTACTGTTCTTTTGGTTTCTACTTCATTGATTTCTGCTCTGATCTTTATTATTTCTCTTCTCCTGCTGGGTTTAGGCTCTATTTGCTGTTCTTCCACCAGTTCCTTTAGGTGTAGGGTTAGGTTGTGCATTTGAGACCTTTCTTGTTTCTTGAGAAAGGCTTGTATTGCTATATGCTTTCCTCTTAGGACTGCCTTTGCTGTATCCCAAAGATTTTGAACAGTTGTGTTTTCATTTTCATTGGTTTCAATGAATTTTTTAAATTCTTCTTTAATTTCCTGGTGACCCATTCATTCTTTAGTAGGATGCTCTTTAGCCTCCATGTATTTGAGTTCTTTCCAACTTTCCTCTTGTGATTGAGTTCTAGTTTCAAAGCATTGTGGTCTGAAAATATGCAGGGAATGATCCCAATCTTTTGGTACTGGTTGAGACCAGATTTGTGACCTAGGATGTGATCCATTCTGGAGAATGTTCCATGGTCACTAGAGAAGAATGTGTATTCCGTTGCTATGGGATGGAATGTTCTGAATATGTCTGTGAAGTCCATTTGGTCCAGTGTGTCATTTTAAGTCTTTATTTCCTTGTTGATCTTTTGCTTAGATGATCTGTCCATTTCCGTCAGGGGGGTATTAAAGTCCCCCACTCATATAGTATTGTTGTCAATGTGTTTCTTTGCTTTTGGTATTAATTGCCTTATATAATTGGCTGCTCCCATGTTAGGGGCATAGATATTTACAACTGTTAGATCTTCTTGTTGGATAGACCCTTTAAGTAGGATATAGTGTCCTTCCTCATCTCTTATTACAGTCTTTGTCTTAAAATCTAGTTTGTCTGATAGAAGGATTGCCACCCCAACTTTCTTTTGGTGTCCATTAGCATGGTAAATGGTTTTCCACCCCTTCACTTTCAATCTGGGGGTGTCTTTGGGTCTAAGATGAGTCTCTTGCAGACAGCATATCGATGGGTCTTGTTTTTTAATCCAATCTGATAGCCTGTGTCTTTTGATTGGGGCATTTAGCCCATTTACATTCAGGGTAACTATTGAAAGGTATGAATTTAGTGCCATTGTATTGCCTGTAAGGTGACTGTTACTGTATGTTGTCTGTGTTCCTTTCTGATCTATGCTGCTTTTAGGCTCTCTCTTTGCTTAGAGGACCCCTTTCAATATTTCTTGGAGGGCCGGTTTCATGTTTGCAAATTCCTTTAGTTTTCGTTTGTTCTGGAAGCTTTTTATCTCTCCTTCTCTTTTCAATGACAGCCTAGCTGGATATAGTATTCTTGTCTGCATATTTTTCTCGTTTAGTGCTCTGAAGATCTCATGCCTGTCCTTTCTGGCCTGCCAGGTCTCTGTGGATAGGTCTGTTGCCAATCTAATGTTTCTACCATTGTAGGTTACATATCTCTTCTCCCGAGCTGCTTTCAGGATTTTCTCTTTGTCTCTGAGACTTGTAAGTTTTACTATTAGATGTCGGGGTGTTGACCTATTATTATTGATTTTGAGAGGGGTTCTCTGTGCCTCCTGGGTTTTGATGCCTGTTTCCTTCCTCACATTAGGGAAGTTCTCTGCTATTATTTGCACCAATATACCTTCTGCCCCTCTCTCTCTTTCTTCTTCTTCTGGGATCCCAATTATTCTAATGTTGTTTCGTCTTATCGTACCACTTATCTGTCGAATTCTGCCCTCGTGATCCTGTAGTTGTTTCTCTCTCTTTTTCTCAGCCTCTTTATTTTCCATCATTTGATCTTCTATATCGCTGATTCTCTCTTCTGCCTCTTTTATCCTAGCACTAGTGCCCCCATTTTTTATTGCACCTCATCAATAGCCTTTTTGATTTCGACTTGGTTAGATTTTAGTTCTTTTATTTCTCCAGAAAGGGTTTCTCTAATAACTTCCACGCTTTTCTCAAGCCCAGCTAGTAATTTTAAAGTCATGATTCTGAACTCTAGGTCCGACATCATACTAATGTCCGTATTGAGTAGGTCCCTGGCTGATGGTACTACCTCTTGTTCTTTTTGCTGAGGTGATTTTTTTCATCTTGTCATTTTGTCCAGAGGAGAATAGATGAATGAGAGAACAAAATGCTAACAGGTTTACAACGTCCCCAGCAAATATACTGTATACAAATCAGAAAAGACCTGAGACCAGGGAAAAGAAAGGGAAAGAATGAAAAAAGAAAGAGAAAAAAAAAGAAAAAAAGATAAAAACAAAAACAGAACAATACAGAAAAAGCAGAATATGATCAAATATGATCAGGCTACTGCATAGATCAGTGCCACACACTAGATTTTGGGCGTATTTTGGTCTGGTAGAAAAAAGTGCCTCCTAAATTTTAAAGGAAGAAACACATATATGTACAAAATAAGAGTTGATACAATGAAGGGATGGAAGATGACTGTAAAATGAAAAGTATAAAAGATTTTATAAAAGGAATTGATAAGATAGGAAGTTGTTTTAAAAAAGAAAGAAGAAGATTTAAGAAAAAAAAAGGGAGAGAATGTGATCAGGCAGGAGACTAGAACAAAGCTATACACTAGTGATTTAGGGTATATTTTGATCTGTTAGAAGAAACTGTATCTCAAAATTTTAAAGAGAGAACAACTTATATATATATATATATATATATGCCAAAAATAAGGGTAACTACTATGAAGGGATAAAATATGACTCTAAAAATGAAAAATAAAAAATGTTTTTTTAAAAAAGGGATTGATAAGCTGTTGGTTGAAAAAGGGAAAAAGAAAAATAAAAAAAAACAGTTAAAAAAATTAACCTTGAAAAACTAATGAATCATGGTAAAAAAAGCCATGAATTCTATTTGCAGTATTCCCCTAGCGCTGGAGTTCTCCCATTCTCCTTGATGGGTAAACTTGGTCTTGGGTTGCTGGCTGTTCCTGCTGATCTTCTGGGGGAGGGGCCTGTTGCCGTGGTTCCCAAATGTCTTTGCTGGAGGCTGAATTGCCCCGCCCTTGTTGGTCTGGGCTAAGAAAGCTGCTCGGGTTTGCTCTCAGGAGCTTTTGTTCCCTGCAAGCTCTCAGTACAGCTCTGGAGGACCAGGGCGAAAATGGTGGCCTCCCAATCTCCACCCGGAGGAGCTGAGAACTCGGGGCCCTGTTCCTCAGTGCGCCCCCAGAGAAAAGCAGTCACTCCCGTCTCCCTGGTCTCCAGCCGCACTCCGTGCTCACCCGGCCTGTGACCAAGCGTTTCTATGTCTGGCACCCGACCCCGTGTGGATTCTCCAAACCCAGCAGATCCCTGCGGTGCGCTCCCGCGATGCTCCTCCCCAGGGAGAAAGGGAGTCTCCCCGGATCTGCCGCTTGTTGGGTCCCTGCTTCCAGTAAGTGGTCGCTTCTCTGTTCAGAAAGTTTTTGCTACTCTCCTCTTCGATCTCCTGTTGAGTTCGTAGGTGTTCAGAATGGTTTAATCCCTATTCAGTGAATTCCTGAGACCAGACGAAATCTAGGTCTCCTAGTCCTCCACCATCTTGCTCCGCCCCGCCCTAACCCATGTGTTTTTATCTGTACTCTCTCTTTACCATGTGGGTCTCTTTTATTCAGGAAAGTGGACATCATTCACCAAATTCAGGCTTTTAAGTTCAAAAGACTTGGTCCAGGTTATACCAGGACAAGCGAGACCAGGAAGAATATGCCATTAGGCAGAACTAGTTTTCCTGCAAAACTCTTCTACCCCTACAAAAGTTTAGATAAAGATCTTCCAAACTTAGGAGGTGAGGGGTAGAAGGAGAAGGAAGAGCTGAAGCCAGGTCTGGAGGGCTCTGTGCTCTGCCTCATTCCTTTGGATTGAGTTCAAGACCTGGGAGGGATCAATGAGAGAAAAGATTTGTGTTTACTTCCTGATGAGGGTTTGGGAAAATCATCAAGGTCTAGGAAGACCTCAGCTAATCCCCTAAGTCTTGTATGGCCCCAGAATGTTGTGAGAAAACACTTGAAAACTCTCCAGACAGGGGAGCAAAAGGCTACAGAAGGGCTACTGGGAGCTGGATGGATTGAGAATGGTACAGTTTATGACCAATGGCTGGAGAACACTGCAGGACTGTACAGATATGAATGACCAGTGATCAGGTACTGCCCTCTCCTCCTCCCACCCGCCATCCCTTCATGTTTTGAAAGCCCCTCTAAATTTTGGTCCACACAAGGACAATGAGGAAATAAATTCTCATTTGAATGCATTTAAACCTAAAATGTCTGTAAAAACTCATTAAGACTACATTTTCTGTCATATAAGAATTAAGTAGCAATCCAGAAAAATAAAGATTTTACCATGTATTTTGCACACCTAGATGCACAGATACTGAGAGTAAAGATCAATTCCAGTCAAGCGATTTATATCTATTCAGAAAAGAAAATTATTTCAAATCCACAGTCCAGAGTCTTAGCCCTCACCACATACTTAAGAAAGTTGTATAGGGGATTCAGGAAACCCATCATCATCCTCATTATCTAGGCAGAGATGCTTTCATGAAGTTAAGTTCTCTTACATTACATCTTATGTAAAATCTCTGCTGCAGGTACCCACAATTTTTGTTAAGACAACAAATTTTTTTATTATGTTATGTTAGTCACCATGTATTACATCATTAGTTTTTGATGTAGTGTTCCATGATTCATTGTTTGCATATAACACTCAGTGCTCCATGCAGAACATGCCCTCTTTAATACCCATCACCAGGCTAACCCATCCTCCCACCCCGTCCCCTCTAACACCCTCAGTTTGTTTTTCAGAGTCCATCGTCTGTCATGGTTCGTCTCCTCCTCCGATTTCCCCCCTTCATTCTTCCACTCCTGCTTTTTTTTTTTATACATATAATGTATTATTTGTTTCAGAGTACATATCTGTGATTCAACAGTCTTGCACAATTCACAGCGCCCACCATAACACATATCCTCCCCAATGTCTATCACCCAGCCACCCCATCCCTCCCAACCCCCACCACTCCAGCAACCCTCAGTTTGTTTCCTGAGATTAAGAATTCCTCATATCAGTGAGGTCACATGATACATGTCTTTCTCTGATTGACTTATTTCGCTCATCATAACACCCTCCAGTTCCATCCACGTTGTTGCAAATGGCAAGATCTCATTCCTTTTGATGGCTGCATAATATTCCATTGTATATATACACCACATCTTCTTTATCCATTCATCTGTTGATGGACATCTTGGCTCTTTCCATAGTTTGGCTATTATGGACATTGCTGCTATAAACATCGGGGTGACATACCACTTTGGATCCCTACATTTGTGTCTTTGGGGTAAATACCCACTAGTGCAATTGCTGGATCATATGGTGGCTCTATTTTCAGCTTTAAGAGGAACCCCCATTCTATTTTCCAGAGTGGCTGCACCAGCTTGCATTCCCACCAACAGTGTAGGAGGGTTCCTGTTTCTCCGCACCCCCACCAACATCTGTCATTTCCTGACTTGTTAATTTTAGCCATTCTGAATGGTGTGAGGTGGTATCTCATTGAGGTTTTGATTTGGATTTCCCTGATGCCGAGCGATGTTGAGCACTTTTTCATGAGTCTGTTGGCAATTTGGATGTCTTCTTTGGAAAAATGTCTGTTCATGTTTTCTGCCCATCTCTTGATTGGATCATTTGTTCTTTGGGTGTTGACTTTGATAAGTTCTTTATAGATTTTGGATACTAGCCCTTTATCTGTATGTCATTTGCAAATATCTTCTACCATTCTGACGGTTGTCTTTTGGTTTTGTGGACTGTTTCTTTTGCTGTGCAAAAGCTTTTTATCTTGATGAAATCCCAATAGTTCATTTTTGCCCTGGCTTCCCTTGCCTCTGGCGATGTTTCTAGGAAGAAGTTGCTGCAGCTGAGGTGGTAGAGGTTGCCGCCTGTGTTCTCCCTTAGGATTTGGATGGACTTCTGTCTCACATTTAGGTCTTTCAACCATTTGGAGTCTATTTTTGTGTGTGGTGTAAGGAAATGGTCCAGTTTCATTCTTCTGCATGTGGCTGTCCAATTTTCCCAACACCATTGGTGAAGAGACTGTCTTTTTTACATTGGACATTCTTTCCTGCTTTGTCGAGGATTAGTTGACCATAGAGTTGAGGGTCCATTTCTGGGCTCTCGATTCTGTTCCATTGATCTATGTGTCTGTTTTTGTGCCAGTACCATACTGTCTTGATGATGACAGCTTTGTAATAAGAGCTGGAAGTCTGGAATTGTGATGCCGCCAGCTTTGCTTTTCTTTTTCAACATTCCTCTGGCTATTCAGGGTGTTTTCTGGTTCCATACAAATTTTGGGATTATTTGTTCCATTTCTTTGAAAAAGTGGATGGTATTTTGATGGGGATTACATTGAATGTGTAGATTGCTCTAGGTAGCATTGACATCTTCACAATATTTGTTCTTCCAATCCATGAGCATGGAACGTTTTTCCATTTCCTTGTGTCTTCCTCAATTTCTTTCATGAGTATTTTATAGTTTTCTGAGTACAGATTTTTTGCCTCTTTGGTTAGATTTATGCCTAGGTATCTTATGGTTTTGGGTGCAGTTGTAAATGGGATTGACTGCTTAATTTCTCTTTCTTCTGTCTTGTTGTTGGTCTATAGGAATGCCACTGATTTCTGTGCATTGATTTTATATCCTGCCACTTTACTGAATTCCTGTATGAGTTCTAGCAGTTTTGGGGTGGAGTCTTTTGGGTTTTCCACATATAGTATCATATCATCTGCAAAGAGTGAGAGTTTGATTTCTTCTTTGCCAAATGGGAAGACTTTTATTTCTTTTTGTTGTCTGATTGCTGTGGCTACGACTTCTAATACTTTGTTTAATAGCAGTGGTGATAGTGGACATTCCTGCCATATTCCTGACCTTAGGGGGAAAGTTCTCAGGTTTTCCCCATTAAGAATGATATTCGCGGTGGATTTTTCATAGATGGCTTTTATGATGGTGAGGTATGTACCCTCTATCCCTATCCTCTGAAGAGTTTTCATCAAAAAAGGATGCTGTACTTTGTCTAACGCTCTTTCTGCATTTATTGAGAGGCTAATATGGTTTTTGTTCTTTCTTTTATTAATGTATTGTATCATGTTGATTGATTTGCAGATGTTGAACCAACCTTGCAGTCCAGGGATAAATCCTACTTGGTCGTGGTGAATAATCGTTGTAATGTACTGTTGGATCCTACTGGCTAGTATTTTGGTGAGAATGTTTGCATCTATGTTCATCAAGGATATTGGCCTGTAATTCTCCTTTTGGATTGGGTCTTTGTCGGGTTTTGGGATGAAGGTAATGGTGGCCTCATAAAACGACTTTGGAAATTTTCCTTCCCTTCTATTTTTTGGAACAGTTTCAGAAGAATAGGTATTAATTCTTCTTTAAATGTCTGATAGAATTCCCCTGGGAAGCCATCTGGCCCTGGGCTTTTGTTTGTTGGGAGATTTTTGATGACTGCTTCAATTTCCTTAGTGGTTATAGGTCTGTTCAGGTTTTCTATTTCTTCCTGGTTCAGTTTTGGTAGTTGATACATCTCTAGGAATGCATCCATTTCTTCCAGGTTATCTAATTTGCTGGCATAGAGTTGCTCATAATATGTTCTTATAATTGTTTGTATGTCTTTGGTGTTGGTTGTGATCTCTCCTCTTTCATTCATGATTTTGTTGATTTGGGTCCTTTCTCTTTTCTTTTTGATAAGTCTGGCCAGGGGTTTATCAGTCCTGTTCATTCTTTCAAAGAATCAGCTCCTAGTTTCTTTGATCTGTTCTACTGTTCTTTTGGTTTCTAGTTCATTGATTTCTGCTCTGATCTTGATTATTTCTCTTCTCCTGCTGGGTTTAGGCTTTATTTGCTCTTCTTTCTCTAGCTCCTTTAGATGTAGGGTTAGGTTGTGTATTTGAGACCTTTCTTGTTTCTTGAGAAAGGCTTGTATTGCTATATGCTTTCCTCTTAGGACTGCTTTTGCTGTATCCCAAAGATTTTGAACAGTTGTGTTTTCATTTTCATTGGTTTCCATGAATTTTTAAATTCTTTTTAGTTTCCTGGTTGACCCATTCATTCTTTAGTAGGATGCTCTTTAGCCTCCATGTATTTGAGTTCTTTCCAACTTTCCTCTTGTGATTGAGTTCTAGTTTCAAAGCATTGTGGTCTGAAAATATGCAGGGAATGATCCTAATCTTCTGGTACTGGTTGAGACCTGATTTGTGACCTAGGATGTGATCAATTCTGGAGAATGTTCCATGGGCACTAGAGAAAAAAATATATTCTGTTGCCTTGGGATGGAATGTTCTGAATATATCTGTGAAGTCCATTTGGTCCAGTGTGTCATTTAAGGTCTTTATTTCCTTGTTGATCTTTTGCTTAGATGCCCGTCCATTTCAGTGAGGGAGGTGTTAAAGTCCCCCAGTATTACTGTATTTTTGTCAATGTGTTTCTTTGCTTTTGTTATTAATTGCCTTATATAATTGGCTGCTCCCATGTTAGGGGCATAGATATTTACAATTGTTAGATCTTCTTGGTGGATAGACCCTTTAAGTAGGATATAGTGTCCTTCCTCATCTTTTATTACAGTCTTTGGTTTAAACTCTAATTTGTCTGATAGAAGGATTGCCACCCCAGCTTTCTTTTGGTGTCCATTAGCATGGTAAATGATTTTCCACCCCTCACTTTCAATCTGGAGGTGTATTTGGGTCTAAAATGAGTCTCTTGGAGACAGCATATTGATGGGTCTTGTTTTTTAATCCAATCTGATAGCCTGTGTATTTTGATTGGGGCATTGAGCCCATTTACATTCAGGGTAACTATCAAAAGATATGAATTTAGTGCCATTGTATTGCCTGTAAGGTGACTGTTCCTGTATACTGTCTGTGTTCCTTTCTGGTCTATGTTCCTTTTAGACTCTTTGCTTAGAGGACCTCTTTCAGTATTTCTTGCAGGGCTGGTTTTGTGTTTGCAAATTCCTTTGGTGTTTGTTTGTCCTGGAAGCTTTTTATCTCTCCTTCTATTTTCAATGACAGCCTAGTTGGATATAGTATTCTTGGCTGCATATTTTTCTCATTTAATGCTCTGAAGATATCATGCCAGTCCTTTCTGGCCTGCCAGGTCTCTTGGATGGGTCTGTTGCCAATCTAATGTTTCCACCATTATAGGTTACAGATCTCTTCTCCCGAGCTGCTTTCAGGATTTTTTCTTTGTCTCTGAGACTCATGGGTTTTACTATTAGATGCTTGGGTGTTGACCAATTTTTATTGATTTTGAGAGGGGTTCTCTGTGCCTCCTGGATTTTGATGCCTGTTTCCTTCCCCAAATTAGGTAAGTTCTCTGCTATAATTTGCTCCAATATACGTTCTGCCCCTCTCTTTCTTCTTCTTCTGGGATCCCAATTATTCTAGTGTTGTTTTGTCTTATGGTATAACTTATCTCTCGAATTTTGCCCTCGTGATCCAGTAGTTGTTTATCCCTCTTTTTCTCAGCTTCTTTATGACTGAGTGTTTCTATCTTTGGCACACGACCAAGTCTCCAAAGCCAGGAGATCCCCGAGTTGCACTCCTGCACCACTCCTCCCAGGGGAGGAATCGGAGTCTCCCTGGATCTGCCTCTTTTTGGGTCCCTGCTGGAAGAGCAGTGGCCTGACTGTGCCGCGGATCATGGTTTATGGCAACCCTGAGCTGAAGCCCACTCCTCAGCTCATTCTCAGCAGCCGGCTTCCCTGCTCCAATACCTGGGAGCTCTGCGGCACGCAGGCACCCCTGGTCTTTCTGTGACTCCGAGGGTCCTCAGACCACAATGTCCCTGTGAGGGTTCCATCCCCTGCTTAGCCACTGGAGCGATGTCCCTCAGTGGAGCAGATTTCTAAAAGTTCCGATTTTGTGCCCTGCACTCTATCACTTGCCAGAAGCGGCCGATGGAGGTCCCCTCCCCTGCCATCTATCCTCCCGAATATCGCCTTGGATTCACTTCTCCGCACGTCCTACCTTCCAGAAAGTGGTCGCTTTTCAGTTCAGAGAGTCGTTACTATTCTTTTCTTCGATCTGCTATTGAGTTCATAGGTGTTCAGAATGATTTGATCTCTATCCAACTGAATTCCTGGGACCAGACGAAATCCAGGTCTCCTACTCCTCTGCCATCTTCCTCCTCCCCCACAGGTACCCACAATTTACAGAATAAAAACTCAGCTCCTCAGTATGATATCCAAGGGTCTCAAAAATCAAATCCCATCCTATCTCTCCAGCCTTGCATAAAATTCCTCAGGATGGTCTAAGTTCCAACCACAGAAGAAGTGCCCCATCCTGATCTTGTAATGTCATTTTACACTCCTATGTCTTTCTGATTTTTGTTCCCTTACTTTGCATTGTTCTTTCCACCCAACTCTTGCTTAATATTTAAGAGCATGGATCTCAGAATCCAACAGATGTGGATTCAAGAATTCAAATTCTGGTTCTTCCTGACTAACAAGGCAACTCTGGACAAGTTTCCTCTTGTGTAAACTTATATTAGACACTAATGTATGGGGCGATTATGTATTATAATTAGATAATGAGTTGAAAATTAATTAATGAATGGTTAATGAATGAACCTAGTACATGGTATTGCTTTTTTTTTTAAAAAAAAAAGCGGAGGCTATTACTATAATTAATAGTGTAAAACAAATCTTTTTTATTTCATGATAATATATTTTTCTTGCTCAGCGGGTAGGTCATGAGTTCCCTGGTAGCAAGAGTTGTCATAATCTGCACTGTCTGTCACTTAAACCAGGCACTTAGTAAATGGCAGTGGAATGCATGTTCGGATTAATATTCAAAGCTCAGGTTAAACTATCAGAGTTTTAACATACTTGACTAGTCCTCTCTGATATCCTAGGCAGAATTAACAGCTCCTTCCTCTAGGAGCTGCTAATGCTTCCATATGCTCTTATTTCAATTTGGCTTGTTATGAGTTGTTTATATGCCTTTTTCCAATTATTCACATGCCATGCACTTAAACGTCCCTCAATAAAATATTAGATATATTCTTGAAAATGTATTTTTTTCATTTGTTAGCCCAACCACCCTTTCTTGAACTTAAAACTATCCTTAAACTTAAAAGCAGAATCTGGGCCAGAATAGATGCTCACTTAACACTGGCTAAATTATGCTGAAAACCTCAAATCATCTTTCCTAGCTGTAGGGACTCAACAGTATCATGTTTGTACTTGCAGGGCAAAGTAAGGTGGGGACTGGGAAGTGGCAAATTGCTGTGCACAGCTGAGCAGGGTTGTCCTTGACCCCACAGGACAGCTGGGCTCAAAATGAGAGGAGAGCTTTCACTTTTGATCTTCAAGATAACATTTTAAAATATAAAGCCAAAAGAATTTGAGATAACGTGCATGCTTTCCTTCAGAACACGTGATATGGAATCTGAGTCCCTTGGATTAAGAATTGTTAAGCCCTACTCACTAAATAAAGACTGCTAGTCTCCTGGATAACCAACACAGAGGGATACAGAACATAAAGCATGGATAAGAGTAAAACTTATTCTGGAAAAAAATATCAAGAATTAGCCCAGAAAGCCCAGCCCTTTGTCCCCAGCAGTCCAAATCATACTAATTTCCACTTCTAGTTCACTCCCTACACCATCACCAAGTATTAATTGTCCCAGCTCCCTGATAAAATAGTTGGGTGGATGACAACAGTGGCGACCCCATTTGAGCCACAATTTGTGATTTCTGGGGCTACCTACTCATTCCTGCAGGTAGCCAGCTGAGATGGTGGGGGTTTAGTAAGGTTCCAGTAGAGGAGGCACAGCAAACTCTACCTGTGCAGAAATGAGAAGTATTCCATTGTATCTGGGGTCATACCTGCCCTCTCAGTGGGTCTTCAATTGAATTTCCTTCTGGTCCAGGAAGAATTTAGTAGCTGTATCAGTGTATTCTCCCTCAACCTTCCACCCCACAATCACCTCTCTGAACAACCACCTGGTTCCTTCTGCATAAAATCTTATCCCAGAACTGAGCCACCAAAATGTATTATTTTATTATGCAGTTGAAAACAGTTAGGACCAGACCCTATGATGCCTGCTGGGATGATGAGACTTCTCCAGAGTTTGTCTGTTCTTGCAATCCTCAGTGCTTTCCATAAAGGTAATTAGACTAGAAAGGATGATAGAAAAGAAAACTCTAGGGCCATGCAAATCTTTCTGATAAAATACTTATGTGGATCATGGGCATGTGTTTGAGAAGAGGCATGATTAGCCCAGCCACATCACCTTGGTTTCGAGATTACTTTAAAGTATGTAATCCTGGGAAGATATACAATATACAGCCTGAATATATAAGAGACTGCATGGCTAATCTCATATAATTTAACACAAATTGTATGAGCTTGTATATAAAAGGTTATCAAGAACTCCTATGTGGTTCATTTGTGTCTCAGTTTCCCCACCATTGTGGCTGGGGTACTTCTGTTGGATGGAAAGTAAAAGAAAAATCAAGAGGGCGCCTGGGTGGCTCAGTTGGTTAAGCGACTGCCTTCGGCTCAGGTCATGATCCTGGAGTCCCGGGGTCGAGTCCTGCATCGGGCTCCCTGCTCGGCAGGGAGTCTGCTTCTCCCTCTGACCCTATCCCCTCTGATGTGCTCTCTCTCTCTCATTCTCTCTCTCAAATAAATAAATAAAATCTTTTAAAAAAATAAAAAAAAGAAAAATCAAGAAACTTTATTTTTAAGGCTTCCTTCCAAGCCCATAAAAATGTCAATAGAGGAAGTAGAAAGGAGATCAAACTGTGAGGAAGGAGGAAGGAGAGAGAGAGAGAGAGAGATACACAAAATCAGCTCATGAATCCTTTCCTTGTATTGATCTTAAGCTGCCCGAAACTCACAGTGGGTGGGTATTATTAAACGTATTTGTTGTCTGGAAACCCGGCATCCAGGTGAGCACAGGGCTCACTGCACTGGGAGAGGAGGGTCATATAAAAAGCATATGAGATGGGGGAAGAGACAATTCAGGAGCTCAACATTCCACAGTTGCAGGACCTCTGCTGCTTGTGTTTGAATTTATTTTCATTTAGTTTCCCAGCCGACTGGGCTAAGCTCCAATAGGTGATGTGCCCACAAAGAATATGGCAGTTTGACCAACAAAGGATTTGACCTGTGAGGGCAAGCAACCAGGATTTTCAGGGATTGCCAGTGTTCAGCTCATTCTCTATATTTCTGACCAAGAGCCATGCCCATAAGGGCAGCCAAAGAGGAAACGGGCTAACTGGGATGAGAAGAAAGACTTGTGATAATAAATGTAAGGCCATAAATTGTGAGTTTGAATAGGCCTTAGATCTTGCTGAATGCCTGCCCCCACTCCTTTGTAGAGTGACCATAATCTCTGATCGCTTGGAATAGCTTCCATTACAACCAGCTGCTCTGGCATAGTTGGCAGAGTTATTAAAAGCACCTCCTCTCACCTTCAGACATATCCAACAAATTATCTAGGCACCCATTCATTTGGCAAATCAGGAATCTGAGGTCTAAAGAGAAAAGGGGAATTAGTGGCAATGGGTATAGATTTGAAATAGGTCATAGGTTGGTTTGCTATGGCCAACAAGAAAAAAACCAAAACAAACACAACCCAATCTTCACACATGACATTACTTATTTCTCTACCTCTCTGATTATAAACTGTTCAAGGTGAAAATCTGTCTTAGCCTTGTATTTCTCAATGCCAAGTACATACCAGGCACTTAATACCTGTTTGACTATTAAACTTATTAACATACATTCATGTGCATTATCCCATTTGATTCTCCATTGGCACCATATGATGGAGAATACTGAATAAAGCTGAGAAAACTGAAAGTCTAAGATATTAAATGCTAAGGATGTTAAGAGCAAAACCACTAAAACCCAGGTCTTCAATGCTTCTTTCCATTACATTATACTCAGTGTTAGAAGGAGTCTAAATGTAGAGAGAATGTTTGCTTAGAGGGATGGAGCCCGGAAGAGCCAAGGAAAATGTGGTAGGCAGAGAAACATCTCTGTGGGCTCAGAGATTTGACTACTGGACCAACAAAATTGTTTTTCGGGGCCCTGTATTTCTTCCAACATGGCTGCTCCTTTGAAAAAAGGAAGCACATCATGTGCCGGCAGCGGGCTGGAAAGGGGAGGTTTGGACATAGCCCAGGATGCTCTGAGGGCAGAGATTCAAAGTGGATGGGTGAAAGCCGAACTGAATGGACCTACAGTGCAGCAGTTAGCTTGGGTCAAGCTACCAAGGGTTTTCCCCTCACAAGGACTTCCATAAGACATACTCAGGGCCCCATTCAAAAAGGGATCAAGCCTGGCATTTTCCTGGCTGTTTACTGAAAAAAAAATTAAAGCTTAGCATTTTGAAAAATGTACTTCTTGGAGACAAATATATTTTGGCCCAACCCACATCCCACTAGAACTTACCACACAAAGTTTCCAGTTCCATCCCCAGGCCACAACACCACTGTACCATGAAGGGTGATATTTTATTTATTTAATTTTTTTTTTAAATTCTCCCATTCTACCTCCTTTAGCAATCAGTTAGTTTGTATTCTTTTGTCTTGACATTGTTCCCTTTCCTTGCACCCATTAAGTCAGTGCACTGTTTGCTTATTTTCATGAAAAAAAATTTTTTTCCAGTAATGAAATAAACTTACCTGACTTGGAGCTATAAATGCCCCCAGGGATCATCGGGAGTCTCCTTGAGTTCTTCCTCACCCAGATGTCATCACCATTCATTCGACCATAGGCTACCCTAGAAATGATGTGAACTCTTATTCAGGTGGGAGGCAACCAAGGGCAGATTGTGGCTTCTCTCTCCTCTTCCCCACCCCCGGTCCCCAATCTAGCAATGCAGTGTACAATTATTAGAAATAACAAGAAAAGAATCCTAATAAAATCTCACACCATGACTCAAATTCCAATTTTCAACAACTGGTAGTAAGCATCTTTCATCTTCATAAAGGCAACTAAGAACAGAGTCTCTGTGGTATTCCTCCTGGGCAGTAGAGGGCACTATGGGCACACACTGGAAGTAGGCCTTTTGTGCCTCAGGAATCTGACCACAGTTAATAGGAATATACTGTGTGGTTGCTGTCGCCACAAATGCATCTTCCACGTCAAGTGGCCCTATGGTTCATCTTGCTGCCATGATTCCACGGAAGCAATAACAATAACAACAAAAGCTGACTGTTCTTTCTTCTATTTTCTTCTTTCAAAAGCAGTCTACTTTGGTGGTGAGGGAATCTGGAAACACACAGACTTTCATTCAAATCCTGAGTTGGCTACTTTCTGGTTGTATGACCTTGTGTCTGAACTTCTCTAAGTTTCCTCATTTGGAAAGTGGAAATGGCAATACTTATGAACTGGATCGTTGTGAAGATCAAGTGAGACTATGCAGATGGGTGCCTTTGGCATATAAACACCAATCCATGTTGTTATAGTTGTTTTACAATGTAATCAGGTGTGTGGATGACCATGCCCAAGCCTAGACTCTTCCATGTTCTCTGAGGCCCAGCCTTCTTACTGTCTCTTATTTAATACTTTGCCCACCAAATCACACAAGGGTTTCATTAGCACTAGCAACTTTCCCATGAGTGGTGTGAGAGAACTGCTGCTGGGCAGAGATGGCATCTCACCAAAGAAGGCAATGATTACTCAGCTGGGCCTCTCAGGATTATTTTGAGAGGACAGGGATAATCCAAGCACAGGGACTCAGAATTCAGAGTCAACACATATAATTATGTGGTGCCTCACTAGGGATAACATGTACAGGTGTGCAGGTGTGTATTGCATGGTAGTCTATCAAAAACTACAGCTAGAGTATCAAATCTGACCTGCTTTTCATAAATAAGTCTTTATTGGAATACAACTACATCCACTCATCTACCTATTGTTTACGGTGACTTTTGTGCTGTAATGTAGAGCTGAGAAGCTGCAACAGAAACCGTATGGCTCTCGATGCCTAAAATATTTATTATCTGACTCTTTACAGAATGTTTGCAGACTCTTGTGCATTTAATCTTTGGACTTAGTACCTTGTACGTCATACAGGCTCACTGGTAGATGCTCATGCTGAACAAGTGAATGAATGAATGAATGAAGATTTGAATACCAACTCAAAAGAGCCAAGTATTAATGATAAAGAAATTGGAATGGAGAAGATTAAAAGGAATAATAATAATAATAATAAACACCTTGAAATAAGGAAACTTCAATTCTAGTTCCCACTGTGCCCTTATTATTGTGTGGCCCTAGATCAATCACTGCCTACCTCTGTATCTTAGTTTGCTTGTCTGTGAAATGGAAACCCTAAGCACATTTTATCAGGGCTATACTGCAAAATAAAGTGAAATCACAAATGTAAAAGCATTCTGCCCAGTTTCTGGCACATAATAGGAGCTAATCAAATGTTAGAAGAAAAAGCAAGGATGAGAAGAAATCCTTTGCTCTGAATAAAGTGTCTTCCCTGTCATAGAGAAGTAAACAGAGTAATTCATACATTTAATTGGCAGATGTCACGGAAAAAGCTTCAAGGAGCATGCTACACAAAGACTCCCAGGCTAGTTTGTGTTCAAACAAACCAGACAGCCAGCCCACAGCCTGAGCCAGGAGCCAAATATTTCAGACACGATCAGGGCTGGCTGCTCTAGGCTGAGCTTTTCCGCAGGCGACTAGAGCCAGGCCACAGGAAGTCCCTGGTGTCAGCTCTCTAGAATCTAGTGAGACTGTGGCATTTTCTTGAGCTTCTATGTAGATCATTACTCAGATAAGGGATGTGGGGAGAAAGAAAGGGGAGGGTCTCCTTTTATAAAGACTGCTACTATCCCAGCTAAACAAAAACATACAGCTGTTTGGGGGCTGCCAGAAGTAAAGTCTGCAGACCAACATGTCTTTTGTTTCCACTTTCTTCTGGGGTGGGGCTGCAGGGGTGGGTGGGATGTAGAGTCTATGATGTTGACCTTGGGGGATGCTTTGCCACACCTCCACCCAGATCTCATTTTATGGTGTGTTGAGTTTTATGGACCAATTTAACATGAGAGAGGAGACGAGAAGGCTGATGTGTGAACTGAAGTTGAAGAGACATAAATTCAAAGGAAAATTATTCCAGAATTATAAGCCCTGCTTACCAGTGTCCAAGGGTAATAGCCACTGTTCAGTGGCAGGGGCTGGACTTCCAGAGTTATTTCAGGGGCCATTTGTAGGACAAACACCTTTTCATTTCATTTGGATGGGTAAATATTTCCAAATGGGGTCTCCTAAATATGTTGGGACCCAGCCAAAGTCCCTAAATTGTGGAAGCCTTGAATACCCAACTACTCTTTTCCCAGGACAGTTCATTCAGGAAGTCTAAAATCTGACAGAAAATGATTTATACTTTATCTGCACAAAATACAACCAGACCCACTGTTTGGTTTGAACTTGAGACCTGAGGAAATTTCTAAAAACCTTTTGATTATGAGGTATTGGCTAGGACATAACAAAGCCAAATTCCAAAGTTCCCACAGGATATGAAGCAGGGAAAAAAAAAAAAGGATGTTCCCATGAAGACCTAAAACCCTGGTCTTACACATTGCTCTGTTTGTAACAATAGCTCAGGAACACATGTGGATGTTTTTGCTCAGAACTACAGAAAAGAGCAGACAACCAAAGGGCTGACTGAGGCAGAACGAATCCAGCCATCTGCATACACAGTAGTTCTTTCTTGGTCATGTTTCTAAACACCTGGGAAGAGAAATACCTAAGAGCTTCTAGGATCACAATGAGGAACTGGAAAGTCAGTCTGAAGTCCCCTAAGCATCATCCCAACACAGTCCCTCCCCAGAATACCTGTTGCCTGTGACTGTGTACTGCTGGCTTTTCCAAGGTCCTTTCTTGTAGGCGTCTGATTTCCGCTGATTTTTCAACAACAGTCCCACCAGTTTCTCCAAACATAACATCCCTCAAATTCCCCATGCAAAAAACATCATCATGAATACTCTCAAAAGCTATGAGAAGCCCTGTCCCTTCATGTTTTTTGGCTGCTGCTTGACAATGTCTGGCAGCCCTCATTCAAAATGAATAGTGGAGCTGCTGAAAACCTAGACAGTAAGAAGACTCTTGTGGGTGTTACCATAGCCTCAAGCCTGACTTGGAAAGCTCTCTGGAAAGGCCCTTTCTTTCCCAAATTCTTGGTTTTAGGTTTTTGTTCAAGAGATGTGAAGAATATTTTGTCATTATCAGAGGTGTTGGCTTATGTAGACACAAGTATATATATTTTTTCAATCAGCATTTATCTCCATGCATTCATGAATTTTTCAACCAAAGCCAAGTGGAAGCTCCTCTGTTTACCAGCGTTTAAGTTACAGGTTGGAAAACATTCAAAGAGCTTGAAATTCAAGCTGATGAGACAGAAGAGAGGACAGGACAGGTACATGACCATTGGCAGTCATCCAAAATAGGATATTCTTCTCCATATGAGGTGTTGAGATCCATTAATAAACTGCAGAAGGAATTGTTGGAATCTACAAGATTAGGGTAGAAGCTCCTAAGTCAGTGTAAGTCATTGATAATATCCTAGATTTTAGGTTCTGTGGTTAATCCTACAGCTGTTCTTTATTTTAGAGATAAAAACATAACGTAAAAGGGGCAATGCATAGACCAATGATAGTGGTAGAACATAAAACAATGGTTGTTATGAACCTAACTTGTATTGACTGTATTTTCTTATTTACTGTATTCTTGATGCTCTGGCATTTAAAGTCTCCATCCTGGAGATATGCTCCTCTCAGGGCTAGCTATTCTAGAGATAGAAAATGACTCCCCTATAAGCATGCCTTTGATGGACAAACCAAACAATCCCGATCCCACATCCCCAACTCCCACACACCAAGCCAATATGCCTCCTCCCTAAATTACCCAAGGGCCAGGTTCTGGACAATTAGGGACCAGCCCTATAACCCGGAGCCTGCCAAAAATATTTAAGTTATCTAGTCCCAAACTGACTCAGGATACTTACCCTGCCTTGTCCATTTCTTACCATAGAATTTTTTTTTTTTAAGATTTATTTGAGAGAGAGAGAGAAAGAGGGAGTGCACTCACACAAGCAGGGGGAGGGGCAGACAGAGAGAGGGAGAATCTCAAGCATACTCCCTGCTGAGTGTGAAGCCTGACATGGGGCTCGATCCCAGAACCCTGAGATCATGACCTGAGCTGAAATCAAGAGTTGGTACACTTAACTGACTGCGCAACCCAGGTGTCCCCCTCCCCCATCCAGAATTTCAATAAAGGATCTGGGCCATATCCTTTCCTCTCCCCCTGTGTTTCCTGGACAATCTGGGTGCCTCCCCATGTGGCCCTGCATAGCATCCTCTGTCTCCCATTTCTAAGGATCTTCAAGTGTAAATTCCTTCCTTCCTGACAATAATTTCCATGTCTGCATCTTTCTGTACTTCATTAAAACACATCCTGGGTATATTTTTAGAACACAATTTTATGCATTAGAAACACAATTAAATAAAAACCAAGAGTAGAATGAGTTAGGAGGGGAAGTCCATTGGATACGTAGTGCAATAAGGGCCAGGTAATAAGCAGTAAGAAGGTATCTTTAGTTCAAAAGAGAATATGCAGCTGAGCCAACAAAAGCCATGCTTCTCAAGGTTGCAGTGACTATGGGGAAGGGGTGAAGAAAGGCCAGAAAGAAAGATGGGTGGAAGAGAATAGATTTTCCATCATGAACACTTAAAGGTTTCCCAACCTGAGCCATTGGGTATTCCAAGTGAGAACAATTAAAAGAAAGAGGAAGAGGAGATAAGGGAGGAAGAGATAAGGGGTGGGTCCCAGGTAAGAAGTGCCATTCAATTCTTCACTCTGAGACACCCCTCTGGTTTGTGCCTCAGCTTCAGCACACAGTGGGAGTGCTTGGATAGGAAGAACATTGTTGCCTGAGTGATGTCTCTGGGCCTTCTGTCCAACTCTGATGTGCTGACCCAGTTAACTGGATGTCTACAATGGACTCCACAGGCCCCAGTGAAATTCTTCATTGATTCTAAAGTCACCAGGAGATACCTACTGTCACAGCACATATATGCTCCCTGGATTCTCTAACACTTTAAGGAAGCAATTTTTCCTGCATTTTGAAAGAGCTATGTGTGTAAAAAATTACTTATCCTTGCATTTTCTTTCCCCGTATTTGTTTCCCTTTTCTAGGAATATACTATAGGAGACTGGCCCAGAGGATTTCTGAATGGAGCTCAGGTATAGTTCTCTTTCTGTTCTTTCTAAACCAGTCACCCACATGGACCTCTGTGGAGTGTTGAATGGGAGGTTCTAAGAAATAATAAAGACTTTCTAAAAAATCAGACTCCTTAACAGAATTTATGGAACAAAAATCTGCTTCAGAGAAATGTGGTCCAACTTGAACCCAGTATGTAACAATAGAAGGAGATAAAGTCATGCTTTCTGCATGGTCATGGTGTGGGGATGGGAGATGATATGCAAATTAATTATTTTTTTGTAAATCAATTTCTATTTTGAGCCCACATTCTAATAAAGTGGCAGAAAACCAGTCTCAGCTCAGGAATTCAGTTCCCTATCTGCCTTTCACAGAGGGGGTCTAAGTTCCTAGGAGGTTTCCACAGGGCCAAGGCATTGCTGAGGTGATGGTTCTGCCGATGCTAGTCTCCTTAGAGATGCCCATGGCCCTCCTGCTACTAATCTGCACAGGTTGTCCTCATTCAGAACCGTTGTTCTGGTTCTCTCTCTACTGCTTCTGGGTCCCTCTCAGGGGGATTTTTCTGTGGCATCTAAGTCACACTACACATTGAGAAACTCAAGGAGTCTGTCTAAAGTTCTATCAGCCTAGAGACCTTTGAGGGCTCGCTGCCCTCCAAAAATGTGCTCCAGAAGTGAGACACAGGACCCTCTGCTCTCAAATGCAACACATTTACCTGAAGTCTTTCTTTTTTACTCATACTGCATTTAACCCAAGAAGCCTGGCACAGAGTTCCTGTTACTCCGGGAATGGCCAGGGTCCGTGTGCTTGATACATCCTCCCTTATTTTCCTCCTCCCCATCCTAAGGGCTCTAGTGAGTCTAAGGAATAAAGAAGTGTGGCTCTAGTCTCAGATATTCTTTAAAATCTACTTTTACATTCATTTCCCCCAGTATCAAGGCTTTGGGAATTCAAAAACCAGGGAGGAAAAGGTGCATAAAACTCACGTATTGAACAGGTGGAGGAAATAGTTGGTGAGAAAAACATCAAGGGATAATGATAAATAATGATGTAAAACTCATTGGTTAATATTATAAAACATAATACCACTAGCAAAAGTTCTCTTGCCTTCAGGGACTGAGAATGGGCATACAGAAAGCCATGTTAGAACATGCCCTGTTCTCATTTTCTGAGAAGAATTTTTTCTTGATGCTCAGAAAAAACTAGAAGGAAGGCACTGAGGTTAAGCTCTAGATTATTTTTTCTGTCAATGTTAGACATATCATTACTTAACCCAAGCAAGTGCTGCGAAATGGGTTCTAAAAACCAGCTTCCTTCACATCAACAGATTCTTTCTCTTTCAGACTCTTTGATTCTCTTCCATAGACAGACAGACACACACACATCATCATCATCATCATCATCATCATCATCATCAACAGTACTGTAGGTGGCAAAGTAAACCACCAGGGCGATTTGACAGCCTGTTTTCCAGCCAGTTGACCATACAGCACACATCCCCTACTTGGTAGTAAAGCCGTATTTTCCACTTATTATACAGCTGTTGAGACCTTTAAAAGTAAGAATTACAGAAAAGATTGGCACATTGGCTAGGCCATTAAATGAGATGACCTCTGAGGTTGCTTGCCTACTCTTTTCATCATTCATAAGAGAGAAAATGTCATTTCGGGAGACTATACTGTAGGCAGCCCTCAATTATTCACAGGCATATTAATTTTCCTAGTAGATTTTTCCATCTTGATGAAATGTGCTTAGAGAAGGCTCTGCAGCCCTTGGTAACTTTTACTACCACCTCCCCAAAAAGTTCTGGGGGGTGGGTGTCTCTCATCTGTTTCTCTCCATTGATTCACCATAAAGGACAATTTCCTAACACCTAACCCCATTTGGCTAGAGACCCTCAAGATTTCTGCTCTGATGTTATGATTTTCCTTTTATTTTAGTAATCAGAAATGTATTATAAACAAAAAAATTTTAAATGTATCCAATTCCATCTTCAAATATAATTGCTATTATCAGTTGGATGCACATTCTTTCAAAATGCCTATGCTTATATAAACACATACACATAATGTATGTGTGTGTGATTATGTATGTATACAAATGGAATTGTGGCAGACAATGTCCTTTGAACCCAACAGCCGTGATCATCAAACTTCTACTTTCCAGCTACAAGAACCCCAAATTTGAAGACAGAGGGAAGAGATCTCTTTTTGCTGGTTTGGGGTTTTTGGTTTGTTTTATTCTTATTAAGGTGTAACTCTCAAACTGTAAAGTTTACGAATCTTGAGTCCAGTAAATGTTTATAATTGCATACAGTTGTCTTCCCTAAATCATACAGTTTATAATTGCATTACTGCTCAGCACAAGATACAAATTATGTCCATCACCCCAGGAGGCCTCATCATGCCCCTTTCCCCTAAAGGAGACCATTATTCTTCCTGATCTCTATAACCATAATTTCACCTCTTCTTCAATTTCTTTTTTATATATTTTATTTTTTAAAGATTTTATTTATTTGACAGAGAGAGACAGCTAGAGAGGGAACACAAGTAGGGGGAGTGGGAGAGAGAAGCAGGCTCCCCTCCTGAGCAGAGAGCCCGATGCAGGGCTCAGTCCCAGCACCCTGGGATATGACCTGAACCAAAGGCAGACACTCAATGACTGAGCCACCCAGGTGCCCCCACCTCTTCTTCAATTTCATATAAATTAAATAATGCTGCATATAATCTTTTGTGTCTGGCTTCTGCTAGCATTTCTGTTGAGATTAATGCATCACTTGTTGCATGATTCGGGAGTTCATTCTTTTTCACCACTGTGTGGTTTTTCGTTGAATGCATATACCACATACCACAACTTATCCATTCTCTTATTGATGAGCACCTGGAATGCTCCTAGTTTTGTGATACCATGAATAAAACTGCTCAGAACATTCCTTGACATATTTTGTTGGGCACATGCTCTCATCTCTGTGGTTATATGACCAAGAGTAAAATTACTGGGTCATAGAGTATTTCTAAGGTTAGCTAGTAGCTATCACATAGGAATGCTCTAAAGTGGCAGAGCCAATTTACATTCCCGTCAGCGATGTATGAGAGTTCTATTTGCTCTGAACCCTCATCAGCACTTGCTATTGTCAATTTTTAAAATTTTAGCCATTCTGGTGAATATACAGTGGATTTTACTGTGGTTGTATTTGCATTTGAATTTTCTTCACGGATAAGGATGTTGAAAACTTTTCACATAAGCTTATTGGCCATATGGATAGTCTCACTTCTGAGTTGTCTCAAAGTCTTTTGTCCATTTTAATTGATTTGTCTTTTTTCTTTTTAGGTTCAAAGACTCTATCTTCTGGATCCTTTATCAGATATATGTATATTGAATATTTTCTCCCCATCTTTTTTCATACTCTTAATGGTGTCTTTTGAGAAGTAGAAATTTTTCATTTTAATGAGGTCCAAGTTATCCATCTTTTTTTTTTTTTTTTAATGGCCTATGCTTTTGAGGGATGAGATCCCTGATTGCAGGGCAGCAGGCTCTTCTTCCAACCCTGGGGATCGATCATAATACTACTAAGTGGCCTATAGAATCCATTCTCCTTTGTATGATACTTTTGCAGGCTTCTGTGCAGTGAGGTGTGGCCATGTGCCACAGGTCTGGACTATGTGAAGTAAGAACAAATCTTGTAAGAGGTTTCTATGACAGATTATCTTGCTAGGCGAAAGTACAGATTCATGAGAAGAAAGCTTATTCTCCTGTCTCTTCAGCTTGGAAAACTGATGTGGAGACCTGTTATTTGGAGCAGCTACAATCATACTGTGACCATGAAAGAAAGGCCAAGAGAATCATGGTGTCATTAACCCAATATTCTGACATCACTGGTTATTAAACTAACCCTGTGGGGTGCCTGAGTGGCTCAGTCAGTTAAGCGTCTGCCTTTGGCTCAGGTCATGATCACAGGGCCCTGGGTTTCGAGCCTTACATCAGGCTCTCTGCTCAGCAGAGAGCCTACTTCTCCCTCTGCCTGCCACTCTGCCTATCTGTGCTCTCTATCTCTCTGTCAAATGAATAAATAAAATCTTAAAATAAATAAATAAATAAATAAATAAATAAATAAATAAATAAACTAACCCTGTAACAATTCCACCAGACTTCTTATCATATAACATCATAAGATGACTTTGCTATTTTAGATGTGGTCAGGAGTCTTCTATTTGCAGATCAGAATGTCCTTCCTAAGAAGGGATTCATGGTATACATATTGATCTTCAGGCTTGTTTTTTCTCTTACTGTATTATAGGCATCATTGTACACTCAGATATATTGTGGGTTTTTTTGTTTTTGTTTTGAAAGAGAGAGACAGCATGCACTCCTGTGGGGGGCGGGGTGGTAGAAGGAGAGGAAGAGAGAGAATCTTAAGCACAACCCTGAGATCATGACCTGAGCCAAAATCAAGAGTCCCACTGAGCCACCCAGGTGCCCCACACCCAGGTACACTGTACCTTCAAATATACATAGTATACTCAGATACTTCTATCTATTTAATGGTCACAGAGAATTCTGTCACAAGTGTACCATACATTATTTATCCTGTTTCCTGTTTTTGAACACTTAGATTGTTACCATACTATTATTATAAACAATGCTGCAGGGGTGTCTGGGTGGCTCAGTCGGTTAAGCATCCAACCCTTGATTTTGGCTTAGGTCATGATCTCAGAGTCATGAGACCGAGCCCTCATCGGGCTCCATCCTGGAGTCTGCTGGAGATTCTCTCCTACTTCCCCTCTCCCTGCTCTCTCTCTCTCTCTAAAAATAAATAAATCTTTAAAAAATAAAACAATGCTATAATAATTCCTAAGGACATGTTTGCATATGGAGTTTGGCATACTGATAGGATTCATTATTAGAAATGGAATTGCTGGGGGCAGAGCAAGATGGTGGAGGAGTAGGAGACCTGGATTTCGTCTGGTCTCAGGAATTCACCTGAATAGGGATCAAACCATTCTGAACACCTACAAACTCAACAGGAGATCAAAGATAAGAAGAGTAACAACACTCTGAACAGAAAAGCGACCACTTTCTGGAAGGTAGGACGTGCAGAGAAGTGAATCTGAGGCGATATTCCGGAGGATAGACGGTGGGGGAGGGGGCCTCCGTCGGCCGCTTCTGGCAAGTGATAGAGCCGCAGAGCACAAAATCGGAACTGTTAGACGCCGGCTCCGCTGAGGGACGTTGCTCCAGTGGCTAAGCGGGAGGTGGAACCCTCGCGGGACAGTTTGGACTCAGGACCCTCGGGGTCACAGAAAGACCGGGGTGCCTGAGTGTAGTAGAGCTCCAAGGTATGGGAACGGAGAAGCCGGCTGCAGAGACGGAGCCGAGGCGTTGGCTCTCAGCTCAAGGTTGCCATAGACTGTAATCTGCGGCCCAGTCGGACCACTGCTCCTCCAGCAGGGACCCAACAAGCGGGAGATCTGGGGAGACTCCCCTTCCTCCCCCAGGAGGAGTGGCGCGGGAGTGCACCGCAGGGATCTGCTGGGTTTGGAGACACCACACGGGGTTGGGTGCCAGAGATAGAAACGCTCGATCACAGGCCAGGTGAGCATGGAGTGTGGCCGGAGACCAGGGAGACGGGAGTGACTGCTTTTCTCTGGGGGCACACTGAGGAGCGGGGCCCCGAGTTCTCAGCTCCTCCGGAAGGAGATTGGGAGGCCACCATTTTCACCCTGGTCCTCCAAAGCTGTACCGAGAGCTTGCACGGAACAAAAGTTCCTGAGAGCAAACCGGAGCTGCTTGCTTAGCCCGGACTCACAAGGGCGGGGCAATTCAACCTCCGGCAAAGACATTTGGGAACCACGGCAACAGGCCCCTCCCCCAGAAGATCAGCACGAACAGCCAGCAAGCCAAGACCAAGTTTACCGATCAAGGAGAACGGGAGAACTCCAGCGCTAGGGGAATACTGCACATAGAATTCATGGCTTTTTTACCATAATTCATTAGTTTTTCAAAGTTAATTTTTTAACTTTTTTTTTTGAATTTTTCCTTTTCCCTTTTTCAAACAACATCTTATCAATCCCTTTTTAAAAAAAACATTTTTTATTTTTCATTTTTAGAGTCATATTTTTATCCCTTTGTAGTAGTTACCCTTATTTTTGGCATATATATATAAGTTGTTCTCTCTTTAAAATTTTGAGATACAATTTCTTCTAACAGATCAAAATATACCCTAAATGACTAGTGTATGGCTTTGTTCTAGTCTCCTGCCTGATCACATTCTCTCCCGTTTTTTTCTTTTTTCTTTTTCTTTTTAAATCTTCTTCTTTCTTTTTAAGCACAACTTCTTATCTTATCAATTCCTTTTATAAAATCTTTTATAATTTTCATCTTTACAGTCATCTGCCATCCCTTAATTGTATCAACCCTTATTCTGTACATATATAAGTCTTTCTTCCTTTAAAATTTTAGCAGGCACTTTCTACTAAGAGACCAAAATATGCCCAAAGGCTAGCATGTGGCAATGATCTATGCACTAGCCTGATCATATTTGATCATATTGTGGTATTTTTTGTTTTGTTCTGTTTTTGTTTGTTTTTATCTTTTTCTGTTTCCTTTTTTTTTTCCTCTTCCCTCTTTCCCTTTCTTGTCCCCTGGTTTCAGGTCTTTTCTGATTTGTATAGAGTATATTTGCTGGAGACGTTGTTAACCTGTTAGCATTCTGTTCTCTCATTCATCTGTTCTCCTCTGGAGAAAATGATAAGATGAAAAAAATCACCTCAGCAAAAAGAACAAGAGGTAGTACCGTCTGCGAGGGACCTACTCAACACTGACATTAGTACGATGTTGGACCTAGAGTTCAAAATCATGACTTTAAAGATACTAGCTGGGCTTGAAAAAAGCGTGGAAGTTATTAGAGAAACCCTTTCTGGAGAAATAAAAGAACTAAAATCTAACCAAGTCGATATCAAAAAGGCTATTAATGAGGTGCAATCAAAAATGGGGGCACTAACTGCTAGGATGAATGAGGGAGAAGAGAGAATCAGCGATATAGAAGACCAAATGATGGAAAATAAAGATGTTGAGAAAAAGAGAGAGAAACAACTACAGGATCACGAGGGCAGAATTCGAGAGATAAGCGATACGATAAGACGAAACAACATTAGAATAATTGGGATCCCAGAAGAAGAAGAAAGAGAGAGAGGGGCAGAAGGTATATTAGAGCAAATTATAGCAGAGAACTTCCCAAATGTGGGGAAGGAAACAGGCATCAAAATCCAAGAGGCACAGAGAACCCCTCTCAAAATCAATAATAATAGGTCAACACCCTGACATCTAAGAGTAAAACTTACGAGTCTCAGAGACAAAGAGAAAACACTGAAAGCAGCTCGGGAGAAGAGATATGTAACCTATAATGGTAGAAACATTAGATTGGCAACAGACCTATCCACAGAGGCCTGGCAGGCCAGAAAGGACTGGCAAGATATCTTCAGAGCACTAAACGAGAAAAATATGCAGACAAGAATACTATATCCAGCTAGGCTGTCATTGAAAATAGAAGGAGAGATCAAAAGCTTCCAGGACAAACAAAAACTAAAGGAATTTGCAAACACGAAACCAGCCCTACAAGATATTGAAAGAGGTCCTCTAAGCAAAAAGAGAGCCTAAAATCAGAATAGATCAGAAAGGAACACAGACAATATACAGTAACAGTCAACTTACAGGCAATACAATGGAAGTAAATTCCTATCTTTCAATAGTTACCCTGAATGTAAATGGTCTAAATGCCCCAATCAAAAGACACAGGCTATCAGATTGGATTAAAAAACAAGACCCATCAATATGCTGTCTGCAAGAGACTCCTTTTTGGCCCAAAGACACCCCCAGATTGAAAGTGAGGGGGTGGAAAACCATTTACCATGCTAATGGACACCAAAAGAAAGCTGGGATAGCAATCCTTATATCAGACAAATTAGAGTTTAAAACAAAGACTGTAATAAGAGATGAGGAAGGACACTATAAACTACTTAAAGGGTCTATCCAACAAGAAGATCTAACAATTGTAAATATCTATGCCCCTAACGTGGGAACAGTCAATTATATAAGGCAATTAATAACAAAAGCAAAGAAACACATTGACAACAATACAATAATAGTGGGGGATTTTAACACGCCCCTGACTGAAATGGACAGATCATCTAAGCTAAAGATCAACATGGAAATAAAGACCTTAAATAACACACAGGACCAAATGGACTTCACAGACATATTCAGAACATTCCATCCCAGAGCAAAAGAATACACATTGTTCTCTAGTGCCCATGGAACATTCTCCAGAATTGATCACATCTTAGGTCACAAATCAGGTCTCAACCGGTACCAAAAGATTGGGTTTATTCCCTGCATATTTTCAGACCACAATGCTTTGAAACTAGAACTCAATCACAAGAGGAAAGTTGGAAAGAACTCAAATACATGGAGGCTAAAGAGCATCCTACTAAAGAATGAATGGGTCAACCAGGAAACTAAGGAAGAATTAAAAAAATTCATGGAAACCAATGAAAATGAAAACACAACTGTTCAAAATCTTTGGG
Organism: Eumetopias jubatus; assembly: GCF_037043125.1. Classification (NCBI taxonomy): domain Eukaryota; kingdom Metazoa; phylum Chordata; class Mammalia; order Carnivora; family Otariidae; genus Eumetopias; species Eumetopias jubatus. The sequence continues at coordinate 112,755,902 of NW_028274816.1, read as the reverse complement.
ATTCAGCAAAGGCAGTTTAAGACGAAAGTATACAGCAATACAAGCCTTTCTAAAGAAAAAAGAAAGGTCTCAAATACACAACCTAACCCTACACCTAAAGGAGCTGGAGAAAGAACAGCAAATAAAGCCTAAACCCAGCAGGAGAAGAGAAATAATCAAGATCAGGGCAAAAATCAATGAACTAGAAACCAAAAGAACAGTAGAACAGATCAACGAACCTAGGAGCTGGTTCTTTGAAAGAATTCACAAGATTGATAAACCGCTGCCCAGACTTATCAGAAAGAAAAGAGAAAGGACCCAAATCTACAAAATCATAAATGAAAGAGGAGAGATCACAACCAACACCAAAGAAATAAAAACAATTATAAGAACATATTATGAGCAACTCTATGCCAGCAAATTAGATAACCTGGAAGAAATGGGTGCATTCCTAGAGATGTATCAACTACCAAAACTGAACCAGGAAGAAATAGAAAACCTGAACAGACCTATAACCACTAAGGAAATTGAAGC